>NC_063334.1:14567014-14593394 GCF_021869965.1 Rhincodon typus | reverse complement strand
CTGGGCCTAGATGAGTCCATGTGGCAGGGCCTACATGAGTCCATGTGGCTGGGCCCAGATGAGTCCGTGCGGTGGGGCCTACATGAGTCCACACGGCAGGGCCTACATGCTGCCATCGATGCTGTCGCTGCAACCGAACTCTTCACTAAGAGGTCGGTAAAATAAAATTGAAAAGAAAAAAAAGAGAAAAGAGAGAAAAAAAAGACAGAAAAGAGAAACAAAGAGAAAAGAAACAAAAAGAAAAGCAGACAGAACAGACAAGACCTGGGCTCAGAAGCCCTCCTCCACCGCCATCTGATTGTTATACCTGAGAACTTTCATGGATTAAAATAATTTTTAAGAAGGAAGAAAGATGAAGCTAAAATGGTTTCAGTAGTCACCTGACTACAGACTGAGACATGGTTCAGGAGACCCATATGGAATGAGCAAAACTCTCTGCCCTGAAATTACTATAATTGTCCAAATAGATTGAAACAGGGCAACTGAGTCAATGGCAAGAAATTTGCATCTCCTGTTTACTTCACAATGTTCATGACAATACCACATACTGGAAGATGAAAAGCTTTTACTAAACAGGAGTTAAATCAAGCAGATACCCTTAAATTAATATTATATTTTGGAGACACTAATTCTTTAAACATGAAACTATCAATAGGATACTCAGCCTTCTAATTTTGTTTCTGCCCAAGAGATCCCTTCATATTGCAAGACCATGAGAGTTCCCTACTTCTCCTGGGACAAAACTAACATGTGCCACAATTCTCAAGAATTCATGTTGATGGTCCTTAGTATTCCTGATGCTCTCCAAGGTATTAGATTTCCTCGGGTCCTTGCAATAACATCCTGCTGGGTAGCCCTCTGACTCCTTTTAGCATTGATATCCAGATTTCAGACACCACAACTCAAACATGGGATTCACTGCTTTCACCCTCAGTGGCTCTAATGTCAAAAGACAGGCTTTGTTTCAGATAATTCTTTGCTTGTGGGCCAAGGTTCCTTTCAAATTTCTCTCTCTGCCTCTTACAGCTGCTCGAACATAGAACATAGAACATAGAACATAGAACATGACAGCGCAGTACAGGCCCTTCGGCCCTCGATGTTGCGCTGACCTGTGAAACCAATCTGAAGCCCATCTAACCTAAACTATTCCATTATCATCCATATGTTTATCCAATGACCATTTAAACGCCCTTAAAGTGGGCGAGTCTACTATTTTTGCAGGCAGGGCATTCCACGCCCTTACTACTCTCTGAGTAAAGAACCTACCTCTGACATCTGTCCTATATCTATCACCCCTCAATTTAAAGCTATGTCCCCTCGTGCTAGCCATCACCATCCGAGGAAAAAGGCTCCCACTGTCCACCCTATCTAATCCTCTGATCATCTTGTATGTCTCTATCGTCACCTCTTAACCTTCTTCTCTCTAACGAAAACAGCCTCAAGACCCTCAGCCTTTCCTCATAAGACCTTCCCTCCATACTAGGCAACATCCTGGTAAATCTCCTCTGCACCCTTTCCAATGCTTCCACATCCTTCCTATAATGCGGTGACCAGAACTGTACGCAATACTCCAAGTGCGGCCGCACCAGAGTTTTGTACAGCTGCACCATGACCTCATGGCTCCGAAACTCAATCCCTCTACCAATAAAACCTAACATACCGTACGCCTTCTTAACAACGCTATCAACCTGGGTGGCAACTTTCAGTGATCTATGCACATGGACACCGAGATCTTTCTGCTCGTCCACACTACCAAGAATCTTACCATTAGCCCAGTACTCTGTATTCCTGTTACTCCTTCCAAAGTGAATCACCTCACACTTTTCCACATTAAACTCCATTTGCCACCTCTCAGCCCAGCTCTGCAGCTTATCTATATCCCTCTGTAACCTGCAACATCCTTCCGCACTATCCACAACTCCACCAACTTTGGTGTCATCCGCAAATTTACTAACCCATCCTTCTACGCCCTCATCCAGGTCATTTATAAAAATGACAAACAGCAGTGGCCCCAAAACAGATCCTTGAGGTACACCACTAGTAACTGAACTCCAGGATGAACATTTCCCATCAACCACCACCCTCTGTCTTCTTACAGCTAGCCAATTTCTGATCCAAGCCGCTAAATCACCCTCAATCCCATGCCTCTGTATTTTCTGCAATAGCCTACCATGGGGAACCTTATCAAACGCTTTACTGAAATCCAAATACACCACATCAATCGCTTTACCCTCATCCACCTGTTTGGTCACCTTCTCGAAGAACTCAATAAGGTTTGTGAGGCACGACCTACCCTTCACAAAACCGTGTTGACTATCCCTAATCAAATTATTCCTTTCTAGATGATTATAAATCCTATCTCTTATAATCCTTTCCAACACTTTACCCACAACTGAAGTAAGGCTCACTGGTCTATAATTACCAGGGTTGTCTCTACTCCCCTTCTTGAACAAGGGGACAACATTTGCTAGTCTCCAGTCTTCTGGCACTATTCCTGAAGACAATGACGACCTAAAGATCAAAGCCAAAGGCTCTGCAATCTCCTCTCTAGCTTCCCAGAGAATCCTAGGATAAATCCCATCCGGCCCAGGGGACTTATCTATTTTCACACCTTCCAGAATTGCTAACACCTCCTCCTTATGAACCTCAATCCCGTCTAGTCTAATAGACTGTATCTCAGTATTCTCCTCGACTACATTGTCTTTTTCCTGTGTGAATACTGACGAAAAATATTCATTTAGCACCTCTCCTATCTCTTCGGACTCCACGCACAACTTCCCACTACTGTCCTTGACCGGCCCCAATCTTACTCTAGTCATTCTTTTATTCCTGACATACCTATAGAAAGCTTTAGGGTTTTCCTTGATCCTACCTGCTAAAGACGTCTCATGTCCCCTCCTGGCTCTTCTTAGCTCTCTCTTTAGGTCCTTCCTGGCTAACTTGTAAATCTCAAGCGCCCTAACTGAGCCTTCATGCCTCATCTCTACATAAGCCTCCTTCTTCCTCTTGACAAGAGATTCAACTTCTTTAGTAAACCACAGTTCCCTTGCTCGACCACTTCCTCCCTGCCTGACAGGTACATACTTCTCAAGGACACGCAGGAGCTGTTCCTTGAACAAGCTCCACATTTCAATTGTGCCCAGCCCCTGCAGTTTCCTTCTCCATCCTATGCATCCTAAATCTTGCCTCATCGCCTCATAATTGCCTTTGCCCTAGCTATAACTCTTGCCCTGCAGTATATACCTATCCCTTTCCATCGCTAAAGTAAACGTAACCGAATTGTGGTCACTATCACCAAAGTGCTCACCTACCTCCAAATCTAACACCTGGCCTGGTTCATTACCCAGTACCAAATCCAATGTGGCCTCGCCTCTTGTTGCCTATCTACATACTGTGTCAGGAAACCCTCTTGCACACATTGGACAAAAACTGATCCATCTGAAGTACTCGAACTATAGCGTTTCCAGTCAATATTTGGAAAGTTAAAGTCCCCCATAACAACCACCCTGTTACTTTCGCTCCTACCTAGAATCATCTTTGCAATCTTTTCCTCTACATCTCTGGAACTTTTCGGAGGCCTATAGAAAACTCCCAACAGGGTGACCTTTCCCTTCCTGGTTCTAACCTTAGCCCATACTACCTCAGTAGACGAGTTGTCATCAAATGTCCTTTCTGCCACCGTAATACTGTCCTTGACTAACAATGCCACACCTCCCCCTCTTTTACCACCTTCCCTGATCTTACTGAAACATCTAAACCCCGGAATCTGCAACAACCATTCCTGTCCCTGCTCTATCCATGTCTCCGAAATGGCCACAACATCGAAGTCCCAGGTACCAACCCATGCTGCAAGTTCACCCACCTTATTCCGGATGCTCCTGGCATTGAAGTAGACACACTTCAAACCACCTTCCTGCCTGCCAGTACACTCCTGCGACCTTGAAACCTTATTTATGACCTCACTACTCTCAACCTCCTGTACACTGGAGCTACAATTCAGGTTCCCATCCCCCTGCTGAATTAGTTTGAACCCTTCCGAAGAGCATTAGCAAATTTCCCCCCCAGGATATTGGTACCCCTCTGGTTCAGGTGTAGACCATCCCGTTTGTAGAGGTCCCACCTATCCCAGAATGAGCCCCAATTATCCAGGTATCTGAATCCCTCCCTCCTGCACCATCCCTGTAGCCACGTGTTCAACTGCTCTCTCTCCCTATTCCTCGCGTCGTTAGCACGTGGCATGGGTAACAAACCAGAGACAGCAACTCTGTTTGTTCTAGCTCTAAGCTTCCACCCTAGCTCCTTGAATTTCTGCCTTACGTCCCCATCCCTTTTCCTACCTATATCGTTGGTGCCTATGTGGACCACGACTTGGGGCTGCTCCCCCTCCCCCTTAAGGATCCCGAAAACACGATCTGAGACATCACGGACCCTGGCACCTGGGAGGCAACACATCAACCGTGAGTCTCTCTCGTTCCCACAGAATCTCCTATCTGTCCCCCTAACTACGGAGTCCCCAATGACTAATGCTCTCCTCCTCTCCCCGCTTCCCTTCTGAGCAACAGGGACAGAGTCTGTGCCAGAGACCTGTACCCCATGGCTTATCCCTGGTAAGTCATCCCCCCCAACAGTATCCAAAACGGTATACTTGTTTTTGAGGGGAATGGCCACAGGGGATCCCTGCACTGTCTGCCTGTTCCCTTTCCGTCCCCTGACTGTAACCCATCTACTTTTTTCCTGTACCTGAGGTGTGACTACCTCCCCGTAACTCCTCTCAATTACCCCCTCAGCCTCCCGAATGATCCGAAGTTCATCCAGCTCCAGCTCCAGTTCCCTAACACGGTTTCCGAGGAGCTGGAGTTGGGTGCATCCCGCAGATGAAGTCAGTGGGGACACTAGTGGTGACCCATACCTCCCACATTCTACAGGAGGAGCATGCAACTGCCCTAACATCCATTCCCACTGTTCTGAATTCCCAAACAGACAAATTAAAAAAAAATACTAGTAGCCTTACCAAATCAGCGCTCAGAACCTTTTTTTTTTGGTTAGAGGAGGAGGATGGGTGGGAGACACTACCTCAGTAGTGTTTCGGGTAAAGCAACCGCCCAAATATATTACCTCACTTAGTCCAAAAATGGAGTCACGCGAGGTAAGACTTTTATAATCGAAAAGCTCACCTTCCCAGGCTGCCCTCGCGCTTCCTCCCGGACTCCCGCCACTGAAACAACTGAAAGGCTCCAACTGCTTGCTGTTGTGAGAAGGAGAAAGTCGTGAGGAGAAATTTCTTCAGCCAGGGGGTGGTGAATCTGTGGAGCTCATTGCCACAGAAGATTGTGGAGGCCAAGTCATTGAGTGTATTTAAGACAGAGATAGATAGGTTCTTGATGAGAAAGGGGATGAAAGGTTACAGGGAAGAGGTAATGAGGTTGAGAATCATATCAGCCATAATTGAATAGCAGAGCAGACTCAATGGGCCAAATGACCTAATTCTGCTCCTTTTTCTTACGGTCTTAGGTTAGATTATTGACAAACAACAAATGTATTTTCATCTTCAAAAAGGGAAAAAAGCAGAAACCACACCACATTTAGTGTGGATCAATGTTTGAGATGGCTGATCCTCCCTAAGGTGGCCTTCCACCAATGGCTGCAGTCATAACTCTGATCTCAGAGCAGGTCATTGATTAAGTTACCAATGCCGATGAATGTGATTGCAGCTATGATCTTTTATATAACAAAAGCAGAAATTGCTGATGAAACTCAGCAGGTCTGACAGCATCTATGGAGAAAAAGCAGAGTCAACTTTGCGAGTCCGGTTCTGAACACTCACTAATCAATGTTTCGAGTCCAGTGACCCTTCTTCAGAACTGGACTCACAATATTGACTCTGCTTCCTCTCCACAGATGCTGTCAGATCTGCTGAGTATCTCCAGCAATTTCTGTTTTTGTTTCCAAACTTCAGCATCCATAGTTCTTTACTTCATTGTATGATTTTTTTATGTTTTTCACTCTTTCCAAGCAGGTGCTACAGAAATTAAGGACATCCCCCAGTTTATGGTGTATTGTTATTTGAGGAAAATCAGTGAAAGTTTATTTTCAGTGTTGTGCAATCTGTTTGGGGTGAGATGATTCTTAAAGTTGAGTGGGCAAGCTGTGAAATATGGCTGTGTTGCTGGCAGTAGTTCTTTGTATGTGAGACTGAGGTAAAGCATGTGAATATGAAATAACTCCTGACTGATAGAGAACTTATCGCTGAGTGAGTATTGGGAGCATGACAAATTGAACAGAGACGGGGGATAGTGGAGTTGTTCTGGCATTTGGCATTTGAACTTGCATTCACTGATGTGAGGTCATTAGGTTATCATAGGGCTATACTCAGACCCTTGGTTCTACATGCCTAGCATCAGCCTCTATAGCTATCTCATGTGTTTGGAAAGCCTCTTATCCCCTTCCCCTCCTTTACTGCTCTTCATGGTTGAGATTGAATATACCTTTCCCTTTCCACTACCTTCACTAAGTCCACTAGTGGAGTGTCGGAAAACTTTGGCACACACTTTCAGCAATCAGACATCAATCTTTTCACAGCCTGGGACCTCAATGTATTAAGCAATTAACCTTATTTGTATCTCAGCTCATTTAGTCACTGATTCCACAACTTAACTGATGTTAAATTATAAAACATTCATAAATCATGGGAAAATTATCATGTTTATGAGGCAATGTCAGCTAGATCACGATCTAATTTGATAAGATATACTTTATCCCTAGGCACAATTGGATGATGGCAGAACAATTCCACACCCTGTTTGTTAATGGTGTGAACAATTAGAAAACACTTTAAACTTGGTATGTGGTTACATATTCAAGTAATATTGCTGATCACAAATTCTACCTAATAGAATTGAATGGGACACAAGATGGTTCTTGGCAGGAGTCTATCAAGATATTAAGATTAGAAATTAGATTAACACTATTGCTTTACTCAGACACTACAGGGAAAGAAGAACTTACAATTAAAGTAAGAACATTAATTTTCATTTCCCTATGCCCCCCCCATTAAAAACATACGACAATGAGGTATGGGAATTAGACTTAGATATAATATGCATCAAGCTGGTGAAAATTGGCTTTGAGGAAATCTGCACATTTTGTAATCCTAAATACAGTATCAAACTAGAGTATGAAGTGGGCAAAGCAGCAGTGCAGTGAAAAGAAAACCAATAAGGCTACGTTTGAAGTTCTCCTCATGGGCTTTTCTTTGACATTGATAGATGGCTCCTCTTTTATTGAAAATAATTTCAATTCACTAAAGTGTAAAGAACTGGAAAGCATTTATGCATACATGTATTTACACAAAAAAAGGTTTTAATCATTTATTGACTTAAACAATATTCCCATCAAAGATCTTTAAGGGGATTACAACCTTGCACAATCAAAATAAAGCTGAGAAATTTGTTCTGATGACAAGAAGCACCGAGTCATTTGCAATGATCTAATACCATAGGCATTCAGGTTGCACAATGACTAATAAACACATCATTCATTTGAAAATTAAATGCTGATAATGTTGTATTTTAATGCCAAGTCATTTTTTGTCCCAAAACTCTCCTATAACACAGTAATAAAAAATTCTGTAGCCCTGGTGCCCAAAAGGCACCTCATTGAGTCTAAATTCAGTCATTTGTGATATAAATATTCCTTTTGCACCGTCTTCATCCAACACAAGGTTATAGTATGACGACTATTTCAAGACTGACATTGAGATTATTGCAGAAGCACACATGTTTTCATACTACAGTATATTTTACACACACAGCAAAAAACTAGTTAAGAGTTGAGAAACGACTGATAAAATACCTATTCATTTATCATTTTAATATCAGAAAAGTAAGCATTCTCTGGAAAAGACTGGAATTTTTTCTTTCATGAGTGAATGGTAAAATAATATGCGTTTAGGGGATTCCAATGGTCACACTTACTTCTAGGAATTTGTATGAATGTAGTTGGTGCATTTCCAAATTGATTAGGAAATGTTTTAATTTAAAACTGAGTTTTGTATGAATCAACACCAACACAACATTACAATTTGAATACAATTAGCCCCATTCTGCAGTATATTGTCAGCACACTTGAACATACTCTACTTGGCCAATTCAGTGACATAGATTGAAAATAGTTGAGGCCTGAGCTCGATGCTAAAATGTTACCTCCTGCCAATCTCATGGTCATTACTTTTCTGCAATAGCCCCTTCAGTGGCAATGCACACAATAACCAGTTTTCTGCTTTACCCTGCAAAGAACATGAATCATGCTTTCCTTTTCATAGTGTTGACTTTGCCAAATCATACTCGGAGGCCCCATTTTTTTGTTCCATGGCAGGTGTGAAGCTTGTTATAATGGAAGCTTGGCTAAAAGAGGGACAGGGATGCAAATCAAGTTTGCTGGATATAGAGACATGAAGTCACAGAGTCATAGAGCATGGAAACAGACCCTTCAGTCCAACCAGTCCTTGATAACCATAATCTCAAACTAAACTAGTATGGGCCTACGCTTGGCCCATATCTCTCCAAACATTTCTTATTCATGTATTTATCCAAATGTCTTTTGAATGTTCTAACTGTACCAGCATCCACCATTTCCTCTGGAAATTCGTTCCACACATGAACCACTGTTTGTGGAAAAAATTTTCCCCATGTCTATTTTAAATCTTTCTCCTCTTATCTTAAAAATATAGCCCCTAGTTTTGAAATTTTCCATCCTAAGGAAAATATACCTGTCATTCACTTTAACGGTACTCCTCGTTATTTTATAAATCTCTATAACGTCACCTCTCAATATCGTCCGCTCCAGTGAATAAAGTCCCGGCCGCTCCAGCCTGCCCCCGTTACTTAACCGTCCATTCCCATCAACATCCTGGTACCCAGGGTGCCCAGAACTGGACACAATGCTCCAGAAGAGGCCTCATCAACATCCTGTTCAACCTCAACATTAGGTCCCAAATTCCATGCTGAAAGGTATGAGCAATGAAGGCAAGCATGCTAAATAGAGTTTTCAAAAAGGATAGAGAAGGGATAAACAAAAAGATGGGGCGCAGTATTATTGGTTAAAAAATCAACTGCAGCTGTGAGGAGGATATACTAAACGTTTCATCAAGTTAGGCCATAAGGATTGAGTTCTGAAACAAAATATAACAGGCAACCGCAATGCCAGGTGTATACAACAGACCTCAAACAGTGGGGAAAATTAAAGGAGCAAATATGTAGGCAAAATGCTAATTACAAAAGCAGCAAAGCAACAGTAGTAGGGCTTCAATTACCCAAATATTAACTGGGAATGAAAACAGTTGTGAAAACTACTGGGAACGCATAATTCTTGAATCGCCTTCAGAGAATGTTTTAGCTCATACATGGTAGCACATAACAAGTTAAATGAGAGAGGGTACAATTCTAGATTTAGTTCTAGATGAAACTGGACAGGTTAATGCAGTAACAGTGGGTGGCCATTTTGGACTTAGTGATCATTAAAGAGTTAAATTTAACATCATTTTGGAAGGGACAAAGATAGAACAGTAGTAAAAATTCTAAACAGGGAGAGGGTTGATCATGCAAAATTTAGAGATAATCTGGCTAAAGTGGTTACAGTTACGTGAAGGAAAGTCTGTGGTAAATTGGTGGAAAACATTCAAAGGTGAGATTCTATAGGAACAGTGTAAACATATCCCCACAAAGGAAAAGGGTGGTACGGCCAAATCATGGCCCTCCAGTTATCCAGAAGCATTTAGGGTTGGGCGAAGCCAAAATGTAAAGCTTAGGAGAATCTAAAACAAGTAATACATTAGGAAGCTTAGAGTATAGGGGTGAATTGAAAAAAAACAATTGGAAACCCAAATAGCCTATGTAAGAAAAAAAAAGTGGCCAGTAAAATTGAGAAAAATTGAAAAATGCTTCATCAATTCATTAAGAGCAAGTAAATGTGTAAAGTTCTATCAGAGATGGAGATGATTACTTGTGCATGAATGCATAAGATGTGGGCAGTGGTATGAATGAATACATTGGCTTTACAAAAGAGAGGAATGATACAGACATTCCAGTTAAAGAGGAAAAGTGTGAAATATTAAATAAAATAAGCAAAATGAAAAGGGAAGTACTGGAGGGACGGACATCCTTGATGGTAGATAAATCACTAGGGCTGGATTAATTATATCCTAAGCTGCTAAAAATATTCCACGGAGTAATAATGGATGCTCTGAAGATCATTTTCGAATCCTCACTATATACAAGCATGTTACAAGAAGAGTTCTGCAAAGATTATATCATCATTCAAAAAGCACGTGAGGGTTAGGCTAAATAATTATAGGCCAGTCAGTCTGATGTTGGTGGTAGACAAATGATGACAATCAATATTGAGCGATAAGATTCGCTTGGTTAAGGGCAGATCACGTCTCACTAACCTAATTGAATATTTTGAAGGAGTAAGAAGGAGGATTGATGAGGACAGTGCAGTGGATGTTATCCACATGGATTTCAGTCAGGTGTTTGACAAGGTCCCATATGTCAGACTGGTCAGAAAAATAAAAGATTTGTTTTCCTGAGAACAGAAGAGGTTGAGGGCTGACTTAGTCAATACATACAAAATAATGAAGGACTTGGATAGAATGATCAGGACCGAAATCCCTGCTGGAAGAACTCAGTCTTTTTGACCGGAACACAACTTACCTCCTCTATGTGGAAGTCTTTCTGAGCCCTGTTGAGGAAGTCTGACCAATGAGTTCACAAGAGCTGGAGGCCCACATCACAACAGCCCTAGGTTATGGGATAGGACTGCTCTACAATGCTGTTCTCCAGACTCAGGCATGAGTCATAATGGATGGTGCAGCAACTGTAATACTGAATGGTCACTTCGATCCCTTCCCCAGAGATTGTCATCATTGCAGAAGAAGCTGATTGAGCTCTTAGAAAATAATGCTGCCTGGGGACTCTGCTGAGTCTCCTGCTTAGCGAAGGTGATCAGGTGATAGTGACTCCTTCCCCATCCTCTAGAGTCTGAACACATCATGGTGATGCATTCTTCTGTCCAGAGGACATGCCCTCCATTCCCCATGCATGGCAATCCCATGCAATAAAGTTTTGAGTCAATTTGCAGACTCCCAGGTCATGTGTCAGTTCAGAAGTAAAGGGATTAATGCTTCATATTTCTGTACAGTGAGTTTGCAGCCCTCTTTCTATTACCCACATAGGCCTGTTCCAACTTGTGACTGCTCTTCAATTGCATGCTCCCTGATCTTCACCAAACCAGTGCAGGGGGATGGGCAGATCAAAGGACTTCTTTATTGTTGTGCACTGCTCCTGTAGTTGATTGAGAAGTCTAAGCTGTAGATTATCGAGGGCCTCACTCAGCCTATCTGCAACCTCTCATCCATGGTTATAGCCAGGCTCCAATGTCCTTGCAGAGGAAGCACATGTTTTGGGGAGTGGGGAGATCAGTCATTTTACTTGATCTGATCACCTCTTCCTGTAAAGGATGACATTAACTTGGGTTAAATTATTATTCACTATGTGGCAGTCTGACTCAATTCACATTATTAGCAGCGGAAAACATTTCAGCCAAGCCAGTATAGTCACAGCCTTCTCTCTCATACAAAACAAATGTTTTATTCCAATGTAATCACATTGGGAGAGTTTTTTTTAATTTATTTTTAAATGTAGGCTCTGCCTTGAGCTTACAACGAACAATACAATTTTCTCCCAGCTTTTCTTTGATATTTTGTTTTTTAACCTCTTAGACAACTTCAGTGAGATTAGGAACAGTACATGTCCTTCTACTCTGGAGAAAGAATCCATTGTTGTGAGATACATAAATGTTAATAGTATTTGGTGGCCCTTATGTTGAAGAATTGCTTTAACATTAAGTGCGATGCCCTGTACTGTGTTACTGACCTTCTGTTCACTTTAAACAACGTTTTGACAACTAAAGCTCACTATCTGACAATACTGTGACACTTGTTCCTGTGCTTGACTTGAAACTCATGAGACATCCATCGACATAAATATTTGCTCTATGTCACTGAATTCCCCTACGAAAACTTTGTGTTTACCTCATATAGTATACTGTTCTACCTCATTTGTCTCTTTGTATGGATAGATCTTTGGTTTTTTCTTTCACTTTTCTGTGGCTGTGTCCTGCTTTGGCGTATTTTCTGAAAGTGACATAGTTTTTCCAATGAAAACATTTGATTTCAAAATATGAGCAATGATCATGCCTGTGAGCTTTCTTAGATCCACAGTATTGACAAAGACTTTATTGTCAGGTATCTATCTAACCCGCTGCATTGGCTTATTAGGTGAGTTCTTTTGCGGTCGTATATATTTAGAAATGAATAGATTCTGTAGATCTCCTAAACCAAATTGCATCTTCTCCTCCCAGGATTGATCGTTTTCAAATGCGCACAGCCCTGGTCACCACATTACCAAAAAGATGTGGATGCTTTGGAGATGGTACAGAAAAGGTTTACCAGGATGCTGCCTGGTATGGGGTATTTTAACTATGAAGAAAGGTTGGAGAGACAGGGTTTGTTTTCACTGGAATGCATGAGGTTGAGGGACGATCTGATCGAAGTCAATAAGATTGTGAATGTCACGGATAGAGTGGAAAGTATGAAGCTTTTTCCCAGTGTGCAGGGGTCAATTACTAGGGGACACAGTTTCAAAGTGCGAGGGGGGAAGTTTAAAATAGATGTGTGAGGCAGGTTTTTCACACAAAGGGTGGTGAGTACTTGGAATGTGCTGCCAGAGGAGGTGGTGGGAGCGAACACAATGGCAGCATTTAAGAAGCACCTGGGAAAATACATGAATAGGAAGAAAATAGAGCGATATGGATCCTGTAAGTGAAGACAGTTTTAGTATGGAAGGGCAAAATGTATCAGTGCAGCTTGGAGGGTTGAAGGGCCTGTTCCTGTGCTGTACTGTTTTTTGTTCTTCGATCCATTTTGGTTTCAGGCCTATGCTTTATCCACTATCAAACTTTCTGTTGAGCCATGTCTTCTTTAGCCTGCAACATATCTGACAAGGATTCATTAGTCTTGCTGACAATAATCTGCTTTCAAATTAATTCTGACTTTTAGTCACAATAGTAGCATCTCTTCGGTAGTTTACAGAGCTCAGTGATGAAAATATCAATGAACTCACTGAGATGTTGTACACTTTTATTGAATCTTGTTCTTTCAATAATTGATTCAGCTCTGTGATTGAATTAATTATCAAATACATCCCTGTATTTGTCTGATGTTTAATCTATTTCACAGTGAAATAAAATCATGTCATACTCTCAATTTACATATTCATCTTCTTATCCAGTTCAGAATTTATTCCATTCCTGAAGAATTTCTGAAGTGAAATCTTCCTGGCAATACTATGCCTGATGCCACAGCTTCCTCATGACATTAGGTATTTTATCTTCTTCACAGATATATATTCTGTAGCATTGGCGGCGCTCCCACTCTTTGCTGCTGAACCAGAGGGTTTTTCCTGACATCTCAAGGTTGAATTGAAGATTTTCCCACCTTTCATGGCTTTAATAGAGTTATAAACACATCTCATAGCTATGGAGGATTCTCCTGTGTCACACAACTGTAATGAGAGTTTCACAAAAACAATCTTGTTAGACCATTGCGTACTTGTTTAAACTGCGCAATATTTATCTGTCTTAAGTGTTTTGGTTAGGATTCCGCTCTCCACTCCCAGAATGAATTCTGTCTTGTGCCCATTGTAGTGGGTTTTGTTTTAATCAGCTCTGCCTGTTAATATCACTGTGCTGGGGCGGTGATGCCTGATCAGAGCAGCAACTAGTTCTTGAAATTTTTACCCTATCAGCCTGAACTGCTGTATCATTTCAAAGTTTTCCCCTTTAGTGCAAAGGATTTTTGGCTTTAACTCACACAGTCCTTAATGTCTGGTTGGTTCAATGGCTCAGCTCAGATTCAAGGTCATTTCCACAGACAGCCACCTCAAGATGTAGCCTATACCTCTGCCATGGCATTTCGGATCTCTTTGGTTCCTGCGCATCTTTTGTTAGGTCTGAAATGCTTTCTGTGTCATTCTCTGAAATATTCTTCTTTGTGTTATGTGTTACTGTGTGTGTGTGTGTGTGTGTGTGTGTGTGTGTGTGTGCGCGCGCGTGTGTGTGTGTGCGCGCGTGTGTGTTTTCCTTAGGAGTTCTGGTTCAGGATTCTCTTAAAGTTAACATGCAGGAACTGAGGGCATTGATGCTTAGTTTGCAGATGACACAAAGATAGGTGGAGGGACAGCTACTGTTCAAGAAGTGGGGAGGCTGCAGAAGGACTTGGACAGGCTAGGAGAATGGGCTAAGAAGTGACAAACGGAATGTGCAATGTGGGAAAGTGTGAAGTTATGAACTTTAGTAGGAAGAATAGAGGCATAGACTATTTTCTAAACAGGGAAACGCTTCAGAAATCTGAAGCACAAAGAGACTTGAGAATCCTAGGTCGGGATTCTCTTAAGGTTAACATGCAGATTCAGTTGGCAGTTAGGAAGGTAAATGCAATGTTAGCATTCATTTCAAGAGGGCGAGAATACAAGAACAGAGGTGTACTGCTGAGGCTGTGTAAGACTATGGTCTAACCACATTCAGAATATTGTGAGCAGTTTTGGGTCCCTTTCTAAGGAAGGATTTGCTGGCATAGGGGACGGTCTAGAAGAATGATCCTTGGAATGAAGGACTTGTCACATGAGGAGCAGTAGAGAATTGTGAATATGTACATAATAGAGTTTAGAACTGGCAGTGATCTGATGGAAACTTACAGAATTCTGATAGGCCTGACATAGAGGTGGACATGGAGAAGATGTTTCCACTAGCAGGAGAGACTGGGACCTGAGAGCACGGCTTCAGAATGAATGGGCAACCCTTTAGAATTGAGATGAAGAGGAATTTCTTCAGTCAAAGGGTGGTGAATCTGTGGAACTCATTGCTGCAGAAGGCTATGGAGGCCAAGTCATCGGGCATAGTTAAGATAGAGATAGGTTCTTGATTAATAAGGGGATCAAGGGTTACAGGGAGAAGGCAAGAGAATGAGGTGCAAAAATATATCAGCCATGATCAAATGATGGAGCAGACTCAAAGGGCTGAATGGCTTAATTCTACTCCTTTATTTTATGGTCTTCAAGCTCAAAGAGTGCAGCTGAAGATAGACAAGAAAGATGGTTAACTAGTAGACTTTTATGGAGGAAACAATATAATGTTTATTGCATTACTGCAACGATTTACAGATTACATGAACAAACATACATTATGCAGATTGCTAGGAGCATGCAAGACTTAGATTTGTCTTCAATAAGACATTTTTTTTTATCTTCCCCAAGTCCTTATACTTCATCACAGCAGGAGATGCTTACTATACTTGATTAAGTATTATTTTTTACAGACCCACATACAACATAAATTATGATCAGACTTCAAGATAATTAATTTGTTCATTTACCAGGGCTGCCTCTGCCACCTAAATGTCTATTTGTTATTTCTTTGCATCCTTTTTATAAATGTTCTCCCAGCCATTTCTGTGGAAGTTATGCAAAAAAAAAATCATCATTACCTCAATATTCTGGCATTATGTGGGGCTGTTCTGCTTTGCTAAAATCAATACTAACAATGTGGTAAGATCTTCAGCATAAGGTTGTTAAATTGACAGCTCCATTAATGTTGAGGACTGGTCAATACCTTAAAAGGGCTTTGGGCAGCCGTGGAGCTTGCCTGAAACAGAGAGTCAGACTCGTACCAATTCAGATCAGGGTTCCAATGATTTAGAATCACAATTCTACAATTAAGACAATAAACCTCTATAAAATTTTGAAAATCATGAACAGTGATTCTTAGAGGCATCCATTTCTAAGCAGTCAGGAAACAATCACAACATGATTTACTATTGTATTTTTGCGACATTGAGTGCAGGAAGAGGTAAAATTCCTCCTGGTTTTACAAATATTATCTTGGTTTTCTGCCTGCCAGCCCTGCTCCCTTGAACTCAGCTATCCCCACAGCCCTATCCCCCAACCTACTCAGGAAGTAACAGTAGCAGCTTTTTAGCATCCTAACCAACTGTCATTTCTGTGGCCCAGAAACAGCAATCTGAACAATCTGTCTCAGGAGATCAGTTGGCATTCATGGCACATCAGTCAGATTCAAATAAGGCTGAGACTTCAAATACATGGCAGGCCCTTCTGTGTCTGAAAACAGAGTCAACTGACATGTCCAATAATTAAATTCTATCTATACGTCTCTATTTATCAAACACAAATCCTAGTGGTCTTTTTTGTGCCTTTATTAACCTGTGCAAAATCTTGAATCAGGTAATTCTAACACTAAGTGAGATTATCCCCCATGCAATTGTAGGTAGGGAGTTTAATCCCCTTAAGTTGAAATCACCTGGGATCCCACATTATTCCTTCTTGTTCTGGGTTTTTGCAGATGTTGCTCATTTCTAATAAGCTATAAGCTTCATTTCTTTTCACTAACAAGCTTCTTGTTAAATGCTTTATTGAATACAGTTTTGGAAGTAAATCATTGGTCTGCATTTCCTTTAGATATCCAATCAGTCATTTCTTCTGAAACCCCTGTTATATTTATCACATTTGAGCCACTTTTAACTAATCTAGGCTGGCTGTCTTTGATTGAGCCATACATTTCTAAATGCTAATAATTTTATATTAAATTATGCATTCTATTAATTTGCCTACTACTAGTATTAGACATTATGTTGATGAAATTTCAGACTTGTAACATAATTTTCTAAAAAGACTCAATAGTTCTCCAAACTATAGCTTTCAACTCGCATTTGTACCCGCAACTCCTAAATCTTATTTTCTGAATGGGAGCAATTTTGATCATTGATTAATTATGTCAGAGCTTCCATCTCGTAAGCCAGAGCCCTCAATTCTGCCAATTGTATTATTGGAAAAATCACTGAGAATAAATAATTCCCAGGCAAATTATTTTTCAGTGGAGCAAATGTAATGGATTTTATATAAACAGCAAAACAAGGCCACGCATGAACACTTTGAGAAATTATTTATTGAGCAAATACAGTGTATGAGAAATGAAACTGCGAATTTAAACTTTCTATATTCATTGTTAGTCATGTATTATGTAATTCTTTTTATGTTTATCTAAGGCAGAACTCAAATAAGTAATTACACACAAAATGGAGACTGTGAATCAAAATTTTGGAAAGAATTAAACTATTGTATTATTATGTGTAGTCAGAATCTAAATAAAGGATTCTGAATTTAAAGATAATTGAACAGAGTCTTTTACTAACTGCTAAGGGTGATTCTGTACTCTCAGCAAGACCCCTGCTCTTTAAGTAAGAAGTTCACAGAAAATTGCTGGTTCTCTGTCCATGATTTTCCATCTATTAATCTTTTCACATATAAAGTCATGGACTGTACTCAATTAAT
The DNA here is from genome assembly GCF_021869965.1 of Rhincodon typus. Lineage (NCBI taxonomy): Eukaryota > Metazoa > Chordata > Chondrichthyes > Orectolobiformes > Rhincodontidae > Rhincodon > Rhincodon typus. The sequence continues at coordinate 14,575,935 of NC_063334.1, read as the reverse complement.
TTCTTGCAATGTGCACCTATTAGCGATGATTTAGTTGCAAAAATAAATGGACTGCAGAAAGAATTTTGCTAAATCTTGTTATAAGGACATTAAATGAAAAAACATCCAAATTTGTTGACTCTTTCTTGACCATTGCTATAAAAACCATACTCTGAATAGATAGATGATGTAGACAAAGAGCTGATCATCTGTGTTTCAGACAGATTAATTTATTTATGGAGCTTGCACATAAGTAAGTAATTTGTCCATTAAAGTGCAATGAATAAAGAAAATTTTCCCTGAAACCAATGTCAAAAAGGTGTCTCCTTAATAGCATGAATATTTTCAGTAGAAATGTGGCAGCTTCAACTATTTCCATACCCTGCATGCTCTTCAAACAGTGTAATCTCGAAATTAATGAGGACAGTTGTGTCTGATCTGTTGGTTTGTCAAAATAATTATTGTCTGTAAATAATGACTTTTTTTATCCTTGATTAAAATTGTAGTTTCAGTGAAGGCACAGTTTTGTCCATAAGTCTTTTGAAAAATGTCTGTTCTTTTGCAGACCTCACGCGTAACAACATCAATTGTATTTAGTACAAGATTACATTAACATCTGACAGTTGGATGTTAAAAATTAATCTTGGCTCCCATGACTTTTCTTCGTTCATAACGAAAAGATTTCCCAACTGAATTTCTCATACAGAAAATGTTCTTTAGAAAGACTATTTTCTTTCAAGGATGAGAGGAGATAGTTGTGGTTTGTGGTGTACAATGGCATGTAGTGTAATGATGATAAAACAATTTTTTGTTCGACTGTTTTTATTTCAGATTTCAAGCATCTGTAGTATTTTGATTCATGTTTTATAGCTACTCTAGGACAGCAGGAGTAAACATTTTTTGTTTTTAACATCTTAGTTGTTCTCCCACAAACAACACTGCCGAATGTGAGGCCCTTGCTTTCAATTATCCACGTAGTAGCTGAAATTCTGTTCAGTTATCAAAATATGCAGGCACCAGGCAGGCCAATTAGTATTCCCAAGTTGTGTCACTTTGAAAGACATTAACATAATGTAACAAAGAGTTGGAGTAAGGGCATGAAAGCAGAGCTCGCTAAAGCAATGTGGCAATTGGATGAGGGATAGGTCAATAGATCCACAGGGGCAGACAGTTAGGGGAATATTTTATAACACAGAGAAATGTATTTGCGAATAAATTCAAAGAAAGGAAGATTCCTACAGGAGAACCTACAAATAATGGTTCACTAAGATAGTTGAAGATTATATCAAACTTAAAGAAAAAAAACATATAATTAGCCAAAGATGGGTGGCAGGTCAGAAGACTGGGCAAAAGATACTTAAAAAATCTGTAAACAAATTGACACATTAATGAGGAGGAAAAAGATAGAATACAAGAGAATGCTAGCTAGAAGTATAAAAGCAGATTATGAGAGTGTCCATGGATACTTAAAAAAGTTAGCACAGTGGAAGAATTAGCCCTGTAGAAAGCAAGTCTATGGGATCCATAATTGAACATAAGCTGATAAATTGAACAAATATATTCCATTAGTCTTCATTGCAGAGAATATGAGTAATGTCTCAGAGATATTTGTAAATTACTAAAATGGAAGGGAGGAACTCAAGACGATTATAATGACAAGAAACGTGGTACTGAGCAAGTTGTTGGAGCTGTGGACTGAAAATTCCTAGGTCCTGATGGACTTCATCCAAGGTAAAAAAAGAAGTGGCTACTGACATAGTTGATACATTGGTTTTAATTTTCAAAATTTCCTAGATTTGGAGAAGGTTCCAGTCAGTGGAAAAATAACAAATGCAATTCCTTTGATCAGAAAGGATCAGAAACTGCCTCAGTAATCGGACACAAAGGGTAATAGTAGAAGGCTGTTTGAGTGACAAAAGGCTGATGTCCAACAGTGTACCTCAAGTATTAGTACTGGGACGTTTTTGTTTGTTATCTACATCAATGATAGAGATGAAAATGTGGGGGCCAAGTTAAGCAAGTTTGCAGATGACACCAAGATTGGTAGAGCAGTTAATAGTGAAGAAGATGGTTGCAGGTTACAGAAAGATGTAAATGGGTTAGTCAGATGGGCAGACTAGTGGCAAATGCTTCTTAACCCTGATAAGTGCAAGATGATGCACTTTGGAAGAAGAAACAAGCTGAGGGAGTATTTAATGAATGGCAGGACACTGGGTAGCTTAGAGGAACAGAGGGATCTTGGATAATTTTTCACAGATCCCTGAAGTCATCAGAGCAAGTGAATGGAATAGTTAAGAAGGCAAATGGGTCGCTTGTTTTCATCTGTCATGGCACAGAACAAAGAGACAATATCGGAGATGTACAGAGTGTTGGTCAGGAGAACTGTGTGCAGCTCTGGTCACCTCACTACAAGAAGGATGTGATTGCATTAGAGGGGATGCAGAGGAGGTTCACCAGGGTGTTGCCTGGGGTGGAGAAATTGAGAGACTAGATAGGCTCGGGTTGTTTTCTTTAGACAGAGAAAGCCGAGGGGGGATATGTTTGAGATGTATAAGATTATGAGAGGTATGGACAGGGTGAATACAGAGCAGCTGTTCCTCTTGCTTGAGGGGTTAATCATTAGAGGGCATAGTTTTAGGGTAAGGGGCAAAAGATTCAGAGGGGATTTGGGAGAAATCTTTTTCACTCAGAGGGTGATGACAATCTGGAATGCACTGCCTGGGAAGGTAGTGGAGGCTGGACACCTCAGTATCTTTAAAAAATATTTGGATGAGCGCTTGAAATATCATATCATTCAAGTATATAGGGCAAGTGCAGGAAATTGGGATTAGCGCACCTTTAGTGGTAGTCATTATCAGTGCAGACTTGATGGGTGGAAGAACCTATTCCACGTTCTATGACTCTATAACAGAGTGCAGGGATCTGGAGAGGATCTAGCTTAATATCTGTCATAGGGAAGATATTGTCAAGCTTTTATTAAAAATGTTAAAGCAGAGCATTTTGACAGGTTTATGACTAGGCAGAGTCAAGGTGGTTTTGAGAAAGGGAAATCATGTTTAACCAATTTATTGGAGCTCTTTGAGGAAATGACATGTATGGTAGATAAATAGGAGCCAGTTGATTATTGTAATTAGATTTTCAGAACGTATTTGATAAGGTTCAAATCAAAGATTATTGGTTGGACAAAGGCTTATGATGTATGGGGTAGCGAATTGGCATGGATTAAAGATCAGCTAGTTAAGAGGAAACAGACTAGGCATAATGTTATTCATATCCTCTACAATGAAGACCAATGGAATATACCTGTTCAATTTGTCAGACAACTGCTTATACCATATTATCAATTGCACTGATCCACTTTCTACAGGACTAATTCTTCCACATTGTTAGCATTTTTTAAGTATCCATGGACACTCTTATCACTTGCTTTTACAGCTAGCTTTCTCTTGTACTGTACTCTACCTTTTCCTCCTCATTTTCTCATTGGCAAGATTTATGTGGTATGCCGCAAGGATCAGTGCTGGGGCCTCAACTTATTACCATTTACATAAGTGACTGTATGAAGGGACCAAAGGCATACTTACAAACTTTGCTGCTGATATAAATAAAGATAGGAAAGTAAGCTGTGAAGAGGAATAAGGGGGCTATAAAGGGATGTAGGTAGATGAAGGACTTGTAAAAAATGTGGTAAATGAACACTGATGCAGGAAAACAAATAAGAGACTGGAAAATCTCAGCAAGCCAGGCAGCATCTGGAAGAAAGGAGCAGTCAATGTTTTGGGTATTACCCTTCTTCAGGACTGGATGTGGGGGTAGTTGGAGCTGCAGACAAAGGGGGGGGAGGGGTAAAGGTAGAATGGTAGTGATTGGTGGACACTGTGGTAGGTACGACCTGGTTGGTCGATGGGAGGAACGAATCCGGTTGGTGACTAGAAGGGAGGGTCAGAAGGTGGAATGGAAGGGAGGAGGCGGGGCTGGAAGGGGAGCCAGGGGATGGGTGGGAAGTTTATTTGAAATTGGAGAGCTCAATGTTGAGTCCTCCTGGCTGTGGAGTGTCCAGGTGGAAGATAAAGTGCTATTCTTCAAATTTGCATTGCAAATCACTGCGACACTGGAGGAGGCTGAGGATGGACTTATTGGAGGGGGCGTGGGGCGAGGAGTTGAAATGAACGGTGATCAGGAGGTTAGGTTGGCCATTATGGGCCTGACGAAGACATTAAGTGAAATGATCCCCTAGTCTACGTTCGGTCTCACCAACGTAGAGAAGACCACATCGGGAACACCAGATGTAACAGACTTGGTTGGAGGAGATGCAGTTGAAGCTCTGGCGCACTTGGAAGGACAGTTTAGGGCGCTGGATGGAGGTGAGGGAGGTGGTGTGCGGGCAAGTGTTGCATCTTTACTTCAGGAAGTGAGCAAGTGAGGAATGTTTGGATAAACTAGGCTTGTATCCATTGCAGATTAGAAGACTAACAAGTGATTTGACTGAAATATAGATTCTGAAGGATCTTGAAGGGCCCTACCCACTTTCCAATCTCCCTTATTGACAGCTTCTCTCTCATTACAGCAGGGAAAATACCCCACAAAAAAGCAATTAGCTTCAAGACAAGTGGTGGACTGCCCAGCATTTAGTTTGTCATACTTTGCGTGGAGCAGATCCTGACTGACTGCTGTGAGAGACTGACTGACCACTTCCAAGCCCATGGTTTGGTATTGGAGGTTGTTCTTGACTAATTGTGCCATGATCCCCTGAGCACTGGCTCTCTCCCTTGGATTTGACTGAGGTCCACTGACAACCACAACAAAATTCCTGGCTTTGTGTCTCTGTTAAACAGCAGCTCAAGGCAATGCGAAGCAGGGAAGCTCTGAGAATCAAGGTAGGTTCAGATAGATTAAGTGCTATGACAGCAAGTGAACAGGCCTCCCACCTCAAGCCGCACCTCCATCTCCTACCGACCAACCTCATCCCGCCCCCTTGACCTGTCCGTCCTCCCTGGACTGACCTATCCCCTTCCTAACTCCCTACCTACACTCACCTTTACTGGCTCCATCCCCGCCTCTTCGACCTGTTTGTTTCCTCTCCACCTATCCTCTCCACTATCCCTCTTCTATCCGCCTCCCACTCTCTCCCTATTTATTTCGGAACCCCCTTCCCCTCCCCCTTTTCTGATGAAGGGTCTAGGCCCGAAACGTCAGCCTCTCTGCTCCTATGATGCTGCTTGGCCTGCTGTGTTCATCCAGCCCTGCACCTTGTTGTCTAGGCTGGAGATACAGCCTGGTTCAGTCAATGAGTGGGATATGTGACCCTGAGCATGCTGTGCCCAGTGTTATCAGCTGCGTCTTGACACCTACATGAAAAACACATAATTATGCTTCTGATATGCTGTCCAGTGTAATACAATACATACTGTTATTTTTGCCTGAATTGAAATGCTCCATAATCCACCCTTACTATAATGCAATGTTTGCACTGATCCCAAACATAGTGTAATAACACAAGTCTTTTCTGTATTGTGTCAGCTATAGGTGGCACAATGAAGCTTATTAAGGGAACGAAGTGTTGAATAATATATTGAAGATTCCTTCCTCAGAGATATTAACAAGATGGTCGCACGTATACAGGAGTGATCATTGCAGTGGGTCAATACTCAGTTATAGACTGTAATATACACATACAAATCACTTAACAACTGTTTCACTTCAAGTATCATTATTTCACTAGAAAGAGATGACGGAGACCATAAATGAAAACGTTGCATGTCCTGTTAATGGCTAGGTCAAGTTTTCATTCTTCCACATCAATGTTTTAGCATAATTACACAATTTAAGAGAATTATATAAATTAAATAGAACGAAGTGTGCATGAACTAATGATAAATCCATTTCAGTGAATGACCTTTTTCTTTTATCAAATGGATTTATGGCCTGATTCATGTGTTATTAATTTAAAATGAATGAAAGTCATTGTTTTAAAAAAAGTACATACATGGTGACAGCTACTCTCAGGACTTTTTATAAATCTGCATTTCATTTATCATGACAGATGCATATAAGAAATTTTAAAAGACCATTCAACCCATTGAACCCAGTCTTCACGACAGATCATGCACCATTTGCACTGTCATGGACTAAAGGACTAAAGTAATATCCAGGAGGAAATGAATAACTATAGGTAAAACACTGTGAGACGTTTCTTAAACTCTCAAATTAATAGAGTGAAAATCCAGGATATCAATTTAACATCACAACTTGCATTATTCAGCAGAAGCCTCCATTTCACATTTGATTATTCACAAGTATGTAATACGTTTAAAGTCACACAATTGTAAAGACCAGTTCTTTGCAGGACCTCAAGGATCCCTATTCACTGCCATTAAAAAAAAAAGGCTAATGGATCCAACACAGTATAGTACTCAGGTAGCCAGAGTCAATACTTTAAAAGTAAGCAAAATTAATATTTTAAATTAAATTAAATTACGGGTCACAACAAAACTAAGGGCACATTAAAAAGGCTACATATGTTACAAACAAAAATATTTTAAATATGGAAAGCTGGACTATTCTCCTCTCTTTTGTTTAATTTCCAATTTATCCTTCTGTTTCAACACAATTCTACTCCTGTCCCTTTCCCGGTCACTCAGCCATTTTGTATCCACGTTACTACTGTCCCTATTGTTCCATGAGCTATACCTTTCTCATAAGTTGTATGAGACAGCTTCTGGAAGTCCACGAATATCCCCTCGATAGTGTTACCTTCATCGACCATTTCTGTTACCTCTGCAAAAATCCCAACAAGTTATTTAAACACAATTTTCCCCATCAGAAATTGATACTATCTCTTCCAAATGAATTCAACTTTACTCATATGACTCTTAATGCTGTCCTGAACAATTGTTTGTAGATTTTTTCCCCCACCACTGAAGCTAAACTGACTGGTCTAATTGTTGGGCTTATCCTGACAACCTTATTTGTACAAAGGTGTATGTAATGCGTTCAACTCTCTTGTTCTCTGACATCTCTTAAAGAACACTTAAAGATTATGACTAGTGTCCCTGCAATTCCCATTCTCATTTCCTTCAATATTCTTCGACATGTCTTATCTGGTCCTGGTGCTTCATTAACTTTAAGTGCAAACAGTTTATCCAAAACGTCCTTCTTAGTAATTTCGACCCCTTCTGTTCATAGTTTGCCCCTCTGTCACTGTGGCTTAAACAACATGATCTTCCTCATCTTAGATTATTCATACATTTCAACAAGAGGGAAAGGGTGTCTAGGATTCAGAAATAGACCAGTGCGTATCCAGTTCAATTTTCTGATTTCACAGTCGTCCATATTGACTTATCAATTGGTGCTTCTGTTAAGGTTGTTAACACAAACATTGTTCAATAATGTTACTTAACAAAAACTAAACAGCTAACCAATTAGGAATAGGATCGACTACAAAACCTTAAAGAGATTCATGGCCACTGACTACACCTCTCGATTTCAGAAGAAATCTATTATGGCCAAGAAACATTTCAAGCAGGAGAAGTTTACTGCTTATTTTTCTTTTGACTCATTTTCCTTTTTCCTTCTACAGCATCAAAACTTTATGAAGCATTCACAATTATTGAACATAAAATGTCACGTCCATCTGGCCATGTAGTCAGTCATATTGTATGCTATGGATGCAGATGTGTGTTAGTTTGATATTCTTGACCAGTAATTAAAGATTTTGAGAGTATAGGAAATATGTTGGACTGGTAGTGTGGCTCTTACAACTTGGTCAGAGTTCAATGGCAGCCATGTTGCTTCAAAGTTTATGATCCCAAAGCTTTAGTGTAACGAAACCACCTATAGACCAGCCACCAATGCCCTATCGATGTCTCTCCCTCTGTCACTACTTCCTTAAGCCACCAACATTTCTTCTTTAATTATCCACTTCTTAGACATTTTTCTTCCCAAATGTGGTCATCATCAATTACCTAAAGACTGCTGTAACACCAGCAGAAGCCTAATTTTTCCATTGGACACTTTGCAAATCACCAGCTCTATGATAAAAGAACCCAAAACAAAAAAAAAATCAGAGTTTCTTAGAACCTTCCTACTTAGGCATAAGAGTTGATCCCTTCATCTTACATGAAGTCAGAAATAATCATACCTGAATTTCTTCACCCAGAGTGATGAGCCTATGGAATTCATTCCCACAGAAAGTGGTCAAGGCCAAAACATTATGTGTTTTCAAGAAGGAGATGGATATTGCCTTTTTGGCTAAAGGGATCAAGGGGTATTGGGGTGCAGGGAGGACAGGATTGGAGTATTGAGCTCAATGATCAGTCATGATCATGTTGAATGGTGGAGTAGGCTCAAGCTGTTGAATGGCCTACTGCTGCCCTATCTTTTATGATTCTATATTATGGACTGTAGTGTTTCTAAAATATCAGGTCAAAGGACTAAACTAGTGGAGGATGAACAATGTCGTCATGAAGTAGACTTGACATTGTATACAACAGTTTGATAAAGTTTTCTTATTAAATTTGTCTTTTTGAGTTATTTTCCCAAAGGCAGTTTAAACCTATAGCAGCATGATGTTTACGAAAGCTAACACAAGGAGACAGGTCGCAAAACAAGACCAGGCAGAACAGGGATTAACTTCCATATTCTTGGCGCCAATGTAATCCACAACAGACATTCAGTTTAATGAGCCAATTAGTCATGCAGTGAATCTGAGTTCCTGTTGCAGCATATTGTATGCTGGGGTTGTGGATTGTGATAGTAAAGGCTCCAATTCCATGGCAGACCGGGAATCTCTCCCATTTTTACTGACTATCATTGGAGCACATTCGAAGGATTTGCAAGTTAATACTTGGCCTGTCTGCCAGATTGTAAACATACCTTCTTTGGCCATCATGTCCTCAAGTGGAGCTGGAGGAACACAGTAGGCCAGGCAGCATCAGAGGAGC
>NC_063334.1:14540338-14566614 GCF_021869965.1 Rhincodon typus | reverse complement strand
ACCTGAAACGTCAGCTTTCCTGCTCCTCTGATGCTGCCTGGCCTGCTGTGTTCCTCCAGCTCCACACTGTGTTATCTCAGGCTCTAGCATCGGCAGTTTTTACTATGTCCTCAAGTGGGACTTGAAGCCAGAAATTCTGGCTTAGATGCATTGCCACTAACCACTGTGCTACAAGATCTCCCTTAGTAAATGAAACAATTTGAATATAGTTCATGAGAAAGGGGATTGTACAAAATTTGTGAAACTTGATGGGCCAATATATTTTAATGCTGTAGAATTCAGTCGTTCCAGGAAAGAATGGAAGTGGTGACTTTACTGGACATTTTTTCCTCTTAAGTTATGAATCCATTGATTTGTCTAGTAGTAATATAGATTTTCCAATTGATTTAATCATAAGGTGCCTGGTTTTCCTGCAGCCCTAGTGATTAGTTAATCTATTGACAGTCTGTAGCTAATATTGCTATTGGTTTTATAATGAGCGCATACCTGGTATTTGGGTAGAGATAGAATTTCCTCTGGTCATTAAATCAAGCAAAATAATAAAAACACAGCCGAAAATATAATCCATTCACTCACCCTAGCAAGATTTTAAGTAGATTTTAAATAAATACTCTTGTAAAAATACTCAAAATGCAAAGTAGAGAAAGCCTCCACAAGCAGATTAACAATTTCACGATACACAGCTACAAAAGAAGTTCATGACCCAGCATGGTATTTCAGAATATGTGAGTGCTTACAATTTCAGTCAGTCAAAGCCAAATTTTGACAAAAATCAAATGTTCGTTCTCAGTGCTTACTAGAATGAGGTTTTGGGGCCTGAAGGTATTACAGCTTTGTATTTAGAAGCCACAATATTTAACTGCTCCTACAGCTACAGTTGTTAATGCAAACCATTCGTCACAACTTCCAGAAGCATTAGACTACCAAGGAACATCAATCCATTCACTCCGTATAAAGGGTTGTCAAATGTGTAATTGCACATGCACCAGCCACCCTGGCCTATCACCAAGCTTTAAAATTCCTTCACTCGTTCACCACTGACCAGATACTCTTCACCATCAAATCAGGCTACAGAGGTGCAAGGTCACCAACTACTTCTATTACATTCAAAATAATTATTAAATAATCTACCAATGTGATTGTAATGAGGTCAGCCAGGTGGATCTCATAGAATAGGAGTTCCCTGATTGGGGCTGTTAATCTGGTTCAATCAGGGAGCCCTGGCTGACAGATATAAACAGGAGGGTCAGACATCCTCACTCTCAGACCTGGCTCTGAGGGACCCAGACCAGTGTCGAGGGGTCTCCACGTGTAAATAAACGGTGATTTGGTGATGAGATACCAGCCTCTGTGGAGTTATTTCACTACCAGTAGCGACATGTTTTTAGCACTGGGATATCATGAAAGTGGAACCTGGTGAATGTAATCACACAATTTCACAAGCAGAAAGCCAGTACAGTCATTTCTGATATAATGCTTGTTACTTCAATGTGAGTTGGTTTTAATGTGATTGAAGAATTATAGAACGCTATTTGTGGAATGTGAACTTTCCCTACCTGTATTAGCTATAACGTGATTATGTCCCCATCACTTTAAAGGTTGCAGCGATTGTGAGATTTTCTTGTAATGCGAGAACGGAACTATTGCAGTATGTCAGAACCAACTGTACACAGGTGCAGCAAGTAATCAGGAAGACTGATGGAATCAGAGATAGTAGGAACTGCAGATGCTGGAGAATCCGAGACAACAAGGTGCAGGGCTGGATGATGGAATGTTGGCTCTCATTTCAAGAGGGTTGAAGTATAAGAGTAGGGAAGTCTTACTGCAGCTGTACAAGGTGCTGGTGGGACCACATCTGGAGCATTGTGAGTAATTTTAATCCCCTTATTTAAGAAAATATATTGCTTCATTAGAGGCAGTTCAGAAAAGATTCTCTGTTATGTCTTGTGAGCAAAGTCTAAACAGATTGGGACTCTACTCACTGGAGTTTAGAAAAATGAGAGTGATCTCATTGAAACATATACAATTCTTAAGGGGCTTGACAGAGTGAATGCTGAGAGGATGTTTCCCCTCATGGGATAGTCTCAGACCAGAGGGCATAGTTTCAGGCTAAAGGTGCACCAATTTACAACTGAGATGAGGAAGAATTTCTTCTCTCAGAGGATTGTGAATCTTTGCAACTCCTTGCCACAGAGAGCTGTGGCGGCAGAGTCCTTGTGTAGATTAAAGGCTAAGATAGACAGTTTCTTGATCAGTCGTGGAATCAAGGTAATGGGGAAAGGGCAGGAAAGTGGACATGAGGAAGTTCAGATCAGCCGTGATCCTATTGAATGGTGGACCAGGCACAAGGAGCCAAATAGCATCCTTCCTTTCATATTTCTTATGGTCTTACGATCTAAATCATAGACATTAAGTGGATTATCTTTTGGCTGTACTAAATTTACTGTATTAAACATAAATTAATTTCTTTTTAAATTATAAATTTAGCATGCAATATCAGTTATTCATAAAGCCTGGTTCGGATCAATTGGGAAATTTTGAGTGTTATTTTATGTTTTAATTTCACTGTATTGCAATATTTGGTGTTTGCAAGTTTGATTTGGTCTGACTTTCTATCCTTCTGTTTTAATAATAGAAGTAGAAGCAGGATTTCAAAAGGATCTGATGTTTTAAGTGACTATCCAATATTTAGAACTAGAAGAAAGAAAGCCTGAAATTGGGATGTCACAACTGGATTTAGCTACAATACGGTTAGAAATGAAAAGACTTGATTTGGAAGAAAAAGCAAAGGAAGGTGAAAATGGAGCAAAGGGAATTACAGAGACACAGATTTCAGAAAGCTGAAAAGAAAAGGGAGCTTGAATAAATAAAACTTGAAACACAAAAAAATTGGGGAATTTAGAGAACACGAGGCAGACAAGAAACAGCTCATAGGAAAGAGGGATGGAAAAGGTCCTAGTTTTAAAACAGACAGAAGGTAATAAAAGTTATAAAGGAGAAAGAATAGAACCAAAAACTGATATGAAGAAATTAGCATGCTTCCGTTGTAATTTAAAAGGACACATCAAAATCAATTTCTAGAAGTTAAAAGAGAGACGAAATGCAATAGTAGGAATATCTAGGAAATCTTCAGGGGAAGTGTGAACAGGAAAGGGGGTAGGTATTAAACCTGCAGTAGTAGTACAAAATGAATACGTTTCTTTGGAAAGAGCTACAAAGGAAGATTTGTCTCAGGACATTTATGAAAAAGTCTTTTTAAAATATTGACAAGGAGAATCGGGCCATGAGATGTTTTGATTTTATTTACCTGAAAAGGAGAGTTATATCCTTATGTTTCAAATCAAAATTAAAATCCAACAAAATTATTTGGAGACATTGGAGCAAATCAGTAACTCATGAAAGCTGATTACAATACTTGCCTTCCAGTGCGTTCAAGAAGAAGAAAATATAAATTGGAAATATACACGGCAGTTATAAAGCAGTCTTGACACCTGCAATTATTCAACAGTTACAAGGTTCTTGCAAGCTGTGGAGATGGGAGTGGAAATTTCAGGGAGAATGAGAGAACTGATGATGGCATCTTGGGACAAGGAGCTATTTAAGTGGGATTAGGGAAATCAGAATGTAATTGCAGTGGGGAACAGTATAATTATGGGATACTGTTTTCTGCAGCCGTGAGCAAGAATCTGTGAAGACTGTATTCCCTGCTCAGTGCCAGGGTTCAGATATCTCCTCAGGGATGGAGCAGAAATTGCAGGTGGAGGGAAGGAATCCAGTAATCATTGTCCATGTTGATATCAACAACTTTGGTAGGACTAGAAAGGAGGTTTTGCTGAAAGATTTAGAACAAATAGGAACTAAATTAAAAAGGAGAACGTCAAAGACCATAATCTCTGGATTACTACCCAAGCTATACGAAAACTAGCATAAAGTAAATAAAGTCAAGTAGTTAAATGCACTTGTGCAATGTGTTTCAGTTCATAGGGCACTGGAACTAGCATAGGAGTGGAAGGAAGCTGTTCCAATAGGATGGGCTCCACTTGAATCCTAGTGGGGCCAGTGTCCTGGAGAATCAAATGACTAAGGCTGTAGAGAGGGCTTTAGGCTAAATTAAGAAGATGGGGTGGATTTGGGAGCAGGAAAATATACAAATACTAGGCAAGAGAATATGGTAGCATTACTGGGCAGCTATTTGGATAATGACATCCAGAGTAGGACACATGTAGAAAAACAGCAATAAATATGGTAAAAAGGGGAACAAATGGTAAAAAGGCAAACTAACATTCCTTTACTTAAACATGTGCAGTATTTCGAAACAAATAAAAGAATTAATGACATAAATACAGGTTAATGGGTATGATCTTGTAACCATTGCAGAGATATGACTACAAGGAGACCAAAGCTTGGAACAAAATGTTCAGAGGTATGTGACTTTTTGAAAGGACAGGCAGGAAGGAAAGGGTAGTATTGTTGGTAGTATTGGAATACACATGATAGTAAGAAATTATCTTCGATCAGAAGACATAAAATCCATATGGATGGGGGTAAGAGATTAAAAGGGAAAGAAGATACTGATAGGAGTAATCTATAGGCCCCCTAATTATAGTTATACAATGGCATAGAGAATAAATCAAAGGATAATCAGGACATGTAACAAAGACATTATATTAATCATGGGTGGCTTTAAATCTTCGTGTAGATTGGAATAGTCAGATTGGCAGAGGAAGCCGTGAGTAAGATTTCATAAGGTATTTTCACAAAATGTGGAGGTGTCAGTGTTGGACTGGGGTGGACAAGGTCAGAAGTCACCAACACCAGGTTATAATCCAACAGGTTTATTTGATATTTCAAACTTTCAAAGCGCTGCTCCTTTGTCAGGTGAAGTGGGGGGAAGGCGCACAGGCACAGAATTTATCGGCAGAGAGATAATGGTATGATAATTTCAGGTAATCAAGAATGTCGACAGGTAAGTACAAATAGTGTGAGTGGGGTGTTGACAGGCTGAGTGATAAGTCTTTGTCGGCGATCAAAAGTGTCAAACCGTACGAGTAAACAGCTGAATAGCAAGTGAAGGGACGACCTATGAATTAATTAAGGCTGAGAGATAATTACAAAAGATCAAAAATAAGATGGTGCTACAGACAAACCAGGTGGCTGGAATAACATGAGAGGAATCAAAGTTGCACAACAAGGGTCTAACCGAAGTAATAAGTAATCCAAAACTGTACAAACTAATTTAAGTACAGAGATAGTAACAAATTACCAAGGTGTCAAAACAGAACAGTAAGAAAGATTTTACAAGTTCTGAGGAAGGGTCACTGGACCCGAAACGTTAACTCTGTTTTTTTCCTTCACATATGCTGCCAGACCTGCTGAGCTTTTCCAGCAACATTGTTTTTGTCCCTGATTTACAGCATCCGCAGTTCTTTCGGTTTTTATTAAAAAAGATTTTACAATGTTTTACAATGTTTATCTGAAATGGCTAAGCAGACTTCTCAGTTGTATCAATCATGACAAAGTTTCAAAAAAGAAATGAAACTGAACAGACTGCCTGGCATCAACCTAGGCACCAGAAACAACAATAGCAAAAACAGCCCTCTCCACTCACATAGTCTTCCCTATTAACATTACTGGCTAGTGCCAAAATAGGGAGAGCTGTCTCACAGATTGTAAGACTGTAAGATCACAAGAAATAACAACAGGAGTAGGCCATTCATTGGTGCTGGTCTATTTGGAAGAAGACTCAGAGAAGCAAGTTGTGGGCAGTTCTGAGGAAGGGTCACTGGACCTTAACTCTGTTTTCTCCTTCACAGATGCTGCCAGACCTGCTGAGCTTTTCCAGCAACTCTGTTTTTGATTCTGACATTCATGTCAAGAATTGGCACAACCCCTCTTCTTCAGGAATGAGGGGAAAGTTGTAAGCTGCACAGAAATGAGATGAAAATATCTAATAATGATAGTAATTACTTGAAAATAAGGGAATCACAACTCATTAGCAAGATCCATCACATAAATATTAAAGGGCAAAGTGGAATTTTTTTCTCAAATCTGATTTTCTATTTTCTGTTTTGCCACAGTCTCTCAAATTCTCACCATTGTCTGTTCTGCATTGTCTGCACCACACATTTGCACATTCTCCCTGTGCCTACGTGGGATTCCTCCAGGTGCTCTGGTTTCTTCCCACAGTTCAAAGGTGTGCAGGTTAGGTGGATTGGCCATGCTAAATTGCCCGTAGTGTTCAGGGATGTGCAGGATTAGCCATGGGAAATGCTGGGTGACAAGGATAGACTAAGGGGGTGGGTCTGGATGGGATACTCTTTGGAGAGTCTGTGTAGATTCAATAGGCTGAGTGGCCTTTTTCCACACTGTAGGGGTTATATGATGATGTATGAAATGCAAGGCAATAACCATTTCTAACAACAAGCTTGGCTTCTTAATTGAAAAGGCAATAAAATATTTTGCCAGTTAGCTCTGTTGCTTGGCATCTGTAATGATCTTTATTTTTAGAACTCATTTGTATCAATAAATATATCAATTTATTGCTTCAGATTTTTTTTTAAATTCTAGAATTCACGTTTACTGAAGTGACAAACCATATCTTGCTGAAGTTAGAAACAAAAACAGAAATTGCTAGAAAAGCTCAGCAGGTCTGGCAACTTCTGTGGAGAGAAATCAGAGTTAACATTTCGGAATGAGTGACGTTTCAGTGTTTTGAGGAAGGGTCGCTCGACCCAAAACGCTAACGTTGATTTCTCTCCACAGATGCTGCCCGACCTGCTGAGCTTTTCCAGCAATTTCTGTTTTTGGTTTTGATTTCCAGCATCCGCAGTTTTTTTTTTCATTTGGTAAAATCGCCTTGTAATGGTCATTTTTTTTTGGAAAGCTACAATGCATCAACTGTCCTGCAGCAGTCCTAACTAATTCAGTAACAGTTGGGATATTGAGTGACACAGAGCACATGTTCCCATTTCTGTCCAAAAAAAAAATGCACCTGATGTGCAACCAAGCTTAACATACTTAAACATGCTCTCTAGTCCCGTTATTGGGCACTAAGGGGCATATCACAGGGTTTAAGATGAACAACTGTACAGGCATATTTATATCATATCTTAAAAATGGAACACAAGATCTTTTCCTGTCAAATGAACTCCAGTGTCAGGAGTTTACACTTTCATTAACACTTCCAGTCATATGACATTTCAACCTCCAAGCATATTGAGATCTATTTCTCATCTGGATTACAGGCGACACTCTCTATTCCTTGTCCTACATAGCGCAAATATTTCACAAGTGTGATTGCACTGACAGCAATTTAACCAGAGCCAGCTGGCAAGATATGCTGGTGTGACCTGTGAGTAGTACTGTAAATCCTAAAGCTGCATTTCTTTAGGGATTAGTGGGGAACCATCACTGAAGTATAGTGAACTACATTGAATGGTACCTGCAGCACATTTTGAGGAAGTTAGATATAATTTATTTTCTGCCTCAATTTATCGGCGCAAGGTACCGCATGATGAATGCAGCTGTCTGTTTTCCATTATGGAAACAAACAAAAACAAAAGATTAATGGTGGCATTTACAGCAAGGCAGGTTGTTTGTCCAGGAATCTTATTGCTCTTCGGAACAGTAGCACAAGGTGCAAAACAATATTTTATATCATGGTTGTCAGGATTGTGCTTCAGTGGCCTATGACAGAAAAGTGGGTACCAATGCACACAGAAACAAAACAAATAAATTGGTAACAGGTATCTGCAGGTTATTGTGAATTTTTTTGTTGTTTTTCATATTTCACTGACATCAATTTATTTTTATTAAAAAACTTTACAGTATTGTTTACAAACTGACTGACAAAGAATGAAAGGGGCAATGCAAGCTTACATTCTAAAGCAGGTTTTGCTGTCCTTGAAAGTGCCTGCCATAAATCTTAGATGAAGCAGAAGAAGATTCTGATCTCTGATTCATTCTTTTCCATCCTTCAAAGGTAAATGATCCTGATGGAATTAGGGCTGAACAAAATTACTTTCGTCTGTGATCTGCATATACAATAGTCTGCAAATCCATCATAAGAGCAGTTAAATCCTTTGGAGCATTCATGCTTGGATGGTAAGCACTTTTCAATAAAAGGCACTTTGAATTGAAGTTACAGAAGGATTTTTTTCACTATTTAATTTTTCCTGTATCTATTCCGTAAAAAGTCAGTACTTTAAATTACTGCTCAAAGTATACATTAAGGAAACACTCTAAATGCTGTGTAAGTACTTGGCCACAATAGTCATATTAATAATGTTGCATAGTATAACTTTGATGGTTATTACCTGCAAGTAAATGGAGGCCGAGAACTGCAATTTTCTCTCTCTGAGAAAGGTACCAACTTCAGCCTTTTCTTTAAATTTTACCTTCTTTAATTTAACAGAAATGCTCAGTTTAAGGAAAATTTCAGAAAGATGCATTTTGCTTTGCAATCTGCACTAGAAGTAATTAAAAGTGAATTTTTGAAAGACACCTTTATAGATCACTCTCAGTACAAACTAAGAGAATGACCTTGAAACTCATTTGTAACCCGGATTAGAATGGATAAGCTTTACTAGTTGCCGAGTGTATCCAATGGAGTTCTGGTCTCCACGTGAGAAAGCAAATTTCAGTTTATATGACATAGGAATTGGTCATCTGATTTGCATTCTATCATCTTGGTGGACATGTGATATGACGTGGAGGTGCCGGGGTTGGACTGGGGTGGACAAAGTCAGAAGTCACACAGCACTAGGTTATAGTCCAACAGGTTTATGGAGGATGAAGGAGCAGTGCTTCAAAAGCTTGTGATTTTAACTAAATCTGTTGCACGATAACCTGCTGTCGAGAGACTTCTGGCGTTATATAATATTAATGGACTTGTTGATTAATTATAGCAATCAGTCTCTATCAATTAGTCCACAGCAGATCCAAGTATTTTTGTCAGACTGCTGTGAATCATTTAAAAAACATAACAGTTCTGCTTATTGCAAGTATACTGAGCACTTGAAGAGAAATTGACAGGACACCACCTTAGAAACATACCCCCAACAAGTGGTGTGTCCCTGAGAAGTCTGTAGCCTAGACCGTCCATTGATTTTTGATGAGATTTGAAGTGTGACAAGAAGAAAGAGATGAAAAAAGAGACAATTTATTAAAGAATTGCCCATTTGGGACATTGCATTCAGCATGATCAGGTTGATCCCCACAGAATATTCTTTCCCATAGCTTAAACTCACATTGCCTTGGGTCAATTCACATCTGCACAGAAAGTAGTATTAAATTACCAGCTTGAAGAATGAGTTATGGTTTTTTTTTGCTACAGTAAACAAGCGCAGATTTGGACCATTTACAGCATCTTCTGTTGCACAGCGTCCTTCAAAGTGGAAAGGTTTTTGGTTCCATTTTTGCTCCATTATTGCTGTTTTTCTATGATTGCAACATATTGTCACGTTATAATACATTCATAGAATGCAAGGTACAGTGCACAGAGTGACGACGTGTGAGACTCCTGAGACTAGCTTTGGCCAATCACCACAGTAATGAAGTGACATCTTTTACAGACCCTGTTCCAACCCCTAAAAAGATTGAATGAAAAGCACCATCATTCTCACTACGAGCCAGCAGTGGGTTATTGTCAGATCTGCACTTTCATTTATTAATCACTATTTTTGAAAGCTATCTTATGCCTTATAAATGCAAAGAGCAAATCCAGTGAAGCTAAGAAGAGTTTGGCTTCAGAGTTCAAAGCTTCAATGTACAGCTGTTCTCAAGTGGGCACTCCAAGCTAAATGGGCTTGACTGTTCTGCTGGAATAAATAAGTAGCAATCCATTTAAAAGCCTGGAGTACAACAAGAAAACATCTTGACATAAAACCAGGAAGGTCTGGAAATTCGCAACAGATCTGGCAGTACCTGACGAGAGAGAAATAGTTTCAGGTCATTACCTTGAACTTGGTCCAATGAAAGACCGGCAACTAGAAACATTGTGGGAGTCTGTCAAGCAAAGAGGGAGGTAGACTTGTGTGAATGGGGGGAAGTAATTTCCCCAAAAGTGGCATCAGGGTTAGGACCTAGCCCACTACCAGGTTTCAGCCAGGTTTGAAGGTGAGCTTCTGGTTAAAGTATTTAAATATTTTGACAGACCATTATATTCTTTATTAGCCAAAGACTATGGATTTTATAGGAACACACCTACTTCCCAACCTCTCAGCATCTTAGCAGGGTCATTGAAGCGTGTACACAATAAGGAGGGCATTGTCAGTGTGGCCAAGTGACCAAAGGCCTAAGCTACTAGGCCGAAGATAAAATTGGCCAAATAGTTTCTGCAAGCAAGGCCTGATGGAATGCAAAGAGCTGAGGTTGCCACAGGTCAAAAGTAAACAGGGATCAGCCCAGATCTGTCTTGCATATTGAGCAGAGGTGGTTAATATTAAGAATGGTAGAGTCATAACGAACGAAAACACTCAATAAGAGGTACTCAGGCAGAACGTTAGGCGGGTGGTTATTATGTTTGCTTATTCCCCAGTTTCAGCATACCCCTTGGCACCATGGAGTAATCATAGAAAGGTAATGGATGTTTAACCTCATTGGGCACTGTGACTCCTTCCCTGGGACCACTTTGGCTGAAGCCAGAGAACATTCCAGAAGGGCTCAGATAGAGGAGGATAAGAAGGGATGCCCAGCAGCCATTCCTTCAGTGAGGACTTGGCCCACAAAGACTCTGTGTAAGACCCACCTTCTCATGATGAAGACCCTGAGTGCCCAGTCCATGGAGCTCAGTGAATTGGATTCAGCTGTCCATTCAAGTTCACCAGAGTTTTCCAGGCAATCAGCCTGGTTTGGGAAAAATTAACTTAATCTGTGTAAGAGTTGTTTTCATTAACTTGCAAGCATTTTAATAAAACTAAGTTTGGACCACAGCCCTTTGTTTGTCTCTTAACGGGACCTGATTAAACACCTTTTACAAGTAATAAACTGGTTGAATTGTCTGTATAGAATATTTTCAGTGAAGCCAATGAATTAATCAGTGAAACTGAGAGGCTGCAAAGCCTTCGATCAGTGAAACAGCGAACAGCAGAACACTGGCTCTGCTGTAATGAGAAGTTGTTGCCCAGAGTTCCTTCTCAGGCAGAGCTTTTACTGCTTGACAGATGATTGCCAACTTTTTGGAAATCATTTAATTTGTCTGGCGTTTCGCTCGCCTTCAATTCTGCCAGCCTTCAAGATGGAATTGGGCTAACTCATGCAACTTTTTATTCCACCTCTGCTAGAGCAGCAGCAAGACCAACACTAATAACAGTGACAGGAGAGAAGCCAATACCAGCTGACCTCATCTCAGCCACGTCTCCCAGTCCATGGCTTTGAGTGGCTAGACACAAAAATCCAGCTCCAAGGAAGTGAGACCCTTGACATGGCCCCACATGCAGAGCATTTGTTCTTTGAACATGACTGATTACCAATGCCTCAGGATCTTGAGGTTCTGCCATAGCTCAGTTAAGCAGCGTATGCTGCAATTTACAGTGGGTTCCCCAACCTGCTGATAAGTCCACTGCATGACAAGAGACTCGGGTCTTGATTTTCACAGTCATCACAGAATGAGGAGGCCCCATCCCATTTCTAGAAAAGCACAGCAGGTCAGACAGCATCAGAAGAGCAGGAAAGTCAATGTCTTCATCCTGCCGTCTGACCTGCGGTGCTTTTCTAGCCTCACACCTGTAGACACTGGCTTCTGGCACCTGCAGTCCTTATCATCTCCATCCCATTTCTGATGGATCCATTTTCACTGGCGGGGGAAACAGGACAAGGGTATGACCCCACAGGAGAGAAAGGCAAGTACAGCAGGCCTATTTGAATTTCATTTTCTCAAGAATGCTGAGTCTCCCAACACTTGGGGCGGCACGGTGGCTCAGTTGTTAGTGCCATTGCCTCACAGCTCCAGGGACCCGGGTTCGATTCCACCCTCGGACGACCATCTGTGTGGAGTTTGCACGTTCTCCTCGTGTCTGTGTGGGTTTCCTCCAGGTGCTTTGATTTCCTCCCATAGCCCAAAGATGTGCAGATTAGGTGGATTAGCCATGTTAAATTGCCCATAGTGTCCAGGGATGTGTAAATTCAGTGGATTAGCAATGGGGAATGCAGGGTTACAGGGATAGGCTAGGGGAGTAAATCTGAATCGGATGCTCTACAGAGAGTTGGTGTGGATTTGTTGGGTCAAATGATTCTATGATGATACACTTTCTGGCTTGTTTTAAATTTGTAAGGCTTTGGTTCTGAGGTGAATATGAACTGGAATATGTTTGAGGAGTTCTTCTTTCCATTGGCATCTCCAAATTTCAAGACATTGTTGTGAATTACCAGCTGCTTGGATCACCTGCACTTAGTTTAATAGATCTTGGCAGATTTGACTGAAAACAGCTTCTAAGTGATTTTAAAAGCAGTCAACTTAAAGCTGTTTCATCATGTGAGTTCTTATGGGTTCAAAATATTTTACTAAATAAGATGGTATGTATATAGTTTCCAACAACCTGTGTTGTTGATAAAAAAAAATGCTTTAGAGTGCACTGCAGTCACTGTTTTTGCTTCTAAATGACTGGTTCAATTTGATAATAACTTCCTTTTGGATTGGTTTCAGGGAAGTACTTCTATTTCTATTAAGATAGTAGAATGACTTAAATCCACAGAAGAAGTCAGGTGACCTGCTGACAAACATCTATTTCTACCTTTTTTTAAAATTCATTCATGGGATGTGGGCATCACTGACTAGCCCAGCATTTATTTCCCATCCTTAATTGCCCAGAGGGCAGTTAAGAGTCAAGCACATTACCATGAGTCTGGAGTCACATGTCGGCCAGACCAGGTAAGGATGGCAGTTTCCTTCCCTAAAGGACATTAGTGAACCAGATGGGTTTTTCCAACAATCGGCAATGGACTCATGGACACTTAATTCCAGATTTATATTGAATTCGAATTCCACCATCTGCCAAGGCAGAATCTGAACCCGAGTCGCCAGAACATTACCTGGGTCTCTGAATTAACAGTCTAACAATAATACTACTAGGCCATTGCCTCCTCCATGTTAATTTTTAAAATATAAAGGCACAAATTGATAGTCCACAATATATTGGTGGAAGACGATGGGTTTAAGAAGATGCCTAATCACTATGTGTGGAATGACAAACACATAGAATACCTACAGTGCAGGGAGATCCCCTATCAAGTCTGCCCTGACCCTCCAAACAGCATCCCACTAAGACCCAAAATCCCCTCCACTCTATATCCATAACCCCATGGTGTGGTAAACCCACCCAGATTGCAAATGCATGGACACTGTGGGGCAATTTAGCATGGTCAATCCATGTATCCTGCACGTCTTTGCACTGTGGGAGGAAACTGGAGCACTCTTTGGAAACCCATACAGCTACAGGGAGAATGTGCAAACTCCACACAGACAGTCACACAAGACTGGAAACAAACCTAGGACCCTGGTGCTGTGGGGAGCAGTGCTACCCACTAAGCTACCACTTACACGTGCAAGTGTTTAATTTGTTCATTGTTTTGATCTAAATCATAAATTTTCAAGGGATGGCTTATATTAGTTACAACTGCTACAAGTAAACAATAAAATGCAATACTATGTGAGGCAATGCTGAAATTAAAAGGAAAGTAATATTAATAGAGGTGCATGTATAGAAAATGAGCATTGGTATCAATGCAAAAATATAAACCAAAAATACAAACAATAATGAAAATCAGGCAGCTTCTCTAACAAGGCAACTGATAGAGAGTACCAGTTTTACTGTTGTGCATCAACATCAAAATCTAGTCCTTGATAGTTAATGAAGGAAAGTTATAGAATAAAAATGGGAAAACAGAGGAGATAACAACAGGAAGTACATTGATTGATGCCATGTATTCCCTTCTCTGGCATCATCTGTCCATCATGATTAATTACTCATCAGCTAATCATCTAACGGCAGGATGTTAGCTTCTAAGGAAATGTTTTAAAAAAAAAAGTAGATTCTAAAACATTTCATAGTTGTATAAACATAGAAACATAAAAGATACGAACAGGAATAGGCCATTCAACCTTTTGTGCCTGCTCCGCTATTTATTATAATCATAGGTGTTCATCGAGTTTTGAGAAATGAAAAGTGAACTATTCAAGTAAATTACCCATCTCCTGCCCTTTTTCTGCTGGGTATGGCTGGTCCAGTAAAACTTCTGGCCCAATATGACCTTCAGGATGCTACTGGTGCGACTCAGTGATGACAATGTGTTATAGGATTGGATGAGATAATGGGCCTACCTTGTTGGGATAGTCATTGCTGGCGTTGATGTGACATAAATGTTGCCCAATGATTTGCCAACATAAGCCTGAATATATCAAAGTTCTAATGTAGGCTGGCAAGAACTAACCAAATAATCAAAGAAAGATGGATTGAAGAATAACTCCAAAGTTGTTCAAATCTAGTTCCTTGCCATTCCCAACTTATACATCTAACACTGAGCTGGACTGCAGTCTTATCCCAACTTGTGAAGTTTGACATAATACATGAAATGTAAAATTGACAAGTTTTTCACACCGAGCTGGGCATACACATAACCAAAGACAATGGCATGAGTAAGACCATATGGCACAGGGGAGAAAATGGTAGCTTAAATTTAACACTCGTGACTTGGTGAAGCATGTATATGAAATCTTCCAATGAGAAAAAGAGAAATTTGAATTCATTGGTTATGTGGGAGCAAACAATGTAGAATATATGTTTTCAAAGGAGAATTTGAGATAGAGAGACCATTTAAAAGAAAGGAAGACTTGTGCTTACATCGTTCTTTTCACAATCTCAGGACATAGCAACACTTTATGAACAGAATCAAAGCAGTAGCCAATGCTGTAATATGGGAAATATAACAGGTACTTTGTACACTGCAAGTTCTCACTAACACCAATGAGATAACAACCAGATAACGAAAGGGAATTTGCATGTTCACATTTTCAGGTGAAAGAGCACAATTTGTAAATAGCTGATGCCTGTTCTCATTAAGGCAGGCTGCATGCAAACCTCATTATGCCTCCCAATTTGAATGGTTCCAGTATGCAAGCCAGTGGTGCCCAGTTTGCTGTCAGCCAACTCAACACAGGGCCAAGCAGTGTGGAACATGGCAAGCATATGTATAACCAAGCCTGAACCACTAAAGGCAGCCTGTCCTTCATAACCAGGAATGTCAGACATCAAACCAAAGATGTTACTGACAGTTCGAGACTGGAAGAAGAATTTCACTAAATGAAACAGTGGAACAGAGAGAGGCTGTCAGGTTTACTGAAGTAGTATTGGACACATTTGTGGAAGAGGCGGAAAGATGAATGAATGAATGTTTCTACAAAATACCAGGAGGACCTCAGCCAAACATGAAGAAGGAAGTGACCAGCTCTCAATGTCCCTTAGAGTCTGGCAGTAGTTTTGTTCGGTATTCAATGACCTCACACCATGGGCAAGGTCACCATATGCATCTTCAAAGATTATCTCATTCCCAAGTCATCACTAACATCTCATTCCAATGCATTTCCATGGGCCGCTCATTCAGAACCTCTACCCAGCGTTTGGAAATTGCACCTCAGCCACATTTCAATGCTGTCACCCTCACATTCATGCAGCACTGCTGGCCATTCCTGCACTCCCTGGAGATGGCATTTACCTGGATGCCAACCTCGGAGCAGGCTGCCAGGGTCTGGTGGCACAGCTTCCTCTGCCGGCCGTCCAGGAAGAGGACGCCTCTCCTCTGAACCACCCATCAGCGCCTCCAGCTTCCTGCCACAGAATTGTGGTACCACCTGCCCATTCTTTGGCATGTACCAACTCTGTCCTGGACTGAGCAGGGCAGCTTTGGAATGCCAGTTCTTATCCAGGTGCGCAACAACATTTTAAAAATAGACAGATACAAAGGATTCTGGATTATTGACACATACCTGCTAAGTGGCGAGCGGCTGTAGGAGCAAGGCACAGTAAGATAAGGCAGGAATCAGATAGGAAAGGTGCAAGAGGGACTTGATAGGTCATAAGTGAGCCAAGATCCGGTGAGGCAACCCAATAAGACTTTTAGTGAAAAGGCCTCCAAAACATTTGACACAACTCAAACTTTGCCAAAAAAGTGTAAGATTTAGCCCAATGGCTTTGGCTTTCCCAGTATTCAGTTTGACGAAATTTGGGCACACAAAATACTGGATTTTGGACAAATAATCTGAGAATACAGAACAGGATTTAAGATTGTGGTGGTAAGATAGAGCTGAGTACTAACAAATTTCATATGGAAATTGAGTTTAAACTTTGGATGATTTTGCTCAGTGATAATGTACAGATGGGAAATAGAAATTGATTTATTGTCCTGCTTGCTGCAATAACATGACTCCTTCCTAATTATTGGGCCAAGACTGTTATCCTCTCTTTTGTATCAGTTGTTTAAGTATCTGGCAATATTTTATTTACCCTATTAAATAAAATCAATGTGTCTCCTTAATTTAGGTCAAGGTTGTCCTAACTGTATATCCTTTCTTTCCAAGAGAAGTGATTTTCTGTGTCCAAGAAAATTAAACCTCTCTCTCTAGCATTTTGCGAAGCATGCAAAATCAATCTCGGAATGGTTTAGAGTATGAGTTTACAGATTAATGCTGAGATCACTAAACTGACAGTCACCTATATGATAGTGATGGCACACTGGAGGCTTAGGTAAAGACAACCAGTTCAATCTGATTCCAGACACCTACACAGAAAAATCTCAGCTGACACAACAGTGATGGTCTGTCTTTTGGATGAGCTATTAAACCAAGGTCCTTTTAGTCCTCTCAGTTGGGCTTAAAAGATCCCATGGCACTGTTTCAAAGATGAGCAGGGGACTTGCTGTTACTGTCCTCAGTGGTCTTGCCAATATTTAACTCTAACCAGTTGGGGAAGAGAGAACTGAGGCCTCAGAAGATGCAAGTGCAAGGTTGCCTCTTGTGCCCTCCCTCACCAGCTGAGATACTGATACCTCTGTGGGGTTGGTGGGTGGGTGAGGCAGGCTTAGGCATAGAGGGTGTGGGTATACAATGCGTTGAGCATCTGACAGTGACAGGTCCACATATGGACAAGAAAGAAACAACCGAGCAGCTGGCACTTGGAAAATTAGGCTGAAACATTCTCAGCAAACTTCAGCCAGAGATGCCAAATGAATGATCCATCTCAGTTCCATTCAGCCATCCCTAGCACTTACAATAGAAGTCTTCAGCCAATTCGATTCACCCCATGTGATATCAGGAAACAGTTGGAGACACTAGATACTGCAAAGGCTATGGGCGCTGACAACATTCCAGCAAAAGTACTGAAGCCTCGTGCTCCAAAACATGCCACACCCCTAACCAAGCTCTTCTGGTACAGTTACCACACTGACATCTACCTGACAATGCAGAAAATTGCCCAGGTATGTCCTGTACACAAAAAGCAGGACAAATCCAACTTGGCCAATTACCATCCCATCAGTTTCCTCTCGATCATTAGTAAAATGATAGAAGGTGTCATCAACAGTGCTATCAAACAGCACCTGCTCAGCAATAACCTGCTCAGCGACATCCAGTTTGAGTTCCACCAGGACCACTCAGCTCCCGAGCTCAATACAGCCTTGGTTCAAATATGGAAAAAAGAGCTGAATTCCAGCAATGAGGTGAGTGTGACAGCCCTTGATATCAAGTCCGCCTTTGACAAAGGATGGGTAAGATTTGGAAATTTCTTCCACAAGAGCATTGACGCTAGATCAGTTTTTACTTTTAACTCTGAGAGAGAAAGCATTTTGTTAAGCAAAGATGTTTAGGAAAATGGGCCATAGGCACGTATCTGGAGTAATGTCACATACCAACCTGTACTAAGTTGGGACGAGTGTTCTTGCCAAACACATAAGATAGAAAGTTGAGAAGATTTTAAACCAAATAACGGGAGCAAGATATAAAATTCTGAAGATGCCATAGATCAAAGTGTATAGTTAGAGAGAACTGTAATAGTAAGAGAGTGATAAAACATATTGTAAACAGAAGTGCTGGAAGAATATGAATCCAAGAGTCAACCAGTTGATAAGATTAGAATTTACAAAGAGAATAAATGGATGAAACCAAAGTCATTCCAACTGAAAGCAAATAGCATTCAAAACCAAATGCATGAATTGAAGGTGCAAAAAGAGATGATTGTAGACTGACATGGATTGAACCTGAATCTTGAAGGGTAAGGAACATTTAGGAATGACAGAATGTAGGTAAAGGTGGTAGAGGGGATCTGTTAGTTAATGACAATGTTAGCATAATGAAGAGGGATGATCTAAATTCTGATGTAGTTGTGAAAACAGTTTGGGCTCATATAAGAAATAATAAAAGCAGTAAGTCATTTGTAAGAGTGAAGTAAAAATGACCACAAAGTAGGATAGCTCATAAAGACAAAAAGTATAATGAGATCCTTTCCAAAAGGGTTGTAAATAATTATGGGAGACTTTAATCAACTGGAAAAGTCAGATGGGCAAAGGTAGCCTAAATGAAGAGTCCATAGAATGTTTCTTAAAACAGTATGTTCTGGATATGACCAGAAAGCATTTTATGATGAGATAGGATTAATTAATGCTCTCATAGTAGTGGTACCCTGAAATAGCTGCGACTGTAATATGATTGAATTTCACATTCAACCTGAGGGAGAGAGGACGTTGCCTCAGACACTCTTTCTAATTTAAATAAAATCTATTATAGGGATAGAATAACAGAGATGCAGTGACAGACTTTGAAGAGAATTGTTCAGAACAGAGGTATTCTAACGAGTAAGAAAAAAATCTAAGAAATGGGCTCACCATCCATAGTTAAGTAGAAATATTAAAGACAGCAACAACAATAAAAAAAAACATATAATTGTGCAAAGACAAGTCACAGGTCAAAGGATTGGATAGAATATAAAGACAAGCAAAAACAACATGCAAAAAAGGGAAATATTTAAGTACAGAAGAAAGCTGGCCAGAAATAAACAAGAAGATAGTAAGGTTTTTTTATAAATATTTCAATGAGCTAAGAGTAAACAATGTAAGTGTTGGTCCAATAGAAATTCAGACTGAAGAATTAATAGTGGCAGATAAAGGAATGCCACATTATTTAAGCAGGTATTTTGCTTCAGTCTTCACTTTAGAGGATTCAAGTAACTTTCCAGGAGCAATGATAAAGCAGGTAAATAGAAGTGAGGGAGGAACTCAGGTAAATCACAATCTCCAGAGACGTGGTACTGAGTAAATTTTTGGAACAGCAGGCTGACTAGTGCCTGGGGTCTGAAAAGAAGTAGCTGGTTGATATATTGGTTATAATTTTCCAAAACTCTTGTGGTTCAGCCAATGGTCCATTAGACTGGAAGATAGTGAAAGTAAATCTTTCTTTCAAAAAGGGAGGGAGAAAAGATGCAGAAAACTACAGGCTAGTAATGTTCACATCTGCCAGAGGGAATGTCTTAGAAGCTGCTATTAAAAATGTTATAGCAGGGCACTCGGACAAGTCCAAGATAATCAGTCAGAGTTAACATGGTTTTATGAAAGGGGTATCATGGTTGATCAATCTATTACAGCTCTTTGAGGAAATAACACATGCTCTAAATAAAGAGGAACTGGTGAATGGACTGTACTTACATTACCAGAAGGCATTTAATAAAGGTTATTGTGGAAAATAAAGCTCATGGTGTAGTGAGCAGCATATCGGCATGAATGAAAGATTGGCTGACTAACAGGAAGCAGAGAGACGGTGCTAATGGGTTCTTTCAGGTTGTCAAGATGCATTAAGTGGCTTTTCACAAAGATTAGTTCTGGGACCCCAACTCTTTGTATATAGATGACTTAAATGAAGGGGTGGAGGGTATGGTTGCCAAATTTGCTGATAATACAAAAATCAGTAGGAAGGTAAGCTGTGAAGAGAACCCAAGGAGGTTGTAAAATAAAAAGATAAGTTAAGTGAGTGAGCAGACTTTTGGCAAATGGAGTGCAATGAGAAAAGTGTGAAATTGACCATTTTTCCCGTAAGAAATAAAAAGATGCATTGTATTTAAATTGTGAAAGATTACAACACACTGAGATGCAAAGGGACCTAGGTGTCCTTGTACATGAATCGCAATAGGTTAGTACACAGGTACAGAAAGTAATTAGAAAAGCTCATAAAATGTTCTCATTTATCATGAGGGAAATTGAATAAAAAAATAGAGATGTTACGCTTCAGTTATACACAGCACAGTTGAGACTGCATCTGGGGCACTGTACACAGTATTGTAAGGAAGGATGTAAAAGCATTGGAGGCAGTTCAGGAAAGGTGTACAAGAGAAAGACTTGGCATTAAGTGGCATTTGTTCTGAGCAAGTCTTGAGACAACTGAAGTTTAGAAAAATAGACGTGACTTGATTGAAACAGATCAAGTCCTGAGTGGTCTTTACATGCTGGATGTGGAGAGGATGTTAACTCCTATCAGGGAATTTAGAACTAGAAATCACTGTTTTAATCGGAGGGCCCATTTAAAAAACAGATTAAGCAAACAAAACTTTTTTCAATGGTTTTAAGTGTTTGGAGCTATTCTGAAAAGGTGGTAGAATTTTTTAAGGCAGAGACAGATAGATTCTTATGAAGCAAGGTATAGAGTGATTATATGAAGTAGACAGGAATGTGAAGGATCTGAAGGTGTAATCAGATCAGCTGTCTTGTTATTGAATAGCAAAGCAGGGTGATGGGGCTGAATGGCCTACGGATTTCTATGTTCATATGCTCATGTTCTGATTCTCATAGCATGCCCTGTTCACTATTACCCCTGTACCTGCTAACCTAAATTGACACCTGGTTAAGCAATACTTCAATTTTAAAATTATCATTCTTATCTTCAAATCCATCCATGGTCTGGACACCTTCTATCACTGAAATCATCTCCAGGCTACAATACTCTGAGCTGCTTGCTGCCTTCCAACTCTAGCCACTTAACCTTCCCCAGTTTTGATTGTTCCTTCCATGGACATCCATGCTTCAATTGCTAAGGACCTAAGCTCTGAAATTCCCTTCCTAGACATCTCTGCCTCTTAATCTCTCATTTCTCCCTTCAAATATTAAAAGCTGCAGCTTTGACCAAGCTTTTGGTTTTCTACCCTGATATTTATCTCTTTAAGTGCCCTGACATCAATTTTCTTTTTTTTATAATGCTCCTGTAAAGCAACTTGGGACATTTTACTACTTTTAAGGTGCCATGTGAACTTAAGTTGTTGTTATTGTAAGATGTTGTATTTGTCAAGGGCACAGAAGGGAAAATTTGTGAGTTAGACAGAAAGGTAAATGGGTGATAATAGTTCTAGGATTTACAGAAGCCTAAATAAAGGAAAATGATGAATGGAGACACAAATCTGAAGAGCTATGCAGACATTTAGTAGTTTATGTCACCCACCAAAACAGCTCAGTTAGGAGAATGTTAGACTGAAGATCTAAAGGTCCTGGGTTTTGGCAAAATGACCACTTCCTGACCATCTCAGACTTTGTTTAGGGTGGCATGGTGGCTCAGTGTTTAGCACTGTTGTCTCACAGCACTAAGGTTTGATTCCACCCTCGTGTAACTGTCTGTGTGTAGTTTGCACGTTCTCCCCGTGTCTGCGTGGGTTTCCTCTGGGTGCTCCGGTTTCTTCCCACAGTCCAAAGACGTGCAGTCTAGGTGGATTGGCCATGCTAAATTGCCCGTAGTGTTCAGGGATGTGTAGGTTAGGTGTGTTAGCCATGGGAAATGCAGGGTTACACAAAAAGGGTAGGGGGAAGGGGATAGGTCTGGGAGGGATACCCTTCGGAGGGTCGGTGTGGATTTGTGGGGCTGAATGACCTGTTTCCACACTGTGGGGGTTCAATGATATCCCAGTTAGATGTCACTTGGCCCATTATGTCTTTTCTGGTTCTTTGCAAATATGATTGAAATTGCCCTGACTTGTGCCCATAGTACTGTATCTTCGTCAGCTTCAAAAACTTATTGTTCTCCCTTGAAAATTATAGAAGCCTCTGCATCAACCATTCCCTCTGGCAAAGCATTCAACGCTCTAACAATTTTTGCAAAGTGAAATGTCTTTTTACGTCTTGCGCTCTCTGTGACAATGGTAAATTAATGATCTCTCATTACTGACTCCCCAACCAGAGAAAATGGTCTTTCTCTTTTCAGCCCATCAAAACTCTTCACCATTTTAAAAGCTGTTATTAAACTTCCTCCAGGCTCGTCCGCTCCTTTGAAAATAGTCCCAGGACCTTGGAAATCATAACTAGTTACTCCTCTCTGAGGGATTCCTGGTCTGTGCTTTGGGAATGATGAGAAGAGAAAAAAATGGGGTAATGTAAGTACTGGTAAAAAGTTTATTTATTGCCGATGGGAAGGAATGGACAGCTGCATTCTTTCTGGATGATCTCTCAGACTGGGGTAATAATAACCAGCTGCTTTTATTTGCAGACCCTCACAATATTCCATCAATGCCAGCAAATCAATAGAGAGAAGACCTTAGATTCAAATTGCTGCATTGTGCTTAGTTCCACCTAGGATTTATCCAGGGTTTAGTTAAAATGCAAATACCAGGCAAGGTAAAAAATTGGAAGGGCAGGATTTTGTAGGGGTCTGAAAGACAGGAGATTTCTGGCGGAATTGGATGAGAATTCCAGCAAGGTCTATCTCAATGTCTGACACATCTCACTCCATCTTTTATGCTTTTGACGAGTGCTAGGTTTCTGATTAAGCAGTGATGAGGACACAAAGAAGGGCGTTGTTGCTGGGTAAACACCATATGAACAGACCAACTCACTTTGTTAATGTTCAGTTGCCTGTCTTAACAAGCAATCCATACAAGCTAGACATTGAGAAAACATGATGTGGAAATTTGAGCGAGTACCTGGCAAATTCAGCTCACCGCGTGCTCCAAAGGAGCTCCATGCTGGACACCAGGCACCAAATCTGAGGGTACATTGCATGGACATCGGCATTGATACATACCAGCATCTAAAAAAACCCTTATTGTTTATCTCTGATCCACTCACAGTATGCTTCTGCATCTCAGTGCTACTCCCCTGGCTGCAAAGCCACCTCTCATTATAATGCTGTTCCAAGGACACTGTGCAATCAGGGACATGCACTGAACTCATGGATGGGACCAGGCTATGTCTCTAGGCCCTTTACTTGCTCTCATAGCCCTCACTCATGGTTAACATACATGGAGCATCCCTGTCTTGCATTGCCTTGGCTTACCATTTATTGTGCCTTGCCCCCTCATCCAGAGATAGCCGGCTCATATCACTTTTGGCTTGTCACTTAGTGTAGACTGGAAGGGAGGACGCTTGTCCGGGTTGTCAACAGGCCCCTGTCGTGCCAAGGAGTTCCCATCACAGTAAGTCAAGCTCAGCCTCCTATACCAGTCCAGGGGTTCGGAAACAGTCCTTGGGTGGCCAGAGTTAATATGCTCTCCAAATGTCAGGCAGCCCATCTTGAGCCTTTCTGCTCTGTAAGTGCTGCTTTCCTCTAGGAATCAGAGACAGAGGCAGATAAAAGTGGAGAGCATAGTTTCTACTTTTGGTGCAGGTGGGGAGCATTAAGCAGCAAAGGGGGAATGCTGAGTTAGTGGCATCGGGGCCCGGGAGGGGCATAACAACACGTGAGCAAAGAAGATGCAGGCATTAGTGGGAGTGGGAGAAGATGAGCCTTGTTGGGAGGGGGTACATCAGCAGAGAGAGAGAGTATGTCTGAGATATCGCAGTGAAGACAGTGGCACTTATTCTTTGCACAAGGTCTTTGGCCATGTTCCGAAAGTGCAGGGCATTCCTCTCGATGGCTGTGAATGCTTTAACTGGGTGGAAACCTTGAAGCTGGCTTGCATGGGCTGGTGTTATGGTCTCCATCGTTGGATCAGAGGGAAAAGGAAGTCCTACCTGTACACCAGCTCCGGCAGAACCTCCAGCTCCCTGCCCACAAAGGAGAGAAGCGATTTCCTCCTGTCTGCCATGGCTGGGGTAAATGTCAGCAATCAGACAGGCATGGGCTGAGAGAGCTTCTCTGAGTGCTCAACAACTTTTAAAAGTGGCACATAGTGCAAAGATGCTGGTTAATTCCAGGATGTCCTGGCCGTGGTGAGTTACTCTGCGAATGGTGGATGGTAAGAAGGGGCTGGAATCAGATATGAAAGATACCATGGAGGTAGTTAATGTAATGTACCTTACCACACAAAAACGCACTGGGCCCCACGACAAATCCCTGCTAACACTCAACACAACTCAGGCTTTGCCAAAAGTAGTAAGAATCAGACCAAAGGATAGTAGGAACTGCCGATGCTGGAGAATCTGAGAATGCAAGGTGTAGAGCTGGATGAACACAGCAGGCCAAGCAGCATCAGAGGAACAGGAAAGCTGACATTTCGGGTCTGGACCCTTCTTCAGATTTTCTTGTTATCTAAGAATCAGACCAAAGTCTCTTTAATAGGTCCTAGAAGATAGAAAGTGTCCGCATAAAGTAAAAAAGAGATAAATCTACTACCGAGGGATGAAATTAAAAAGTTTAGCAGTGAGACCTTAAGATTCAATTGTACTCATGAAAGATTTGAATCTTTCTAACATACACTAGCACTTACACTGCAGAAGAATATACATGACAGAAGTGTATAAAGAAGCTGATGTACAATCCCTTCTAAATCACAAAATCTTGCATAAAAATAAATCCCCTTTGCTCATTTGACAGTCTCAAATCTTTTTTCTCTAACGATGAACCCACATATGTGTAGAAACAGTTTCTTATTCAGGCATTGTAAAAAAAATACAAAAATTCTTTGTAACAGTAGAACATCCCTGCAGTTTCTGTTCTGTAAATTGTTCAGCCATCATTTTTAATTAACACAAGTCTCACCATTCTAATTATTGCAACAGTTCAGACACTAGACCTCAGAATATCCAGAAAATATTGTTGGAATACAAATACACCATTAAAATGAAACAAAGAGATGAAATGAAAGATGAGGATGGATTATAAAGATGGAAGCAGTAGCTCTTAGATAATTGTAGCCTGTTGTAATACATAAGCAATGAAGCCAAATATCAGCCTGAAACTAATCTGGGATCACATCTATCAAAGTTAATTTACACTCCATTGTGAGCAATTCAAATACAGCAAGATGGGAAATTGCAACAATGATTCTGCAGATATTGTATCCAGTGCTTACTGTAGCAGTGGGAATATTAATAGAATTCATGGTGAAACTATTATTTACCTTAATTACAAAATATTCCAGTTAATTATAGACTTGCATTCTTTAACTCTTTTGAAAGATTTGTTCTTGTTGGGTGACTCATCAGCATGGATGATGATATGATGGAGGGTATTCCCAAGTAAGCCATTAAGTGAGCCATGCAAGTATGATTGTTTGTGGAACATATATAGTACAAGTGTGAATGAATATGAAATACTAACAGAGCCATTCTCTAGAACGTACTGAACCCATTCTCTTCCTCATAGAGTCCCTACAGTGGAAACAGGCCGTTCAGCCCGACAAGTCCACACCGCCCCTCTGAAGAGCATCCCACCCAGACCCATTCCCCTACATTTCCCACGTCTAACCCAAACATCCCTGGACACTATGGGCAATTTAGCATGGCCAGTCCACTTACCCTACACACCTTTGAACTGTGGGAAGAAACCCAACAGACGCGAGGAGAATGTCACAGACAGTCATCCCAGGGTGGAATCGAACCTGGGTCCCTGGTGCTAACCACTGAGCCACCGTGCTGTCCCCTCTGTATTAACATTGTTTTTGTATAATTTATATTAGAATTAGAATTAGACTATCCTTTCTTGTCACATGTACTCAAATACAGATGTACAGCGAACAGTTTATAATGTTGCCCCATATGGTGCCATCTTAGTTACAAAGTACCTAGGTACAGATCTCAGATATAAAGTAAGAAGAAATAAAGGAAAAAAGAAAGGAAAAATTACATTACTTATGGTATTCATAGTGTAAGTTAGAAAAAATGAGAAATAAAGTTAAAAAGATAAGCAATACAGTCTTTCTAAAAAGGGCCTGCTGTAGATCAATGCAGGGGTCTTCCCCACACAGTCCGACTGGGCTCGCAAGCTGCTGACTATTCACACCGATCCCTAGTCCAAAAGCTGTCCCTGCTCCGCTCCAAGCCTCCAGCCCACTGACCGTTCCCGCTCCGAGCCTCCAGCCCCCTGATCATCCCCGCTCTGAGCCTCC
>NC_063334.1:14520217-14540328 GCF_021869965.1 Rhincodon typus | reverse complement strand
TGAGCCTCCAGCCCCCTGATCGTCCCTGCTCCAAGCCTCCAGCCCCCTGATCGTCCCCGCTCCGGGCCTCCACCCCACTGCCCGTCCCCGCTCCGAGCCTCCAGCCCCCTGATCATCCCCGCTCCGAGCCTCCAGCCCTCTGACCGTCCCCGCTCAGAGCCTCCAGCCCCCTGACCATCTCCGTTCCGCTCCGAGCCTCCAGCCCCCTGACCGTCCCTGCTCCATGCCTCCAGCCCACTGATCGTCCCTGCTCTGAACCTCCAGCCCACTGCCCGTTCCTGCTCCACTCCGAGCCTCCAGCCCACTGACCATCCCTGCTCCGCTCCGAGCCTCCAGCCCACTGACCATCCCCGCTCCACTCCAAGCCTCCAACCCGCTGACTCTCCCTGCTCCATGCCTCCAGCCCACTGCCTGTCCCCGCTCCACTCCAAGCCTCCAGCCCAGTTATATATTTATAGTTCCAATGTATTGAAATTATCAGAGGCAACTCTCCCAGTTTTAATTGATGGAAAGTTTGGGGATGTGCCTCTGGAATTTTCCAATATAATCTTGGGTCAAGAATGTGCTGATGAAGTTCACATCTAGAAAACTGTTCCAGTGGCATTTTGGAAATATTGCAATATATACATGTCAAATCTGTATTTCCTTTGGTAGACGCCTAATCAGGGAAAGGATACAATTAGAAAACAGAATGGATTAGAATTTTCAACAATGTTTACACTAGTCTGCTTTTTAACATCTTCTGGTTGGTGCACATTCAATTAAATGAAAATTAATTAATCATCTTAATGGTTCAAAGTCCTTCAGCTCTAGCACATGTGCAGATGACAGCTAGAAAACCTAGAGAACAGATTGAAAGGAAACAATATTGCTAATATGCATGGATCCTCTTTATCTTAAGTGTTGGACAGCTAATAACTTCAAGGAATTTGCTGGCTCATGAGAATCTAAGAAATGTCCCATTAAGAACATTTTAATTTTGAAACAAATTCAACTAGTTGAAAATAACTGATGATTTCTGTTGTCTATCATTGTTTACTTTAAGTGTGAGAGAAATGAAAGATGTGATTTTTTTAGTCGAGTGAGAAATGGAGTAAAAGTTGTTAAAGGAATTCTGCAAATATAGCCATCATTTCTGCAACATTGAATGTTAGCCTACTCCTCTGAGCAAGCTGAGGCGACATGGCTCAAACTGGGAGGTTTAAAAATAAAATTTCTGGGTCCAGTCCCAACTGCTATCTGAAATGTGAACTGAGGAATCAGGCCAACAGAAGCACACTCATGGTTTATTTTCCCTCATAATGTCATGACAAAAGAAGTGCTGCATAAGCTGGTCCAAGCTGCGTTGATGTTAGGGCTACAATTTTCCTGAAGTTTAAGGAGGTAAAGTAGAGCTCTGTGTGTGACCCACATATTGGATATTGCATGGGATTAGGAATGAGCCTGACTGTGATACCTGTCAAGGCACAAAAGTCTGTCCATCTCTATCCATCTTCTATCCACCTCCCCCTCTCTCCCTATTTATTTCAGAACCCCCTTCCCCTCCCCCATTTCTGATGAAGGGTCCAGGCCTGAAACATCAGCCTTCCTGCTCCTCTGATGCTGCTTGGCCTGCTGTGTTCATCCAGCTTACACCTTGTTATCACAAAAGTCTGACAGTGGTTTGACAGGAATGGTAAAGTTTGAGGATGATGCTGGCTGATAACTACTGACTATGGAAAAATACTTTATGAAATCCGGATCCATTGAGAGGTGTTTGGAAAAATGCAATACAACCTCTGATGTAGTTGCTTTCTGTTTAAAGAGCAAGCCATTAAAACTTGTACAGAAACGTGCAGCTGACATCGTATGCATTTGACAGTTGTAAAAGAGCTACTATATCTGCTGTTAAAAAAAGTCAATAAGTAATTAGAACTGCAATCTCCAACTTTCTACTGCTGGGTGAATCAGGTTGGCTTTGAGCTTTCCACTCCATGCTCTTGTGGCAAGGTCAGAAAGACATAAGGCAACATCTGAACATTCTTTAGTAACAATGACAAACGTATGGGATAGCCCAAGAGCTAAACAGAAAACCTTTTTCTATTCATTTGTGGAATGTGGGCGTCACTGGCTGGGTCAGCATTTATTGTCCATCCCTAGATAACCTTGAGAAGGTGGTAGTAAGTTGACTTCTTGAACTATTGCAGTCCACCTGGTATGTGTTGATCCACAATGCCATTAGGGATGGAATTCAAGGATTTTGACCCAGTGACAGTGAAGGAGCAGTGGTATATTTCCAAGTCAGGCTGGTGAGTGGCTTGAAGGGGAACTTGCAGGTGTTGATGTTTCCATATATCTGCTGCCCTTGTCCTTCTAAATGGAAGTGGCCATGGGATTGGAAGGTGCTGCTTGAGGATTATGGTGAATTTCTGCAGAGCATTTTGTAAATAGCACACACTGCTGCTACTGAGCATCAGTGGTGGACGGAGTGGATGTTTGTGGATGTAATGCCAATCAAATGGGTTGCTTTATCCTAGATGATGTCAAGCTTCTTGAGCATTGTTGGAGTTGCACCAATCCAGGCAAGTGGGAAGTAATCCATCACACTCCTGACTTGTGCCTTGTAGGTGGTGGATAGACTTTGGGGAGTCAGGAGACGAGTTACTCACTGCATTTTTCCTAGCTTCTGACCTGTCCTTGTAGCCGTTGTGTTTTTGTGGTGAGTCCAGTTGAGTTTCTGGTCAATGGTAGCCCCCAGGATGTTGATAGTGGGAGATTCAGTGATGGTAATATCATTGAATGTCAAGGTGTGGTGGTTTGATTGTCTTTTATTGGTGATGGTCATAGTCAGGATGGTGATTTGTGTGGCATGAATGTTACTTGCCACTTGGATATTGTCCAGATCTTGTTGCATTTGAACATGGATTGTTTCAATATCTGAGGAGTCAGGAATGGTGCTGAACACTGTACAATCATTGGTGCAGCTGAGGATGATTGAGCCGAGGACACTACCCTGAGGAATTCCTGTGGAGATATCCTGGAGCTGAGGTGACTGACCTCCAACAACCACAACCATCTTCCTATGTGTGAGGTATGAAACCAACTAGGGGAGAGTTTGCCCCTGATACCCATTGATTCCAGTTTTGCTGGGGCACCTTGATGCCACACTTAGTCGAATGCAGCCTTGATATCAAGGGCTGTCACTCTCACCTCACCTCTGGAATTCAGCTCTTTTGTCCATGTGTGAACCAAGGCTGTAATGAGGTCAGGAGCTGAGTGGCCCTGACAGAACCCAAACTGGGCGTCACTGAGCAGGTTATTGCTGAGCAGGTGCTGCTTGATAGCGTTGTTGGTGACACTTTCCATCACTTTACTGATGATTGAGAGTAGACTGATGGGGCAGTAATTGGCCAGATTAGTTTTGTCTTGTTTTTGTGTACAGGATATACTTGGGCAATTTTTCACATTGTCAGCCAGATGCCAGTGTTGTAACTGTACTGGAATGGCTTGGCTAGGAAACGGCAAGTTCTGGAGCACATGTCTTCAGTACTATTGTGGAAATGTTGTCAGACCCTGTAGCCTTTGCAGTATCCTGTGCCTTCAACTGTTTCTTGATATCACGTGGAGTGAATCGACTTGGCTGAAGACTAGTATCTGTGATGCTGAGGACCACTGGAGGAGGCCAAGATGAATAATCCATTCGGCCCTCTGGCTGAAGATTGCTGCAAAAGCTTCAGCTTTATCTCTTGCACTGATGTGCTGGGCTCTTCCAACATTGAGGATGGGAATAATTGTGGAGCCTCCTCCTCCAGTGAGTTGTTTAATTGTCCAACACCATTCACGATGGAATGAGGCAGGACTGCAGAGCTTAGATCTGATCTGTTGGCTGTGGGACCACTCAACTCTGTCTATCACTTGCTGCTTAAGCTGTTTGGCATGCAAATAGTACTCTTTGGAAGTTTCACCAGGTTGACAACTCATTTTCAGGTGTGCCTGGTATTGGTATGCCCTCCTGCACTCTCCATTCAACAAGGTTTGATCCCTTGGCTTGATGATAATGGTTGAGTGGGAGAAATGCCAGGCTGTGAGTTTACAGATTGTGCTGGACCTGAGTGAATAAGAGAAGCACCACTGTCAACAGTGCTGGAGAAAGAGGAGGATAAGTTATATTACACCTTAGACCTAAGTGAGGAGTAGAAATCCAGACTGGACAAATCCTGAAGGTTTTGAAGATTCAGTTTGAACTCAATATGTTTAACATCAAAAGCTCACGATAAGGGTGAATGTTGATTGGTATTTAACTGCACTGAGATGCTTGGTGAATCCTATGAATTTGGCCATCTTGAAGATTGTCTAATTAGTCAGCATGATTGGTTGGGAGAAGAGAAACCTACTGTCAAGAAACTTATTGATATATGCAGAAGCTTTTAAGTGGCTAAGCATCAGCTGGACAGTATTCATGGGAGGTTGGATGAGGTTTTTCATGATCTTGAAATTCAGTCTAGGCTGCTGAACACGACTATGGAAAATAGGAAGAAATATTTCCAAAAGAATAGCAGAAATATCAAAGTGAGATTATTGGATGTAAGTATTTCATAGTACACTCCATGAAAGAAAAAAAATTGCCTCTGTTTCCTCTCCAGTACTTAGAGACAAAAAGGAAAAATCATGTTCTATGCCTGAAATTTGCATGTAGGGATAAATGAAGATGAGTGAACAGATTTTGTTGTGAATGCTAATTTTCTTTATGGATCATAAATATTGGTAATGTTCAATTGCAAATGAGAAGTGGAGTGTTTGGAGCAATGTGTCTGGACAATGTGACCTTTCATAGTCCAATGATATCTGATACAGTTGTTTTCTGTTTCCAGAGCAAAGCCA
The DNA here is from genome assembly GCF_021869965.1 of Rhincodon typus. Taxonomy (NCBI): domain Eukaryota; kingdom Metazoa; phylum Chordata; class Chondrichthyes; order Orectolobiformes; family Rhincodontidae; genus Rhincodon; species Rhincodon typus. The sequence continues at coordinate 14,535,468 of NC_063334.1, read as the reverse complement.
TTAAAGATTTTATATGGAATAATAGCCAATCCATTTTAGTATCGATGTAACGGACACTATATTTGATTCAGGATTAAGAATAAGAAACAAAAATCTAAACAAAATAAAAATTACCGGCATTTCTCTTTCTATTGTTGATATTACAACATTAGATGTGGAAAATTTTCAATTGGTAATGTCCCTATAGATAAGTATTATAAGACTACAAAACATATAAGTGCAAATAAATTATCACTGTAAATTTGCGCATTTCTACTTTCGTGTAAGAACATGTCTGGATTATTTAACAGACAACAAAATTTGGATGTACACAAACTGATCTGAATTAAATTAATTGGAATACATTGAGGTTCTGAAAATATAATTCCTATTTGTCTTATATCTTAGTTTATTTTTCAGTATGAACAAACAAAGGAACATGTGGGGACAATGATTGCTCTCCGTCCTACTGACTGTCTCTGGTAGTAATTATAGATTTTTCACAAGCAGACTCTCATTAAAAGTTATCAGTGGCTGATAGCTTAATTTTTCTTGTTAAATAGCCACATAGAAAAGAAATACAGATCTTTAGCAATAAGCGTTTGACACAGAGTTCTCGAATCATTGAAGTCATTAATTTATTTGAAAAAATATCTATTATTGAAATTTTTAAAGTAATCAAAAACAATATAAATCTTCCAAAATGTGTTGTCAATATGAGCTCTTTCCTTTGTGTACTGAAAGTTACAGAATGTTGATATAGTGATCAAATGAGAAAAGACAAATCATTTTTAAAGGGTACTGTACAATTAAAAAAACATTTGTTAAGTTTGAAGTTTTCATAAGTTTCAATGACAGGTGATTGATTTTTCCCTTTTTATTTAATCTCAACGCTATGTCCAGTGTTATTGTGTTTCTTATTCTATCTGACATGGGAGGAAATGCTGCAATTCTTCACCAATCTTTAAATGAAATGTGCAAAGATCTCAGGCAAACAATTAGTCATAAAGAGGTAGATGCAGTAATTTAAACAGTTATCTATGGGCATATATATTACTTTGTAATGCTACATTAATCTTTGTGCTTAAGGACAAAGAACGCAGAAGTTTTTCAATTCTGTCTCTTATGACCTGAAGTTATATCCTCCTCTGTTTCAATCTCTGCATTTAAATGAAATAGTGATAAAGGCACATTTAGCTGAAAGGCCCCTTGCTGTCAGCACTGGTTGCTTTATATTAAAACCACAGAATAAAATATGGATGGCTTCAGGAGTTATTGATAAAACCAAAAAGTGTATTATTAAACTTTATTACTGCAGAGGTAAAATTTTCAGTGTGATTATTATTCAGTTTTGCTTTTGTTACATTAGAACCTAGAACAGTACGACACAGGAACAGGCTCTTCAGCCCACTGTGTCTGTGACAACCACACTGCCAACTCATCCCCTCTGCCTACACATGGTCTATATTCCTCTATTCCCTCCATGTTCATGTGTCTGTCAAAATGCCTCTTAAACATTGCCATCCTATCTATTTCTGCCACCTTCTCTAACAATGTTTTCCAGGTATCTACCTAAGATTGAGACTACTTTTTCTCAAAGTGTAATTCCTCTTCAAATATTATGCACTTTCAGAGTGGGCCTGACCACTATGCTAACAAGGCACTTCAAGCAGGAGTCCTGAATTCAATTAGATTCTGTGTTATATTAGACTTGAAAATAAAACCTCTCATGGATTCAACAGTTTTGAGCAATATATATTTATACATGAGCTTATGATTTAGGAGTAGGGGTTGGCCATTCAGCCCCTCAAACTTTGCCGCAATTCAATAAGGTCACGGCTCACCTGATAACTCCACTTTCTTTCCTACTGCTAATAATCTTTCATGCCTTTGCTCATCAAGAAAGACTACCTCTCCCTCGAAAATATTCAAGGTGTCTGCTTCCACCAAATTTTCAGGAAGAGACCTCATCTTGGTTTTAAATGGACAGCCCCTAGTTTTTAAAAGATGACTGATCATTCTAGATTTTCCTAGAGGAAGGAACATCTCCTCCAAATCTACCCTGTCAAGACCCTTCAGGAGAGAAGTGCCACAATCCAGATTTATTTGCCTGGAATTTTCACCACTAGCATACAGGATTGTATCAGACACAGAAACTTAATAGGATGTGGAGGTCTTTGCGTCTACAATTTGGATTTTACACCCCACCCTTCCCAGTATCGCTCCTACCCACCCCCAACTAGCCCACAGCATGTAGGTAATGATAGGCAAGTGGGACCTGGCAAGGGAGACCAATTACCTCCCTTCCCTATTCCCACCACCCCATAGGTATAATATAGGTAGCTGCAAACCCTCGCACAGTGGAGGAAGGTTACCTGGGGCAAGCATCAGTGGTAACCCTCTCTTCCTTGCATTCAATCACATTGCTGTTCACTTTACGATCATAAGAAGTGGGAACAACGATAGACCATCCGGCCCTTTGATCCTGCTTTGAGTAAGATCATAGTTGATCAAAACATTCCTCACGTCCACTTTCCTGCCCTTTCTCTGTAACCCTAGATTCCCCGACTGATCAACAATCTATCTATCTCAGCCTTAAATGTCTCAGCTGAATCCAACAAATGCATTTAAATTCCCACTTTTAACTCAGGTTTGCTACGCTCCCTATAAGCAGGTCTCCAATTCCTCTGATGCTAAAAGACCACCAGAATTCCAATCAGATCCTGCCTTCCTCGTAGCGCCCGATGTAGCCGAGTTGTGTCAGGCACGAGAAGAGCTTCCTCCTCCTCAAAGTTCTCACCCTCCTATGCAGAAGACTGCTCCTATTCTTAATGGGAGATGTAACTTCATCTCGCCTTTCCCGAGCTCTAGATTGGAGACCACATCTGAAGCGCTGAGTAGTTCTGGTCTCCTTATTTAAGGAAATAAACCATTTCTTTGGAGGTTGTTCAGAGAAGGTTTCACTAGATGATCCCCAGTATGGAGGGACTGTTTTATGAACAAAGGCTAAACAGGTTAGGACTCTACCCACTAGTGTTTAGAAGAATGAGAGGTGATCTCATCGAAACAAACAGGATTCTTCAGGGGTTTGACAGGGTAAATGTTGAGAGAATGTTTCCCCTCATGGGAGAGTCTAGGACCAGAGGGCACTGTCTCAGAATAAAGGGGGGCCAATTTCAGACTGAGATGGGAAGGAGTTTCTTCTTTCAGAGAACTGTGAGCCTTTGGAACTTCTTGCCACAGAGAGCTATGGGGGCAGAGTCCTTGTGTATATTTAAGGCTGAGATAGATTCTTGATAAGGAGGGGAATAAGGGGGAAAATGCAGAAAAGAACGTATGAGGTAAATTGGATTATCCCTGATCCTATTGAACAGCAGAAAAGACTTGGGTGGCCAAACAGCCTACTCCTGTTCCTATTTCTTATTGTCTTACAGTACAGAAGCTCCAGATATGATTCCCACCACCCAATGAAGCTGCTGGGAAGCTAAATTCATGTTGCTGCTGGTTCTCTGTCACCAAAGGCAACAGGTTGGCAGGAGACAGTAAGGACTGCAGATGTTGGAAGCTAGAGTCAATAAATGTGGAGCTGGTAAAGCACAGCAGATCAGACAGTATCTGAGGAGCAGAACAGCACCGTTTCAGGCCGAAACCCTTTGTCAGGGCTGTGAGTCCCGAAACGTTGACTTTCCTGCTTTTCAGCTGCTGTCTCACCGGCTGTGCTTTTCCAGCTCCACATTTACTGACTCTGGCTTCCAGCATCTGCAGTCCTTACTGTCTCCAAGTCACTGAAAACCATTCAGTGAAGTCTCTTCTAAGGATACCCACCTTGAAGAAGTTTTTCTCATCCATCCAAAGAGAGCTCCATGAACCTTTCTCCCACTGCAACCCCCTGGTTGTCTCCTCTGCCCTGACAGAGTGTTTTGGCCCAAAATGTTGAATTTCCTGCTCCTCAGACGCTGTCTGACCAGCTGTGCTTTTCCAACTCCACATTTATTGACTCTGGCAACAGGCTGGCAGTCTCTTGAAGTTACCCACCTTCCTCCGGTCAGCCAATGGCCATTGCCAATGCTGGCGACTGCATCAGCCTGATCTGTATTTTACTGATCTCACCTCCACTCACCTCCAACACAACCGCATTATTCAGGGACCTGTAAAATGTCACCCATTAATGCCAGTAAGATTGTTCCAATGGCTTGCAGTGTCCAGGAGATTAATTTTCAACTCCTGGAGGCTGCAGGGCAACAATGGAGAGATGACAACCCAAAGTAAGAGGGGGGCAAGTTTCTGCTGCTTGCATGCAAATGCACCACTTCAGTTATTTTTTGAAACCGAAACCCATTGTGCAGACTGTTTGTTGCATTAAATTTCTGAATGAATAGTTAAATAAGCTGTGATACTAAGGTTTTACACTTTCTTTTTTCCATTTGCAACTTACATTAAATCTCTGGGCAAATGACTTAGAGTATCAGGTTAAAATAAAACAAAGAATTGTGGATGCTTGAGATATGAAACAAAAACAGAAATTGCTCGTGAAAGTCAACAAGTCTGTTCGCATCTGTGCCGAGAAAGCAGACCAACCATTTGAAGAAGGGTCACTGGACTTAAAACGTTAACTCTGACTTCTCTGCTAGACCTGCTGACTTTCTCCAGCACTTTCTGTTTTTGCTTCAGATTATCAGTATATTTGTTTTCATGTGTTCCATTAATATATTTCTAATTTGGCTGTTATTACTTTTTCAGATAAGTTTTAGATAAGTCACACACACGAATTAACAGAAAGGCACAGTATGTTCATCACAGAACATCATCCTTCTGCATTTGGTGAAGATTTTACAAAAAATGCAAGAAGATATCTTTGTTAATATTTATCATTCCTTCAGCCAGCTAGCATTTTAAAAATGAAACTCCACAGAGGGAAAATACAACACTATATAGGTGGCAGAGAACAAAGTAGTCAGGAAAAAAAGAGTCAGATTGTTTGAAAGCCTTAATTCTGATATTTGTCTCAGCTGGACTGATCAACTTAACAGCTGGAAACAAGTTCACAGATGTGAAAATAGACTAAAAATTTGGCATTTACTAACACTTCCTCAGAATCTCACCATTATGAAATACATTACACTTCTTTCCTCTTAAAATCTGCAGGTGTTTAAAGCAAAGTTTGGTGCCACACATGTGATGCACCTCAAGCTTCCCTCTTACTCTTTTCAACCTTGATGATTGATGGACTTTAACTATTCCTCGAAGTTTCTCAATAGAAGAGCAAGCAGTTTCAATTAAGAGTCTTGCAAAAAGGATGTCAGCTGTACTGTTGCTATCAAATGATTTATTTTCCAGTAAAACTCTGAACCTAATAATATAATATAAAGCTATTCATTTTCATCAGAAGGTAGTTTGTTTAAAATATCGGTCTTTCTTCTGTTGATATTGCCACCGACATTCAACTCTAGGTCATTTATAAAGGATACAATTGTAGCCCAGATTCTGTATTCTGCAGAAACTTTGGGTAAATACACAGCAATTGCTGAGAGCAAGTTACACGAACAATTGTCTGAAGACACATTCCAGATAATATTTAATACTTAGTATTGAAGAGATTCGTATCATTAGAAGTATTGCCATTTTCATTCAGACAATTTGCACGAAATGTATGTATCCCTATTGCTTACAAATCATGGCTAGTCTTTCAAAGGGAACAGGTACCTAGTTACAAAATGAAGTGGTTTAGGGCAGGGTTGCATTTTAAAGAGAATCTTGATTACAACGTAGAGTGAATCTCTGCAGAGAGTTACCCATTCAAATGTCTCAGGAACATATCACAAATAATAAAATTAATTCTTTCATGGATAGGACCATAGATGGCTGGATCAGCATTCATTGAGCACTCCTAATTGCTCCTGAGAAAGTAAACTGCTTCCTCGAACTGCCACAGTCCGTGGGTGCATCCCACATTGCTATTAAAAAGGGGAGGCCCCAAAAGATTTTAACCCAGTGACAATAAAGGGTGATATAACTCCCAATAACTATCTCTAACTCCTTCTTAAAAAAACATTCAATGTTTTGGCCTCAGAGAATTCCATAGGTTCACCACTCTCTGGTGAAGAAATTTCTTTTCATCTCAGTCCTACATGGCCTTTCCCATATCCTTGGCCTGCAACCCTTGTTCTGGACTCCCAGGAACATCATTCCTGCATCTAACCTGACTAGTCCTGTTAGACTTTTATAGTTTCAATCAGATTCCCTTTCATTCTTCTGAACTCCAGTGAATATAGTCTTAACTAATCCAATCTCTTTTCATGCGGCAGACCTGCCATCCCAGGAATCAGTCTGGTAAACATTTGTTGCACTCCCTCCATTGCCAGAACATCCTTCCTCAGATAAGGAGTCCAAAACTGTACACAATACTCCAGGTGTGGTCTCACCAAGGCCCTATACAATTGCAGCAACACATTTCTGCTTCTGTACTCAAATCCTCTCGCTACAAAGGCCAAAGTACCATTTGCCTTCTTCACCATCTAATGGACTCATGCTCATGTTCATACAATTTAAATACCCCATTAGTTCTTATTAAAATAGATTTGAAGAGTTGTGTTTTAGTTTTTTTTCTCTCCAGGTTTAAATACAACGGTAAACCAATCTGTTTTACACACCTCATGCATTATTTGGATTGATTATATTAATTGACCCACTATACAGCAAAGACTATTTATTATGATAATGTGTTCTTATCATACAGATTACAACACCAAGCCATTTGTTATTCATATCCATGTATTTTAACCATCTATTTTCTGAATCTATCAGGAACTAGTTTCTTGTAACATTTCCAGCTTAAGCATTCTGAACTGGGTCCTGATTGAAGTTGCAGTTCAGTAATTTTTGAGTTCATGAACCTGTCAGAAGACACTGTCCTGATCTGCAATCACATGTGTTTATAAGGCTGAAAATTATTGCTGGCAATTTTATTGAATGAACGCTTCAACATCCCTATAATATTCCTCTGCTCACTATTTTAATAGCTGTTAACCTGTTTATTTTAAATGATCATCCATTTTTATTGCCAACATAAATTTCTAGCCTAAGGTTTTAAATATTACAGTAAATTACATTCTTTCATAGAATCATAGAGTCATCGTAAACAGACCCTTCAGTCCAACCAGTCCATGCCGAACATAATCCCAAACTAAACTAGTCCCACCTGCCTGCTCCTGGCCCATATCCTTCTAAACCTTTCCTATTCATGTATCTATTCTAATGTGTTTTAAACATTGTAATTGTACCCACATCCACCACTTCCTCAGGAAGTTCATTCCACACGCGAACCACCCTCTGTGTAAAACATTTACCTCATGTCTTTTTTTTCCTGTTCATTAGTTCATTTCTGCCACATGATTCTGTTTGAACCTCAATGAAAACTTTCCTTTTCTTACCTGACAGGGAGATCCATTGGATAACAGAGAGAAGGAAAGGAATATGTTGATGGGGGTTAGACATTGGAGGATGCTCAATTAGAGAAGTGGACTGGGGTTGACCTGTTCAGCCAAACTTCTTGTTTAAGTGTTGCAGTGTTCAGTTATACGATGTAACATCATTGCTACAAATGTAGCAATTAGTAAGCAAATAAAATACATAGATTCTGATTCTCCTGTGGGAACTCTCTGAAAAGGATAAACACATTTACACTCGAAATAGCCTGGCTCACAGCAAGCAGTTTGAGTTTGGAGTAAATTCTGTAAACTCCTATGGAGAAAACCAGCCACCTGAAGCTTCAACTTTCAAACAGGATTGTTATTTTGTCACCCTATGCCTCATGATATAAACTTTCTTTATGTTTATTAAGGATTTCAAACCATTCTCATGTATCAGAACAACAATCATTGATACAAGCCGCGGATCCCAAAGCAATCCCACTCCTACCAATAAATGGTCGCAACACTATTTAAGAAATGGTCACTGGACTCGAAATGTTACCTCTGATTTCTCTCCACAGATGCTGCCAAACCTCCTGGGCTTCTCCAGCAATTTCTGTTTTTGTTTCAGATCTCCAGCATCTGCAGCTGTTTATTATAAACCAACTACATTGTGTAGGTTACAAGAAGGAAGTCTGTTTGAGATTGCATTTCATGTTGTCCAAAATGTTTTGCTGTATTATTATTCCATCCTTGTAAGATATGCCCAGCCCTTATAAAATTCACGTATTTGAATTTTGTCTAATGGTACTGTATTCTGAAGGCATCTGAGATGATCAATACTTGGAGACAGAGAGGACTGCAGATGTTGGAAGCTAGAATGAATAAATGTGGAGCTGGAAAAGCACAGCCGGTCAGACAGCATTCAAGGAGCAGGAAAGTCAACTTTTCGGGCAGAAACCCATCATCAGGACAAGATCAATACTTCTGTTTTTGTAAAAATCTAAAGAACTGCAGATGCTGGAAATCAGGAACAAGAACAAAAATTGCTGGAAAAACTCAGCCGGCCCGGCAGCACCTGTAGAGAGAAAGCAGAGTTAACGTTTTGGATCCAGTGACCCTTCTTCAGAACATTCTTACTTCTATTTTAGTGTCTGAAAGCAGATTTTGATCACAGATGTATTTCTCTCAGACACTGTCAGGAATGAATGATGTAAAACTGTTACAGAGAAACTTTTATGAAAGAAAAGCATTAAATATAAGTGCTTGAAAATATTAATGAGCTAAAAACTGGATTAGTCTCATTTTCAGTCATGAGGGTTCTGATTTGCACTTGAGCCCAGTAAGTCAGGCAGTACATGAACTTTTATAGTCCCTTTCGATTGCCCCATTGTAGCATTCAGCTGGGTGTTACCAGTGCTGCTAGCCAGCTGAACACTCAAAGGCAAGAACTCAAGAACGTCCATGTCCAGTAGATGTTCTAAGTTGCCCAGACCTCTTTATGGCATCTGCAACCTTAGGAAATGGTTTTGAGGAGATGGATACTGCACAAAACAATATAGAACTGAAGGGTCCTCCTTAGACTTTTGAAGGTGACATAAGAGGCCTTCATCAAAGAGGTGGACAGAAGAAGAGAGGCCATGTTTCTACAGTGGTGGAACTTTGGGAGGGTGTGAGGGGGTGTGCCTGGGAGATTCTTAATGTACAACCTGAGAAAGGGAATAGGAATAGATGGCCAGGAAGAATTTCAAGAACATAGTCCTGATGACCTGGCAACAGAACCACAAGACATTCAGGAATCTCTCACAGGTGGTCAAGGTCAGTCAATGCATTTTCAAAGGACAACTCCTTGTCTATCCACAGCACCTTACATGCTGCCCAAAGTACCAAACTCCCATCTCTCACCCATCAGCAATCCATAGTAGCCAGACTTAATGCCTCATTTTCATATGATTACGTGGTAAAATAGGGCTGAGTCAGCACAGCTTTGTCATGAGGGCACCATAAGACCAGAAGACATAGGAGCAGAAATTAGGCCGTTTGGCCCATCGAGTCTGTTCTGCCATTCAATCATGGCTGATAAGTTCCTATTCTCCCCATTCTCCTGCTTTATCCCTGTAACCCTTAATCCCCTTGATAATAAAAAACCTATCTATCTCAGTCTTAAATGTACTCAATGACCTGGCCTCTACAGCCTTCTGTGGCAGTGAATTCCATAGATTCACCACTCTCTGGCTGAAGAAGTTTCTCCTTACCTCCATTCTAAAAGGTCTTCCCTTTACTCTAAGTCTCTGCCCTCAGGTCCTAGTCTCTCCTTCCAATGGAAGCATCTTCCCAACATCCACTTTGTCCAGGCCATTCAATATTCTGTAAGTTGCAATTAGATCCCCCCTCATCCTTCTAAATTCCAATGAGTATAGTCCCAGACTCCTCAAGCGCTCCTCATATGTTAAGCTTTCCATTCCTGGGACCATTCTCATGAACCTCCTCTGAACCCGCTCTAGGGCCAATACATCCTTCCTGAGATATGGGGCCCAAAACTGCACACAACACTCCAAATGTGGCCTGACCAGACCCTTATAAAGCCTCAGTAGTACATCCCTGCTTTTAAATTCAAGTCCTCTCAAAATAAATGCTAACATTGCATTTGACTTCCTGACTACTGACTTAACCTGCAAGTTTACCTTGTGAGAATCCTGGACTAGAAGTCCCAAGTCTCTTTGCTCTTCAGAATTCTGAGTTTTCTCCCCATTTAGAAAATAGTCCATGCTTTTATTTTTCGTACCAAAGTGCATGACCTCACACTTTCCCGCACTGTGCTCCATCTGCCACTTCTTTGCCCACTCTCCTAACCTGTCCTCCTTCTGCAGCTTCCCCACCTCCTCAATACTACCTGTCCCTCCACCTATCTTTGTATCATCTGCAAACTTAGCCAGAATGTCCACTGTTCCTTCATCTAGTTCATTAATGTATAAAGTGAAATGTTGTGGTCCCAACACTGACCCTTGCGTTACACCACTTGTCACCGGCTGCCATCCTGAGAAAGACTCTTTTATCCCCACATTCTGCTTTCTACCAGACAGCCAATCTTCTATCCATGCTAGCACCTTGCCTCTAACACCATGGGCCCTTATCTTACTCAGCATCATGCCTGACAAATCTGTTAAAATTTTTTAGGAGGTAATGAGTGAGTTAGACAAAGCAGAGCCAGTGGCCATGATCCACTTGGATTTCCAAAAGGCTTTTGACAAGGGGCCACACAGGAGGCTGCTAAATAAGATAAGAGTCCCTGGTATTAGGGGCATGGTACTGGCATGCATAGATAATTGATGACTGGCAGAATACAGAGCGTGGAAATAAAAGAAAACCGAAAGAACTGCGGATGCTGTAAGTCAGGAACAAAAACAAAAGTTGCTGGAAAAGCTCAGCAGGTCTGGCAGCAACTGTGAAGGGAAAAACACAGTTAACGTTTCGGGTCAGTGACCCAGAGATAAAGAGGTCTTTTTCAGGATGGCAGCCGGTGACTAGTGGAGTTCTGCAAGGGTCAGTGTTGAGATCACAACTGTTCATGTTGTACACTAATGATCTGGACGAAGGAACTGAGGCCATTGTTGATAAATTTGCAGATGACACAAAGATTGGTGGAAAGATAGGTTGTGTTGATGAAGCAGAGATGCTGCAGATGCTGAAGAGGCTAGGAAAGTGAGCAAAGTAGTGGCAGACGGAATGCAATGTGGGAACTTGTGAGGTAGGAAGAATAGACTATTTTCTAAATGGGGAAAGACTTTGGAAGTCTGACCACCGAGGGACTTGGGAGTCCTAATCAGGATTCATTTAAAGTTAACATGCAAGTTCAGTTGGCAGTGGAGAAGGCAAATGTAATGTGAGCATTCAGTTCAAAGGAGCTGGAATACAAGAGCAGGAATGCATTATTGAGGCTGTACAAGGCTCTGATCAGACCACATTGGAATATTGTGAGCAGTTTTGGGCTCCATATCTAAGGAAGGATGTGTTGGCATTGGAGGGGATCCAGAGGAGGTTTACAAGAATGATCCTGGGGATGAGTGGCTTGTTATATGAGGAGTGGTTGAGGATTCTTGGTGTGTACTCGATAGAGTTTAGAAGGATTGGAGGGGATCTAATTGAAATTTATAGAATTACAGGAGACTGGATAGAGTGGATGTGGAGCGGATGTTTCCACTAGGAGGAGAGATTCGAATCCGAGGGGACAGCCTCAAAACAAGGGGATGACCCTTTAGAACTGAGATGAGGAGGAATTTCTTCAGCCAGAGGGTAGCGAATCTGTGGAACTCATTGACACAGAGGGCTGTGGAGGCCAAGTCATTGAGCGTATTTAAGACAGAGATCGATAGGTTCTCGATTAGTGAGAGGATCATGGGTTACAGGGAGAAGGCAGGAGAATGGGGTTGAGAAATCTATCAGCATGATTGAATGGAGAGGTAGACTCAATGGGCCAAATGGCCTAATTTTACTCCTATGTCTTACGGTTCTGTACTCCATCTTCCTATTGCACCCCCGACACGAATGGTATCCCTGCTGACCATAAACTTACTGTCCTTTCTCCGCATCATGCTTCCACCACCACCATTTTACCAATACCTTTGTTGCTGCCTATCAGCAAGACTGCCAAGAGTTCTAGCTCCCATACTGAGGTAGTGCAGTCTGAAGTCATAACTTCTAAGTCCAGAGTTACTTAAGGTTGATTTGATATTTTGGATTTGAGTTCATAAGTTATTTCATATATCTGCCATACATGCAGCGATGAGCTTCTTATCTTCAGCAGGATGTAAATACCTAACGGGTGATACTTATGTTAGCTTCTATAACATAAGGTCTATTATGCACAGCTGCACTATAGGGAGGATATGGAGGTTTTGGAGAGGGTACAAAAGAGGTTTACCAGGATGTTGCCTGGAATGGAGTGTATTAGCTATGAGGAAAAATTGAACAAACTTGAATTATTTTCACCAGAGCATCAGAGGCTGAGGGGCGACCTGATCGAAGTGTATAAAATTATGAGAGACATGGATAGGGTAGATAGTAGAGTTTGTTTCCCAGGGTAGAAATGCCAAATACTAGGGAGCATAGGTCTAATGTAAGAGGGGAAAGGTTTAAAGGAGATGTGCGAGGCACACTTTTTTTAGACAGGGGTGGTAGGCACCTGGAATATGCTGCCAGGAGAGGTGGTAGTAACAGATATGCTAGCAAAGTTTAAGAGGAATTTAGGCAGACACATGAACAGTCTGGGAACAGAGGGATATGGACCATGTGCAAGCAGATAACATCATGGTTGGTACAGAAATGATAGACCAGACAGTCTCTTTCCTGTGCTGCACTCTTCCATGTTCTATGTTCTTGGTAGATATGAGGCACACAGTGCTGAACAATTTAATAGGTGTCTGCTTTAGCTTCTGTTATCCACATATATTACAGACAATGCTGTGACTGAAATAATGCTAAGCAATTCAGTCGCAAACTGTAGCACACTTCCCTCAGAATGTAATTTTTCATGTGGCACCAGTAAGATGGAGACTGAGAGCTCGATATCATCAGGTCACATGCCATGATATGGTGATGACATCCAAGTATCTATCTTAAATATATATTACATGCTAGTTGAAGGACATAACACATTGGAGGTCATTCTGCTGGACTATCTGCAATCTCACCTATGGAGAGTCATCACTCTTCCACCAGTGATACAGTAACCATAGGAATACAACTAGGTGGGAGAACTGGGACATCCAAATGCAGATGAGCTGGAGACCCTAGAGAATGAACAATGGTAAAGGGATAAATTGGATAAAATGATTATGGGATGTTTTTAGGTATTAATTTCAGGATTTTGGTTAAGAGGTTGTTATGACAGGATGCGAATGTATGGTCACTGTAACCTTACCATTGGATGATTTCTCATCAGAGAGAAATGATTGGTGGTGGTTTAACCTGAGAGTCACCATGCCTCAGGTGAGGGAAGAGTCCTTTGTAGTAACCTCAGCTGGTGTAGGAATTAAAGCCATGCTATTGGTATCCCTCTGCATTGCAAGATATCATCCAGCCAACTGAGCTATCCAATGTTGCAGTCTATGACGCACTTCAGTTATAGGCCTCGTAATTGTAGCAGTCTTCCTATGAACAAATCACAGAACTCTTCCAACTTCCCCATCAGAATGCAGCAACACTCCCATAGTTTTAATATTATTTATATTGTCAATATTCATTGTTTTACTGAAAATTCATTGGGCAACATTCAAACAACTGCAGTGTTTCAGATGAGACAAATTGTGTTTTATAGCAAAACATTGGCACAAATATTCCAATGGGAAGATAGCCATTTGAGCAGTGCAGACTTGAATTGTGCATCAAAAACCTTAAAAATCCCAGATCCAACAGACTCCTTGCAAGTTGTACCAAAAATTGAAGTTTCTGAGGGCAAATCCCCACTGTCCAGAGCCCTCCAAAACAAAACCCTTTACGAGCTCTCCTAAACCTTGGAGAATTCGGAGAGTTCCATTTTCATTAAGTTAATTGCTACCAAGAAAATTTTAGTAAATTACAAACCTAAGCTAGCTCCTGGGTGACAAGTAAAATAGCTCTCCATCACACTGCCCTCTCCTAATAACACTTTCTTACAACCCCTGGATCTCTGCCAACTACCCACCCCAACTGGATTGCCTTAAAACACAACATGATTCCATTCCTCTGCCAGACCCTTGCCCCCCTCCAACCTGAAGGCACTGACACAACCAAACCCCCACCCCCAATATCGGTGGCTGCAACATCCTCTACCACCCCCCAACTGCCAACACCAATATGCCACATTTTTACCCATTGGCCCCACTGTCCCTGCCACCTCAGCATCCCTCCCACTCATGGTGCCAACAGTCCTGACATCTCCTCAACTATTGTGAGCACTCCATCACTTTCCTGGCAGCCTATCCACCTGGCACATTCCCCATCTGACACGCTAACCCCACACATACTTACATATTTATCTTTTCCCAGCACCTGTCAAAGAGTTTGGTTGTGCTGCTCGACGTTTATCTCATAGAATGACACCCTGGCTGCTGCAAAAGAGGCAATCGTAGAATCATAGAATCTCTATAGTGTGGAAGCAGGCCATTCTGCCCATTGAGTCCACACCAACCCTCAAAAGAGCATCTCACCCAGACCCACCTCATCCCTATAACCCTGCATTCCCTATGGCCAATCCACCTAACCTGCACATCCTTGGACTATGGGAGGAAACTGGAACATCCAGAGGAAACCCACGCAATGTTTTGACTTCTACCAACAATCCAATCCTATTGGCATCATGCTTAATTCCAAATTCGACAAATCACCAAAACACCTTCAAGAACGCATCACAGTAATTCCACAAACTTTGCAAAAGCACCTCACCTACGTATTTGATTCCTGGCCTTTTAAGTAGCACTTATATGTGGTTAGGAAGGTGTTGGTAGCATTAACTCTGTCCTACAGTATGTTTAACTGTAAGCAATTAGCACACAGCATTCGCCGAGTCTGCATGATCCAAGCTTGCAGAAAGTGAGTCAAATCAACACAAGAGCCTTTTAAGATATATGTCAAGCTGCTCGGTGAGAACATTTTGGACTATCCATGCCCTGAGTGTACTTACACCCTTCCTAACATGGAAGTAGCCAGAAATGCTCCTTCACCCATATTGAGAGCCTTCAGTTTCCATATCTCTTGCTGCAGTGAAACAAAGAAGCCAAATATTATGAGATAACAAGGTGTAGAGCTGGATGAACACAGCAGGCCAAGCAGCATCAGAGGAGCAGGAAGGCTGACGTTTCGGGCCGAGACTCTTCTTCAGAAATG
>NC_063334.1:14459995-14500217 GCF_021869965.1 Rhincodon typus | reverse complement strand
TTCCTGCTCCTATGATGCTGCTTGGCCTGCTGTGTTCATCCAGCTCTACACCTTGTTATCTCAGATTCTCCAGCATCTGCAGTTCCTACTATCTCTTAGGTGACTGTCTGTTGTGAGTTTGCATGTTCTTCCCCCTGTCTGTGTGGGTTTGCTCTGGTTTCCTCCTGCAGTCCAAATATGTGCTGGTTAGGCGGATTTGCCATGGGAAATTGTCCATATTGATTAGGGATTGTAGGCTAGGTGGGTTAGCCATGAGGAATGTGGAGTTACGGGGATTGGTGAGATGCGTTTTAGAGGGTTGGTATGGATTCGAATGGCCTCTTTCCACACTGGAGGGATTCTATGATTCCATGAGTGAGTGCTTTAGCCCTTCCAGCTATGTGGCTCCCATAGATAAGTATCCAAGAGGCCAGTTTAATAGTTAGAAATACTGTGTGAGTTTGTGCATGTGTGTATGTGAACATGCTACAGTTCTGTCTGCAAACAACAGAGGAAAAATATCCATCCTGTGAAAGAGAAAGCACATAAATCCCACCCTCCCTTTTGTATGGAGAAGTGACAGAAAATTTACTGTTCTCACTCACCATTTTCCCGTTAAAAGGAAAAGAGGAGAAACCATTTTCAGCAGCATGGAAAGATTGAGAAACAGCTTACCCATGACCCTGTATCTTCATCAATCATTCAGCTGGACAGCAGGTTTGCAATGCAAGTATCACATCAACAGCGTGGGTTCAATTCTTCCATGGCTGAGATTACTATGATGGCTTCCAAAATAACTCCATAGAGACCAGTATCCCATCACCAAGTCACCTTTTACTTACACGTGGAGAGTCCCTGACACTGATCTGGCTTCCTCAGAGCCAGCTCTCAGAAAGAACAGAACCGTCTGACACCCCTGTTCTTGTCTGTTAGCCAGGGCTCCCTGATCGGACCCAATCAGGGAACTCATATTCTGTGAGGTCCATGTGCCTGACCTCATGATGGTCACTACATCTAAGTCTGGTAATACTGTGGCATGCCTACCTTTTACATGAGCAGCAATATATCCTCATTCTGCATCTACTTTGAGATGTTATACGGGGTGTCATGAATCATGTTTAGAGGGATTAGCCCCTGTCTCCCACCAACCAGCCTTGTATGGCCCAAGAAGCTCAGAAGGACTCAACATCCTGTGAGTCCTTTAGTGTGTAAAAACCATGACAGCTTGCAGGATATCTGGCACCAACAGCTCAATATAATTTGAACACTGATGAAGCGGAAGCCATTTCCATTGATGAACACTGCAGCTCGGCACTCTCGGAGCCATCAGGTGTGGTCAATTGTACACAGTATGTGGGGGAATTCAGTGGATAGTGGAGGGCCCTCTGCCCAAGCTGCCTGACTCTCCTCCTGACAGGGAAAGGATTTGTAAAACTCTGTAGAAAATGGCAGGAGCAACAACCCAGATGCATTTGTGGCTCAATGACCAAGAAATGCCACAAGATAAAAAGACATACACATTAGGTGGATTTGTCATGCTAAGTTGCCCAGTAGCATCCAGGGATGTGCAGGCTAGGTGGATTAACCATGGTAAAATGCAGGGTTAAAGGGATACACTAAGGGGTTGGATCTGGGTGGGATGCTCTTCAGAGGGTCAGTACAGACTCAATGGACCAAATGGTCTCTTTCTGCAATGTGGGATTCTATGATTCTATGAAAACAAGCAGCTGACATCAAAGCTCAGGGCAGGTGTCATCTTTACAAACACTGGAATGGGACTGCCACACAGTCCTTCTGAATATGGGTACAAATACAGCTGCTGACACAGCTCAGTGATAAGGATTCAAAACATGCTTGATCATAGAGTCACGTGTACAGTTTCTTTCAGAGGGTTGAAGGGTCATGACAGGGAGCCTGTGTAGCTATGAGTTTAATCCTTCTCCTTTGCCTGTTTGGTGGATCATCAGCCATTACTTCTCCCTCTGCAGCATGTTACCTGCTCTGCTTCGCTTGCTGATGAAGTTGCAATTTGCTTCTTCTGTACTGTCTTCTGATTTGAATCAAGGCCACAAGGACGCCAGCCACAGCAATGTCCATACAAGACACATGACCGTTGATTCCACCTACACTTCCTGTTACCACGGAAAGGCTGCCAACATCATCAAAGTCCTATGCCATGCCGGTTATAATCCTTTCCAACCTCTTCCTTTATTCATTAACGGGATGAGAGCGTCACTGACCAGGCAGCATTTATTGCCCATCCCTAATTGCCCAGAGGGCAGTTAAGAGTCAACCACATTGCTGTGGGTCTGGAGTCACATGTAGGCCAGACCAGGTAAGGATGGGCAGTTCCTTCCCTAAAGGGCATTAGTGAACCAGATGGGTTTTTCTGACAATCAACAATGGATTCATGGTCATCATTAGATTCTTAATTCCAGATATTTGTTGAATTCAAATTCTACCATCTGCCATTGTGGGATTCGAACCCAGGTCCCCAGGACATTATCTGGGTCTCTGGATTAATAGTCCAGCGATAATACCACTAGGCCATTGCCTCCCCTTATGCTGAAGATACAAAAGCTTAAACATACGTACCAACAGGTTCAAGAACAGCTTCTTTCCTGCTGTTATTAGACTGCTGCATGGGCCTCTCTAATTTCAAATCTAATGTTGATCTTGCTTTTTGTGCACCTTCTTTGTAGCCGTAACATTGTATTCCTCTCTCTGTTCAATCACCCTATGGTCTTTGCATGGTATGATCTGCCTGTACGCCACACAAAACAAAACCTTTCACTGTACTCAGGGCACACGTGATAACAATAAATCAAATCAAATCAAATTAACAGATGATTAGAGAATCCGGGGACAGGATAGGCTGTTCGGTCATTTGGGCTTGTTCCTCTATTCAATATGTTCATGGCTGATCCTCCATCTCAATGCTATATTCTGGCTTTGACCCCATACCCATTAATGCCTTTAAAATCTAAAACATTATCCATTTCTTGACTTTGCCTGCACTGCCTTCAGTAATAGAGAATTCCACAAGTGCACTACGCCTTCAATGAAGAAATTATTCTTCATCCACGTTCAAAATCGCCTATCCCATATCCCATATCCCCTGTTTCTAGACACCCCACCCAGGGGAAAGAATGCTCCCTGCATCTAGTCCTGTCCAGCCCTGTTAGAATTTTGTACATTTCAGTTAGATCCTCTCTCATCCTTCTGAACCCTCTTGCCTACAGGCCTAATTTCTCCAAATAAGGCAATATGAATTGCTCCCTTTGACTGCATTCCCCAGACATGAGTTGCCCACTTTCCCTAGGACCCCATGACTGTCTGCTGATAAGATGCCTGACCATTATTGCCCAATACCCCCAGTACTCACCATGGATCACCTTCCAGAATGATCTGTGGTTAGACCTCTGTCCATGACTCAGTCTCGGAACTGCAGGGATATGAACTCCTGGATTCTGATTGGACCAAGTGCCTGACTGACTGTGGCCAATCCCCTGGACCGGGATTGGTTGAGCTACATGACTGATTGCCATGGCAACCGTTTTATTGACCATTGACTCCTTCCCCACCCAAGGACTTGCTGCCCTTTGATTTTCAGGCATGGCCATGCTTGAAACATGTGCAATGCATAAGCAGTTGGCACAAACTGCCCTGTGCTAGACAGTGATATGTTTACACTCTGGAACATTCTGTGCTCCCCACCATGACAAACCTCTCCTCCCCACAGTAAACAGCATTGCAAGCCACTGAGGCTGACACCTTGTAACTTTGTGCTAAGAGCCTGTGAGCAAAAATAAAATACCTACAAGCCACAGAATTAGCTCTAAGAGCCATAATATACACCCTGAACCAATACATGAGACCTATGTGTGTCCCTGTGTGCAAAGCAATCTGGCAGAAGTATGCATGTGCGAAATGGCCCAGAGTTCCAAAGCTATGTTGAGGGGCTGAAGCAGTGTGATAGTTGGGCAGACAACAGCAATATCGAGGCAAGTGGTTTGCCCAATGCTGACTTGTGTGTGGGCGTAGACTTGAGGAGGATAGTGGTCCTGAAGCGTACAGTTACATTGTGGTGTATAACTATAGCTAGCACAGCACATGGAGAGCTGCAGCTGCGAAGAACCCATTCTGACTGTCATGTTGAAAATTTGCACCATCTAGTTTATTGGGGGATGGACACATGAATTGCAAGTGATGTCAAAATAAGGCAAGGTTAGGCTAAAACAAAAATGAAAATTCTTTGAACTCCGGTAATTGCTGTTCAGTCCAAGATTCTGAAGTCACTGATGAATGTCTAAAAGGAAAGTTGCAACTTTTTTACTCAATGTCAAGATTTGATGTCAAAAGAGGTGATGGTATAGTGTTTATATCATTGTAGTAATAACGTAGAGTCCCAGATTAATGTTCTGGGGACATGGGTTCAATTCCTGACATAGAAAGTGGTAAAATTAGATTTTAATGAAATCTGGAATTAAAAGACAGTTTAATGATGATTATAGAACCATAGTCCATTGTTTTAAAAGCCCATTTGTTACATTAATGTCTTTTAGAGAAATAAATCTGACATCCTTACCTGAGCTGACCTACAGCATAGAGTCATAGAGTCATACAGCACAGAAACAGACCCTCGGTCCAACCAGTCTATGCCAACCATAATCGCAAACTAAACTGGTTCCATCTGCCTGCACTTGGCCCATATTCCTCCAAATATTTCTTATTCATGTACTTGTCCAAATGTTTTTTAAATATTATAATCGTACCCGCATCCATCACTTCCTCCCAAGTTCATTTCGCGCACGAATGCCTCTTTGTTTAAAAAAGTCACTCCTTGTGTCCTTCTCTCATTTTAAAAATATGCCCTCCGACTTGAAATCTCCCACCCTAGGGAAAAGACACCTGTAATTCACCTTATCTATACCTCTCATGACTTAATAAACCTCTATAAGGTCACCTCTCAACATCCTTCACTCCAGTGAAAAAAGTTTCCAGCCCTTCCAACCTCTCCTCATAACTCAAACCTTCCATACCCGGCAACATCGTGGCAATCTCTTCTGAACCATCTCCATCTTAATAATACCCTTCTTATAATCGGGCCACCAGAACTGTAGCAATGTGGTTGACTCACACTTACCCTTGGGAATCAGGTCAAGGGCAATACATAATGACTAACCAATATCAGTCTTGCCAGCAAAATCCTCAAATAGAATTTTTGAAAATCTGATTGATTTTTATTCTTTCTGTATTTTCCCAACCGTCTTACCATTTTGTTATCTACACAGGGAGCAGAAAAAATGTCTCCATGTTGTTAAAATGTGCAGTTAAAATTGCGTGGATTTGCATGAGAGCTATTGCAAAGAAACAGTAAGAAAGAACTTGTTGCCTGTGAAATATTTGATACAGACACTTAGACCAGAGATAGTAGGAACTGCAGATGCTGGACAATCTGAGATAACAAGGTGTAGAGCTCGATGAACACAGCAGGCCAGGCAGCATCAGAGGAGCAGGAAAGCTGACGTTTCGGGCCTAGACCCTTCTTAAGGGATGTTCTCTGGCCTCAGCTTTTGGGGTCACAGCACCCAATGAGGTTAGGCCGGATCATCCTCGTGTACCATTACCATTCCAAGATATGATTATTCTATGGTGCCATGGGATCTGGCCGAAACTGGGGAATACACAAACATAATGTCCCTCCCTAGTGTTCTGCCTGAGTACCTCTTAATGAGTGTTTCGGGTCGTAATGAAGCTCTCAAGACACGTCTGCGCTGATCCCTGTTTGCTTTTGACCCTGTGATAACCTTGGCCTCTTTACCTTTGATTCAACCTTGCTCTCAGAAACTGTTTAACCAGTTTTATGTCGGACCTCGTTGCTTAGGCCATTAGCCACTTGGCCACAAATTACAACTTATAGAGGTTTATAAAATCATGAGAGGTATAGATAAGGTCTTTTCCCCAGGGTAGGGGACTTAAAAGCTAGAGGGCATAATTTTAGGGTGAGACGTAACAGATTTAAAAGGGATCTGAAGGGCAACTTTTTCACACAGAGGGTGATTCACGTATGGAGTGAACTGCCAAAGGAATTGGTAGGTGCAGGTACAGTTACAACATTTAAAAGATGTTTAGATGAATACATAAATAGAAGGATTAGAAGGATACGGGCCAATTGCAGGCAAATGGGGTTAGTTTAGTTTTGGAAACATGGGTAGTATGGACAAATTAGACCAAAGGGTCTGCTTCTGTGCTGCAAGATTCTATGACTATGCAGTCTGCGACTTTGAATGACTGGGTGATTCAGTATGGTTATGAACTTTCCAGCTCGTGGTGCTAGAGAAATGAAAGGCCATATGAGACAAAATTGGGCTTTTTTCTCCTGTCTCATTGGCCAAATTATGGCACAGCCATAACATTAATCAAGAACTCTGAACAAATAATAGCAGTTCTGTTGTCAGTGCTAAGGAAAGAATGCAAAAACTACAATGTATTTTTCCTCACTGAAGATCAAAAAGTTCAGAATAGAGAAACCTTTAAATACCATGAAGGCACATTTCAAACCCTGTACTATTATTATTTATGAACAGTATTTGTTTCAATAGGAGAGAGAAAATATTGATCAGAATGTGATGGCACTAATAAAAAGGGATGAACACTGTGCATTTGAACAGCTGAAAGATGATACTATTAGACACTGTTATTGTCTGTCCAACTGTTCTTCTCTCTCTTTGAGCTCTATCCCCACCTATTGTTTACTACCTACTCCCTCCCCTTACCCTGTCTTCTGCATATAAACTGACATTTTCCTAGCTACCATCAGTTCTGAGGAAGGGTCACTTGACCTGAAACGTTAACTCCAATTTCTCTCCACAAATACTACCAGACCTGCTCAGCTTTTCCAGCAACTTCTGTCTTTGTTTTTGATTTACAGCATCTGCAGTTCTTTTGGTTTTACCTTTAGAGACAGGATTGTCTTAAGCTTGAGGAATCTTTCTGTGAGAGCACATCAGCTGAGAGAGGAGAAACATACTCTCAAGAAAGGGATCCACATGTACAGAAGTTTTGCGATTGCCAACCATCAACTGTAGCCTATTAAAAGAAAGAACATACAAGATTTTGCATTTACTGATAGACAGTCCAGGGCTAAAAAGAATAATATAGCAGAATAAAAAGGAAAAGAATATTTGCAGAATGACCAGCAGAAAGAGTACAGGATATAAATGTTGCAGAAGACACCATACAAAAGATAGGGAAGCATGTCCAGCATGGGGGACAAAAGTAAGTAAAACTGCAAGAAGCTAGTTCATTTTGCACTCAAATGTTTAGCTAGAAAGAAGCAAGCCAAGTGTAGTCTGATCCCATTGCTCCACAACCCATTTAATTTTTGGATTTTAGATTGACAGTGGCCCAAGGTTGTTTGCTCCTGGGTATTCCAGGCCTCGATTCGAAGCTTACCTAGTCAGTTCCTTGTATCACAATGAACCCCACCATCAAATGCTTCCTCAAGAGCCAATGATTCCCCAAAGAAAAGAAGTTAAGTCAGATGGAAAATTACTTGACACCTCTCATGTATCAGGTTAAAGAAAGTCAGTGACAAAGTTCTGACAACAGGTCAGTTACCCATCCTCAGGCCATGCATAGCACAAAGGGACCGGAAAGTGAGTTGAACAGGAGAAAAATGCCTCTTAAACAATATAAATGAATAAAGTGAATTGTTACAACACATTCAATTCTACAGGGTAATTGGACAAAGAAAAATACTATTAACCTTTTGTCTGAGTTACAAAGCAATGAAGTTTCCATTCCTACCAGTAGTTTCCCCTGGTGATTGAGATTTTGGCTGCAACAGTTTATATCAATCTACCCAGTGAATGTGAGTATACAGGATCTTGAAACGTTTCTAATGGAAAGTTCCTGCTGAAGCGCACACTATCTTGACAGCCTATTTTAGCCAGTAGGTCTTTTCTGGATCGTTATGTTGATTGATATTGACATCACTGCAACTGTAAGATTTGTGTTGATAGGGCTATTAAAAATATTTGTGATGTCTACTGTGATGACTTCACAAAATGAATGGGAAAGCATGGCGTGAAACTTTAAAATGGTAACCAACGATGGGGAGGATAGCAACAACGAACAAGAGAACATGGACTGACAGACTGGTGAAATGGACAGACACATGGCTGATGAAATTCACAGCAAAGAAGTGTGAAATTAGACCATGTGGTAGGAAAAATGAGGAGCAACAGGTAAATTAAATGAGGCATTGGCAAGAATTTTCTAAAGAGTGGCAATCACTGACTGAGTTGTATGTTTCCAGCTGAGACATATGGACGCAAAATGAATGCTAACATTGCATTTGCTTTCCTGACTGCATGTTGACTTTAAAAGAAACCTGAACTAGGATTCTGAGTACCTCTGTGCTTCAGATTTCCAAAGCCTTTCCTCATGTAGAAAATGGTTTATTCTTCTGACCAAAGTGCTTAACCCCAAATTTTCCTGCATCTTGTTCCATCTTCTGCTAATATACCCACTCTCCTAGCCTGTCTAAGTCCATCTGCAGCCTCCCCCTCTTCCTCAACACTATCTGTCCCTCCACCTATCTTTATGTCATCTACAAACTTGGCAGCAATGCCCTCAGTTCTTTCGTCCAGATGATTAATGTAGAATGTGAATATCTTGTTGTTAAGCCAAGTGCCTTTTCTTGCTAACATGATTGGTTATTGGTTTGTCCTTTGACGTTGTGAACAGAACAGGCCAAGTGTAGAAAACACAATTGGTGGAAAAACCATCCTCCAATCACCAGTTGCCAGTGGTTAGTTCTGCAAACATACAAATGGTGATCAGCAATAGGATCATTGCTTAATTACCTCAAGGTAACAATGGGAGAAAAAACAAACACATTTTCCCAGGAAGTGACAGAATTTGGAAGAAAGGTGAGTGTACCACTTTAAGAACATTATCATTCCGCAGTTACTCAGTTAACTGCAGTAAGTGTTTGAACTGAGAAGCAGTGATTAACAGAACTCAAAGGAGCAATGGCTGGGCAAGGACAGGTCTCCAGGATAAAATCCTCACCTCAATGTTATTGAGAGGCACAAGAACAACAATGTGTGCTTGTAAGAGAATAAAACAAAACTGTCACGGTCAGCAATTATATCTTGTAAGGTAATGAAGGATCTGTAGGGGTAATCACAACTCAATGTTTGGGAATGAAGCCTTTGAAAGCTTGGGGAATAAATTTAAAACAGAAAACTTGAAATTAGCAGAGTAAATTTCCAGGCTAGGAAGGACAGTGATAAAAATGAGCACTTACCATTGACTGCAAATGTTGCTGTAATGATTGTAACAAGATCTGCCAGGTGGAACTCATAGAATATGAGTTCCCTGATTGGAGCTGTTAACCTGGTCCAATCAGGGAGCCCTGGCTGACAGATATAAGCAGGAGTGTCAGACATCCTGCTCACTCTGAGAGTTGACTCTGAGGGAGCTAGATCAGTGTGAAAGACTCTCCAAGTGTAAATAAAGGGTGATTTAGTGACAGGATACCAGCCTCTGTGGGATTATTTCAGTTGGCTAGTTGAGCATAATGATTAAGTCAGCAGGGGGGACTGTACTGAGCACATAGGTATCTAGAGCTGGATTCTCAATTTTCCACCCAGGACCGCATAACGTTATCACTTTGAATGAAGCCTTGAACAGTTTCCAACATTAGCCCTTTCAGAACCTTTACCTTATACAGCAGACATAGTAACTGACACTGGATTAACAAAGTCAAGAAAATGGAAGATCCTTTGGCAGTTCCCATTATGCTGCTTGATTCGGTGAGAAAGATCAATTCAGAAGCACAGAGCATTTTCAGGTCCAGCAAAGCTCAAGCTGTACATTTTCTCCCATCAATGCTTGTTTTTTTTTACCAAGATACCTCGTTACACTTGGCATGTCTGCTTTATTCTGGAAATAATGATTGAGCTGGCTTGCTTATTTTCATCACTGTCAATAGGCTTTGGTGGACCTTGCACACCAACATAAGGAATAAATCCCAAATCTGTTACAGGGAAGCAAAAGCAGACTGCTAAATGTTATAAGACCTAGTGATCCAGAACACAGGTTAATATTTTACGGTCATGGGTCTGAACCTCACCACAGCAGACAGAGTCTTTGTCATAGAGGTGTACAGCAAGGATATAGACCCTTCGGTCCAACTCATCCATGCTGAACAGCCAACCCAATCTGACCTAGTCCCACGTGCCAGCATTTGGCCAATATCCCTCTAAACCCTTCCTGTCCCTATACCTATTCAGATGCCGTTTAAAATATTGTAATTGTATCTGCCTCCACCACCTCCTCTGGCAACCTGTTCCATACATGCACCACCCTCTGTGTGAAAAAGTTGCCCTTTGGGTCACTTCTTAATTTTTCTCCTCTCACCTTAAACCTATGCCCTCTAGTTTTAGACTCCCCTATCCTGGGGAAAAGACCTTGACTATCCACCCTAATCATGCCCCCCATAATTTTATAAACCCCAAAAGATCACCCCTCAGCCTCCGACACTCAGGGAAAATAGCCCCAGCTTATTCAGCCTCTCCTTATGCTCAAACCCTTCAACTCTGGCAACATTCTTGTAAATCTTTTCTGAACTCTTTCAAGTTTCACAACATCTGTCCTATAGCAGGAGACCAGTATTGAACATAATATTCCAAAAGTGGTCCAATTAACGTCCTGTACAACGACAACATGACCTCCCAACTCAATGACCAAATGACTTCTTCACTATCCTGTCTACCTGCGACTCTACTTTCAAAGAACAATGAACCTGCACTCCAAGTTTTCTTTGTTCAGTGACACTCCCCAGGACCTTACCATTAAATGTATAAGTCCTGCTCTGATTTGCGCTACCAAAATGCAGCATCTCACATTTATCCAAATTAAACTCCATGTGCCATTCCTCGACCCACTGGCCGATCTGATCAAGGTCCTGTTGTACTCTAAGGTAAACATCTTCGCTGTCCACTACACCTCCAATTTTAGTGTCATCTGCGAACTTACTGACCATATCTATTAAATGTTTACTGAAGAAACCAAGTTGTTTTAGGAAGATCTCAAATGGCCATTAAGAGAAACTATAGGTGTGCGAGCGATGAAGGTCTGGAAACTACAAGACCAGCAATAGACCAGGATTCAGGAGCAACACTTGCAGCACCCAAATTAAGGAGCCTGTGGTAGGGCAACCATTGGCCTCATTTCTGTAACCCTCCCAGTAAGCTAACTATATCAGCATTCACCACAATAGCAGCTCATCTCTCAAGGAGAGGTGGGGGCCTGAGGAGACCAAGGGAAACATGACTGGCTAACTCATCAGGAAGCCATGGATTTCTTCTTGTCAAAAGGTCCCTTTATGAATTGTGGCCAGGTCCAATTTGTTTAATTCATAACTAATATGGCTGCTGACCTAACTTCAATTCCTTTGTGGTGGAAGCGAATTCAAAATAAAGGTAAGAGTTACTTTAGAAAATCTATAGATAGTAGTCTCCTCTAATGCCAAAACAAATGTAATTGATTCTAAATTTCTAAGTATGCTTGGTGCCTACAGATCTGATCAGCTCAAATTTAGCTTTCAAAATTACAGAGATAAACCTCGAGCAAACAAATACCTGACCACAGGGTTTTGAAGGATTGATGTCTGTTACATTTTGTATGGTAAGGGGGTGGCAGGAATAAAACAGCTCCTGCGCATCACATGAAATTAAAAATGACAGTTCATGTAATCATTTTCAGCTGTGACCTTTTACCGAAAAGAAAAAGATATCACAAAATGAATTGTATAAAGGGCAATACTTTTGTAATTTTTGTTTAAATACATGTTTCAGCAGGCTTGTGACTGACAGAAGAATCTACAGAAATCTGCTCAAATCATATGGGATTATCGATCTAAAAGTTTCAACAATAAATCGGACAACTAGAGTCTATGGACAAAATACTCCACTGAAAATCCATATGGCTATTTTACATTTTAACTTGTTTTAGTAAGGTCTGCTGACTATGTCTATATAAATGCAAGTATCTTCCTATGTCAAAGAGCAATATAGGCTGTTTGTAGAATCCCTACAGTGCAGCAGGAGCCCAGTTGGCCCATCAAGCTTGCACTGACCCTCCAAAGGCCATCCCACACAGACCCAATCCATCACTGAGACCCCTCATGGGGCTTTTACCCTGGCTAATCCACATAACGTACACTTCTGTGGACACTATGGGCAACTTAACATAGTCAATCCACCTAACCTGCACATCTTTGGACTGTAAGAGGGAACCAAAACATCTGGCAAAAACCTATGCAGACACAGGGAGAATGTGCAAACTCCACACAGATTGTCACCCAAGGCAGGAATCAAAGCCAGATCCCTGATGCTATGAGGCAACAGTGCTAACCACTGCACCGCTGTGCCACCCACTGCTTGCCTACGGAATTCATGATAATTAGATCAACAGCTATCTATTCACACAGAACATGATGTTGAAATAAAATTGAGATTTTGTCTTCCAAAATTGTAAGGACAATTCAGCAAGGTTGGAATCTGAGTGACAAACCTACATGCAAAAGACTCAATCATAAAATTAGGCTGGCAGGATATCCATCATGTCATGTTACACTGCCAAAAAAACCTTTAGAGTATAAAGCAAAACTGTTGTGGGAATGTTTAAGCCCCATTGGAAATACACTCAGATTTCATCCTTTTGGACTAATCCAATCCAACATTGAGATGGGTCATTAGTTTAAGGATAATCCTTTTCAGTTGGCCTATTAAAATAAGATTACTGCTTCACAACTTAATTCCATTGGTAAAAAAATACCAGTTAATGTTGATATTTGGTGTTTTGGTCTCTTTTATTTGCTGCTGGACAGAGCAATATTTTTCATTCTTTTTGGCAATGTAATGCTGCACGTTAGTGTGGATGGAAATTTCTTTGTGACTTCTAATTTTAATATATGCTGTTGGGAATCTGAATACATAACCTTACACCAACCAGCTGAATAAACCTCAATCTACCTCTGATTTGGATATATTTAAGGCCACTGCTTCTGTCATCTCTGCAGGAAGTCAGTGCTAAAGACCCTCTGCAAGAAAGGAAATGCCATGGGCCACAACTTACTTTTAAACAGTTTGAGAAGATTACCCACAGAGGTGGCTGACAAATGCAAATTGGCACACTACCTTACAACAGGCACCTGGAAGCCCTGATGGGTGAGATTCTAGGTAAGAGAACCACTCTCTTTCCTCAGTACTGGCAAAGGGGGCCGGGCCACCAGCCTGGTCAAAGGTTTACTACCCAGAGAAGCACAGAGTCCACAGCCCAGCCATGCAAGACGCTTGCTTACATTCTGCGCTCCACAAGGGTAGGTCCCATCATCTTCTCTCTGCTTCCTCACACTCTGTAGGGAAGAACATAAGAACCAGGAGCAGGAGTAGGCCATCTGGCTCCTCGATCCTGCTCTGCCATTCAGTAAGATCATGGCTGACCTTTATGTGAGCTCAGCTCCACCCCCTCACCAGAACCTTAATTCCTTTACTGTTCAAAAATCTATCTTTGCCTTAAAAACATTCAACAAAATAACCTCAACTGCTTCATTGGGCAGGATTCACAACCCTTTGGGTGAAGGAGTTCCTCCTCAACTCAGTCCTAAATCTGCTCCCCATTATTTTAAGGTGATGCCCACTAGTTCTAGTTGATTCTGTAATTCTGCCACTGCAGGTACCACCCTCTAAGACCCATGGTATACCAATTTCACCACAGTCCTCAGTGTCTCCCATCCACTCCATTTCCCCAAACTGCTAACACTTCCTGTCCTCTACATTCTTACACTTGTTCGCTCAGGACGCCTCAAAATGTTTCCCCCAACTGCACCATTACAGCTGTGCCAGCCACTTTCATCTCACTCACTCCCTTCCTTTGTCTCATTGCAGAAGAGAATGGCCCACAATAGGGCACAAAGATCCTGGTTGGGTGACGGAGTGCACAACACCTGTCTCATCGCCCATATGAGGAGAAGATCCTTGAGCTTGTGGGAGAGGACCTTGAGAAATCATGCAGGGATGCCAACCCTGGCAAACATGTAAACTTCATTGTGCTGTGCTGCTTTCCCATTACCACCATTGTAAATGTATCCTTATCATGCACAAACCTCCCCCCCCCATTTCAAAGTCATTCCCTCTCTTGCAGGCACCAGTAGCAGCTAAAGAACATCCTTCCAGAAAAGACAACAGTTCCAGCCAACCTCGCTTCCTCTTCCTCTGAGGAAGAAATCACAAACCCCCTCCACAGAAACACCATGAGGAGGCAATGGCCTAATGGTGTTATCGCTAGACTATTAATCCAGGAACCCAGGTAATGTTCTGGGGACCTGGGTTTGAATCCCACCATGACAAGTAGTGAAATTTGAATCCAATAAAAATCTGGAATTAATAGTCTAATGGTGATTAATTGTCAGAGAAACATACATCTAGTTCACTAATTCCCTTTAGGGAAGATAATTGTTGTCCTTAGCTGGCCTGGCCTACACATGACTCCAGGCCCACGGCAATGTGGTTGAATCTTGACTGCCCTCTGGGCAATTAGGGATGGACAATAAATGCTGGCGTAACCAGTAACGTTCATATCTTGTGAATGAATAAACATCAGTAAGACTGTCTCCCATGCCCTCCACCTGCTCAGGTGAGTATTCTTTCGAGATTAGACTCAGGAGTATATTCTGGTGAATATGTCAGTGCCCCATCGCCACGGGTAGACAGGCCCCAAAGAGTTGACACTTGGCGGACTGTCAGAGACAAGGCACCTGCTTAGCCCCATGCAGGAGAGGACCCCTTAGTGACATCCATTAGTAATGTCATAAAAATATACATCCATGTGAACAGTAGGCAAGCCTGTTAAACACACTAGGAAAGCTGGATTGAAGGCTGGAGGAATTCACCAACACCATTTTCACTTTATTGGCTGCGTTTGTGTGCAATTAGATGCCTCTAACCAAAGTGGTGGCTGCCAAAGGAGGTAAGGTCCTGCACAGTCAGGGTCTGCTGGATATGTGCACATACCTGCATTCATTAGTGCGCGACACTGACATCAAAAACAACAGGAGGACCTGGACATCACTCCAGGTGCCCCATTCCTCACAAGAAGACAGGGTGGTGCCAGTAGACAAAGTCTACATGCCAACCCCTCCCAGCTGTCTGTCAGGAAACTCCAGAAATGCCTAGCCCCTCTATCTTCCTTCTGAAAAACATCCTCAATTTCTTTCTCAATACAATTCAAATTGAGGGTCGCCTGCATTTTTTTTTGCTGAATCACTTTTGGCATATTTGGGCTGAAAAGTCGACATGAGGAGACTGTACCACTTCCACTGGAGGCTGATGCTGTCCCTGGACTTTCAGACACACAGGTCCTTCATCCATTCCTGTGGATACTCATTGTGCAACGGTCACAGAGATGGTCACAACCTTTGTTCTTGGATCCACTGTCGAGCAGTGAGCCCATGTGAGCTCAACAGTTGATCCATTTAGCAGTCGTAATACGCACAAACAAGTGACATTTAAACAATGTCCTCAAAACATTGGGATATGGAGACCTCCTGCACGAAGGATAATGCAATGCCTCTTCATGGACCTTGTATATTGTTGATCTGCTTCAGATGTTGGCTGCTTGAGCCATATAGCACACATAAGATTCTAATTGTGGTAGCAATAATCAGAATCATTCCCCCATCCCCAATTCTCACATAACCTAATAACAGTAGCATTGCAGATAAGAATGTGCAGTGAGCAACTCTTGAGCTGATGTAGTCTTGGAAGGCAATTGCAAATTCAGAAACTAACATGAAGTAGAAATCCCATATCCCTTTGAAATTTACTGTTGAAAATGCTTCCATCACACTTTCAGATACTACCCTCTGTTGTAATCCCAGACCACACCAGCAACAGAACATTATGATCCCAGAAAACATCACAAAATTATGTAATGACTTGGTTAGGAGTCAGTTTACTTTTTAAAGATTCTAAGAGAATAAAGCCAAAAGATTACATGGGTTGAACAAACAAGACTTTACTATACAAGTTAAAACGGTAATACAATGTACAATAAATGTACACCTTATTTCTAATGCCCAGAATTAACATATTGTAAACATGGATAATGCACCATGGTTAAGCACCCCAATGTGTCCATCAAATAGCAAGTGTGATCAAAATTCATAACAGACTTCTCAGCAAATCTCCACTCCCAATGATTTTAATGCCACAATAAGTCATTAAATGTCATTAAAACTCAAAGAGATTACAATGCTTCACAGTTAGTGTCTCAGGCTTGAACTGCCTTGCAAGAGCTGTTCCATCATGGACTTCATCAACAACTGCTTCTGTTCGAGTCAATCACCCTCTTTCCTGGGGTCTACATTCCCCTTGACTCCAAAACTGCACTCCAGTACTTATTCACTGGCATGACTCTATCATTTTGCTAACAGCTGGTTGGCAAAACGGGTCCCCGATGACCTCCTGTAAAGTTGGCAGCGCCCAATCCCATGCTCACCACCGAGTAGCTGTCATTGGTTCAAACGTAATTTCCCATTCAGGCTTTAAATTTAAATGGGATAAAAGGATGTTGGAGGCAGGCAGGAATGTAAAGCAATGAGACCATCAATAATCTTACTGAATGGCAGAGCAGGCTCAAGGACCATTTTTTATTGTACGTTTAGCCTTTATAATCTCCCATTTCAATACCCCATTACAGTGTGCTACCCGCAGTTGGGTGCATCCAATGTAGCCTTATCTTTAACATCATTAGCCCAAACTTTATTCTGCATTTCCCTTTTAACATTCACTTTGGAATGCTGTTTTTTATTTACTCATGGAACCATACAGCTTGATGCATTCCCAATTCTCTTCATGGAACTATGTTGTATTTTTTGTGCTCTAACGTTAACATATTTGAAGGCATCCCACTGCTGTTCTGTTGACCTACCTTGTGAACCTTTCTGCCTGATTAATTTGCCTTAAGTCTGGAAAATAAGCCTTTTTCTTCCAGTCCAGCACTTTTATCTTTCAGATATTCACTGTGGCATTGTACTTTTTAATGTTGCGTGCTGTGAACCAGCAAGATATCTGTTGACCTGTTCCCAGGTCATTGACTGAGCAATGAACTGGTGCATATATCTATATCAGTGCAGTGATTTAGTTGTAATCAGTGGTATTAGGTAAATGTGTCAACAATAAATTAGACTGCTACTTCTTTCTGATGTTATTTTCTCATTTTCAAAGGCACGAAAAGGAACAGTTCAGATAGAACATCTTTTTTTCATTTTGAAGCAGCTTAAAAACCGTCAGAAAGCCATTTACTTCTCAAAGGCAAAGCAAGGACATCAAACCCATGTGTGGGAGAGAATTAGTTTCTTAAGTGCACATATTCTGCATAGAGCCAAGTTAATTAGAAAAAGCAGGAGCCCATGAATACCACACAATTTACTCATTCTATTCTGACATTGTTCAAGCCCAGTGAGCTGTTTCTTATCAGTAAGGCTTTAATAATTGGCTTAGACGTATCAAATAAACTTTCCAGAGAATTCTGTAGTAGCAGGTATGACATTCTAATAGGAGTTTTATTAGCCATTTCTCGGTGAAGTAATGTATTAGGAATCACTGTGACATTTTCTACTCTAAGGGGTTTTGGCCTTGCTCATTTTTACACTTACTGTGAAATAAATTTATTCACGGCAGAGATCTAATCAAATACGCAGCACTGTTTGCCCTAGTTTGTGAAGCATTGTGCCTCTCAGATTTAATAGAAAGTGACACATACATCATAGGAGAAAACGCAGCATTTTCACTCAAGCATAACTGAATAGTAATAATCCTTATGACTCCACAATGGAGTGGGAATTCAGTCTTCCACCAGCATAAAACCTGGCATTATTGCTAACGTGGAAGCCAAATCTGACTTGTTAACTTTTGTGGGGCCGGCTGCAAATTACTTTGAGCTACAAAAGCAGTCAAACTGTTTTTGCTTACATTTCATTGCATGTTACCAATGTACAGAACCCTCAGGAGCATTGACATACAGAGGGATCTGGGCATATGGGTCCGCAACTCCCTTAACATGGCAACACTTGTCAATAAGATGGTCAAGAAAATATACAGCATTCTTCTATTTTCTTTCTTTGAATTAGACCATTCAGCCCATCAAGTCTATTCCACCACTCGATCGTGGCTGATATGTTTCTCAACTCCAGTCTCTTCTCACTGTACTTGTCTTCAGGACAGACTGAGATGAGGAGAAATTTCTTCACCAGAGAGTGGTGAGCCTGTGGAATTCTCTGGTACAGTAAGCTGTCGAGGCCAAGACTTTGAAAGCCTTCAAGAGAGTGTTAGCTACAGTTATAGAAATGTACAGCACGGAAACAGGACCTTCAGCCCAACTCATCCATGTTGACCAGATATCCTAAATCAATCTAGTCCCAGCATTTGGCCCATATCCTTGGAATCAAATGGTATGGAAAGATTATGGGAACAGGTTATTGAATTGGAGGATCTTCCACGAATATATTGAACACCTGAGCAGGGACAAGGGGCCAAATGGCCTCCTCCTGCTCTTATTTTCTACATTTCTATCAACCATGTCACAAGCGGCTTCTTTTAAGACCCTTGAAGAAAATCCATCAGGTCCTGGGGATTTGTCAATTCACAGTTCCAACATTTTACTCAGTACTACTTCCCTGGAAATTTTAATCTTTTTCAGTTCCTGCCTCCCTTTCAATTCCTGATTTGCAACTATTTCTGGAATGTGACTTATATCCTCTCTCAGGAAAACTGATGCCGAATATCTGTCTAATGTGTCTGTCATCTCTTTTTCCTCCAATACTAATTCCTCAGACTCATTTTCTCTAGGATCAATGTTTACTTTGTTAACTCTTTTTTTTAAACATTTGAAGAAACTTTTCCTATTTGTTTTTATACATTTCGTTAACTTTCTCTCATTTTCCAATTTTTCCCTCCGTATTGACCTTTTAGTAACTGTTGTTATTTTTTTTACATTCTGTTTAATCTGTTGACCTGCCATTTATTTTTGCACAATAATGTGCATTTTCTTTGAGTTTAATATTATCTTTGACTTTATAGTTAACTACAGATGGAGAGAGGTCAGTTCTTAGAATTTTTCATGTATCCATTTGGCATGTATTCATTCTGCAATTTCTGGAATATCCCCTTCAATATTTACCACTACATCTCCATTGACTATCTCTTAACGAAATTACTAGTTCACTTTAGCTAGCACTGCTTTCATGTCCTCATAATTGCTCTGATTAGACTTAAATATCATAGTCTTGGATGTATGTAAATGTATGTAAAATTCATCATATTATGGTCACTGCTACCCAAGGGCCATTTTCACTATGAGGTCAGGAATTAATTCTGTCTCGTTTGTCAAAGCCAGATCTAACATTGCCTGCTGTCTGGTTGGTGCCATAACATGTTGGCCTAAGTAATTACCCTGAAAACAGTTAATGATTTCCTCATTTTGACTGCTTTTTCTCATCTGATTTTTCCAGTCCTTATGTTGTTTAATTTCCCCTATGTTAATCACTGTACTCTTTTGACAAGTTTCCATTAATTGTTACTTGATCCCCTGACCTACCATTTAGTTAGTGTTAGGGGACCTGTAGACAACTCCCACAAATAATCTCTTGCCTTTATCATTCCTCATCTCTATACTTGGCTGGCACAGTGGCTCAGTGGTTAGCACTGCTGCCTTACAGCACCAAGGACTCAGGTTTGATTCCACCCTCAGATGACAGTCTATGTGGAGATTGCATATTGTCCCTGTGTCTGTGGATTTCCTTTGGGTGGTCTCGTTCTTGCCACAGTCCAAGGATGTGTAGGCTAGGTGAATTAGCCATAGGAAATACAGGGTCACAGGGATAGGGTAGGGGAGTGGATCTGGATGGTTTGCTCTTCAGAGGGATCAGTGTGGGCTTGAAGGGACAAATGGTGAAGGAATGAATGGCCTGCTCCCACACTGTAAGGATTCAATGATTCTACTCAAACTGCTCCAATATCATGGTTTTCTGACTTAAGGTCTTCCCTTTCCATTGTGCTAATATCTTTAACGAACATAACCTCCTCCACCTTTTTGTTATTCCTGTCCTTCCTAATGTCACGTACTCAGGAACAATGTCAGTATTCAGGTCCTAACCTAGGATGTCTTGCAGCCATGTCTCAGATATTTCTACCATATCATACTTATTTATCTCAATTTGTATGACTAGTTCATCTGTTTTGTTTCGAATGCTGCATGCATTCAAAAACAATGCCTTAAATGTTGTCTTTTTTTTATAACCTCTAGTCACATCAATTGATTTGCTCTTTAATCAGTGTTCTGTCTTTTCCTATTATTGTCACCATTTCCCACATTAATTCCTTCTTCTTTTGCCTTTTCCCTACTCTTTGATTCACCATAACTTCCTAAAATTGGGCCCTTGCCCCACTATTTTGTGTAAAATCTGCTTTACTTCCCTAGTTATCTGGTTCACAAGAACACCACTCCCAGCACAGTTCACGCATAGACCATGCAAGTGATAGTGATCCCACTTTCCCAAGTATTAGTGCCAGTGCCTTACAAACCACTACCCACTTCTCCAAAACCAGCCTTTCAACCATGTACTCGCTCTCTAACCTTATTTATCCTCTGGCCATTTACATGTGGTTAAGGTAATAGTCCTGAGTCTATTCTCTTTGAGGTTCTGTTTCTTAATTGTGTGCCGAGTTCCTCATACTGGCTGTGCAGAACTTTCTTCCTAGTTCTACCTC
Organism: Rhincodon typus; assembly: GCF_021869965.1. NCBI lineage: Eukaryota > Metazoa > Chordata > Chondrichthyes > Orectolobiformes > Rhincodontidae > Rhincodon > Rhincodon typus. The sequence continues at coordinate 14,479,389 of NC_063334.1, read as the reverse complement.
TGTCTTTGGTGCCTGCACAGACCATGACAACAGGATCCTTGACCCTCCCAGTGCAAGTTCTTGTCCACCCTAGAGCAGATTCCCTGAACCCTGTCACTGGGCAGTCAACACAGCTGCCTGGACTCATGATGTTTGCTGCAGAGGGCAGTGTCAATCCATCTGACTATGCTGTCCCCTACTACCACCACATTCCTTCGGTTCCCCCAAATGGATTGCTTTCTGTTCGCATGATGCCACGGTCATTTTGCTCAAACAATTCACAGCCCTTGCTGTCATCCAACAAACTGAGAGAACTTCAAACCTGTTGGATAGTTACACATGATTGAAAATTGGATAACTGGGCTTCTGCACTGCTGTTGTTTGGTCCCCTTACCTGCCTCATTTGTAGTCATTGAGTCATAGAGTCACACAACATGGAAACAAGCTGAGAGAACTTCAAACCTGTTGAATATTTGCACACAGAGAGACTCTGCACTCTTGTCCTTTGCATCCCCTTACCTGCCTCACTTGCAATCACACCCTCCTGTCATTGACCATTGACCACACCAGAACACTTACTAAGGATTGTTCAATCTGTCATATTACCAACCATGATTAACCTGGAAGGCTGCGCCTGCATCAGTAGGATGCCAGGAACGCCAAGATGTTTCAGTCTGTGCAAAGAGTGGCCTACTCCCTGAAAGCCCAATTCAGTGTCTGTATAGAAGTGATTTTCAGACAATGGGTAGTAACAGAAATAAACCATTTCATATTACCTTCATACATCTTTGTCACAAATATTGTGCCTCCTTTCATCAGAATGTCACTCTGAGGGTACAATATTTCAAGGGCTGTATGCATAACAGTAAGCTAGAAAATTGAAAAGACATACAATATAAAGGCCAAACCTTACAGAGAGTTGACTGAAGCTCATTTTGTTCACACACATTGCTTTAGAATGTCAAACTGCATAAAAGCCAGTCTTTACAAGTTCAGGAAGAAAGTCCCAAGAAGAAACCCTTACACAGTGCCACATTTCCCTCTTCACAAGTTACTCAATCTGGAGAACCGCGCCATCACTTTAAATTTTGAGACGGAGGATATAAGGTGAATGTGATTGCTGGGGATAGTTTATGATGAATGCTCAGAGCAGTCACATTGGCTTCAGATGATTGCCTCTTTCTCCCCTGAATTGCTACAGTTGGTATTGCTCTTAAGAAAGCTATAGAAACAATTCCCACGGAGTATTAAACACAAAGCAATAGACAGCAAAATTCTAACACTTTCTGCAGCTGTCCTCTAAAGTCTCCCCATGCTGAAGTCTAAACAGCGAATATATTTTTAGACATGTTAGGATGTTTCTATTTTTAATTATATCTCTTTGGAGACTACGCTGCCCAGTCTCGATAAAACTTCTGATTTGCAGTCATACGCTTCAGCTTTGGAATCAAATCTATATCACTCTTTGAAAATAGTTTAAAAGAAAAGCTGAACACAAGTGCTACTGTTTAAGTCTCGTCGAGACGGATAGATACAGGAGAAATACATATCAGAATAGTCAGGCTGGGACAATTCCTGACCCCTCTTGTAGCAACTAGCTAGATTCAGGATTGTTAGCGATATATTTTTAAGGCAGAGGAAGCTAAATAATTAAGGGGTGAAAGGTTATTACAGATACGCAGAAATGTGAAGTAATCAGATCAGCCGTAATCTTATTGAATGTTGCAGCAGACTCAAGGAGCCGAATGGCCTATTCCTGTTCCTACTTTGTATGTTCATATGTTACTGTGACCTCAATAGATGTGTTAGAGTTTTAGTAATAGGTGTACCCTATGCAGTTCAGAGTCTGTCGTTCCAAGGGCTTACTATGATGGGTAGTGGAATTGGCCTCATTAGGGGCATTTAAACTGCTATTAGATAGGCATATGGATGATAGTATAAGGTAGAGGTGAAGGTTAGATATACCGTAGGTTTAGGGTAAAAGTTCGGCACAACATTGTGGGCCGAAGGGCCTGTACTGTGCTGTACTGTTCTATGTTCTATGTTCTATGTTCTATGAGAAAATACTATACTTCTCCCTAACAAAAAAAACAAAGAGCTGCAGATACTGGAAATCAGAATTAGAAACAGAAACAGAAAATGCTGGAAAAGATCAGCAGGTCTGGCAGCACCTGTAGAGAGACAGCAGACATTTTGGGTCCAGTGACCATTCTTCAGAAGAGAAGGGGTTCTGTAAAACATCCAATGAATCCAAAACATTAACTCTGCTTTCTCTCCACGGATGCTACAAGACCCGCTGAGTTTTTCCAGCAATTTCTGCTTTTGATTTTATACTTCCCCTTGTTTGCCTGTGGAAATTATTTGATCATGTTCTCATGTGGCTTCTTTGAATATTGATGTAATCTCAGGTCAAATTTCTTAATAACTATTTGCGTACATTTTTTGTGATGATGATGATATGGCGGCAGAGTGGGATGCTGTACAGGGTCCAACTTCTTATTAGAACTCTGGCACTGATTATTGAGCTCATAGTAACATCACTGCTCACCTCAACCATCTCTGTACATATTGATCCTATCACCACAAAAAATCAGATCGGGAAGACAAAGAAGAAAGTGATCTCATTTATTAGTGTGAGATTTGAAATAGCTGCACAGAGGTTGGTATCCCATCACCAAATCACCCTCTATTTACATGTGCACAGGACATGGTCTCTGACCAGCCTGCTCAGAGCCAGTCCCTCGAATGAGGAGACTCTCTGAAACTCCTGTTTATATCTGTCTGCCAGGGCTCCCTGACTGGCCCAGGTTAACAACTACAATCAGAGATCTCATAATAAATGAGGTCCACCTGGTCCTTGATCCAACCACGACAAGATTCTCACCAAGCAGAGTTCCATATAATTGCAATTGGAAAAAGAAAACACAGAATTAGGCCTGTAATCCACAGAACTTCCGAACAGCAATTTTCAAACAGATGGATAAGTGTGCAAAGTCAGAATATTACAGTGGGAATGCTCAATGGGCATGTTACGAGTAAAGTAACAGAGAGGGCAGTGTAATTGATATTGTCCATATGAACTTCATTAGCTGTATATTGATAGATACTAGATGGGGCAGAATTTTACACCCTGCCTTTGATTCGCCAGACAGTGGGGGGGGTGGTGGTTGGTGGGGTCGGGGGTGCGGAGGGGTGGTGGTGTGCAGGTTGGGATTGGTGATGCTGATACTCCACAAAATTCCACAGATGCACTTTCCTTCTCAATCTGGCTGTAATTTTCCAAATAGGATAAATAAAGTCTAGGCCAACCCACCCACCCTGGCCTGAATTGACCCCCTTAACTGGGCACTTGAAGGTTGCATCGGCATATGCCTCAGCAAATCTATTAATCTGTCGAGCAACAAGTTTCTGGAATATTGTGAGACCTTGTAAGCTGCTTAGAATGCTCGTATCTATCGGCATAAATGACAGCTATCTGAGCTTGCATGACTTCTGTCTGAACTTCTGTGGCAGTATCACTATTCTGTGTGGTTTCAGCTTTTGAAATGATAAAGACTAAGCCATTGTCTAACGGGCACTGCATCACAAGGGGATCTGCAAATCTATGAGTATAATTGATCATCACTTGCATACTGGAAAATTCGGGCATCAAACTCTATACCAATTTAGTGCCAGATTCATTTATGCTCCTTGACATTTACTGCAGGCATTCTCAGAGGCCTAAACATTTAATTGTGTATTCCCATTAATCTTCCTCAGCAAACTTTGATTTTATTTTTCCACAGTGTGTGGGTGCCAATGGCCAATAAATGTTGAGCTGGGAAAGCACAGCTTGTCAGACAGCATCCAAGAAGCAGGAAAGTCAACGTTTTGGGATGAAATCCTTCATCAGGATCTGCAGTCCTTATTGCCTCCACGTGGGTGCCAATGGCTTGTCCTGCAATTATAACCCACCCCTAATTGCCTTTGAGAAGGTGGCAGGTAAGATAATTTTTTGAATACTTCCTTATTAAAAGTGCTCAACTATGTCCAAAGCAGCTGAATTCAGATGTGATCACACTCTTCAGTGAGCTGGTTCTGCACCAGTCTCTTGCCTGAGCTCCAGGTCCCTCTGCTCAATATCTCACAATGTGCAGATCCCTCTAGATGTGCAGTCTGTGAGTTATGGTATTTGAAGACAATATGATAAGCAACACAGTTCTATTATTGAATCATGTCACATGCTCAGCATTTTAATTAATTACATAAAAGTGGCATTTAAATATTAAATACAAATATGAAAACATTTATTGCATAAATAAATATTCCAAAGACGCAGACAGCCTATGTGAGGTCATTGAATTGTATGTGGCACTGCACCTAGGTCCCCAGAGCGTTACCCCTGGCATTGGCTACCGCAGATATCTACCTCACAATTTCAAAAAGTTTGTTTGGAGGGGCCACCATCCTCCCACATTCACTCAGTTCTGCCCCCTCTCTGCCAAAGTGGATACATCCCATTTTCTCCCTCCTCCTCTTCATCATCTGCAACAAGCTCTCCAATGTAGCTTTAGAAAAACTTCTAGAGTCCACACTTTCCTGCATTAGAAACATTCCTGAAAATTTGTTAATTTGATGTCACTTTTGTAATACCTTTAGCACCTATTCCAGGCACAATGCACCTCACCTTAAAAGGCACAAGTGCACACTAAGTAGTGCAAACTTTAATTGACTCCGGCCCCTTATAATTTTATGCATCCTAATGATGCATGCAACCACACATCAGCTCACTTAGAACTGCCTTCGATGAGTTATAAATTAGTAGGCAACACAAGTCTATGTGCTGTCTGCTCATAAGCAACAGGTACAGACAATTCTAAATTGTGATCACTACTTACATTTCAGGCCCAGTCCAATTTTTCCCCTAATTGGGCAAAAACAAATTGGGCATAATAAAAGCATAGAGAAAAGAAAATCTAACTAGATCCAATGGAGTTACTACCTTATAAAGTGGACTAAACAAACAGTGACTCAGTGGTTAGCACTGCTGCCTCACAGTGCCAGGTTCAGGGTTCAATTCTACCCTTGGGCAACTGTGTACAGTTTGCACATTCTCTGTGTATGTGTGGGTTTCCTCCGGGTACTCCAGTTTCATCCCACCATCCAAAGATGTGCAGGTTTAGGTGGATTGGCCATGTTAAATTGCCTGCAGTGCTAGGATGTGTAGGTTAGGTGGATTGGCCATGGAAAATGTAGGGGCAGGAGGTGGGTCTGGATGGGATATTCTTCAGAGGGTTGGCATGGACTCGATGGGCTGAATGTCCTGCTTCCACACTGTTGGGATTCTAAATAACTGTGGATGCTGGAGACCTGAAACAAAATAGAAATTGCTGGTGAAATTCAGCAAATCTGTCAGCATCTGTGGGTAGAAAGCAAGGTTAACATTTCAAGTCAGTTGAGTCACCTTCACAAGTTTGCCTCTCTGATGTTTTGGCACATGTCATCAAAGCATTAATCATGCATGGTTGTATCTGGAGTCTTGGCACACACAGCTTGCTCAGGTAGTACATTATTGAGAAAATTGAGAAATCACATTTTTGAAAGAACAAACAAATTTCACCATGTGTTCAATATGTTTCTTTTCAGAAATAAGAGAGGTCAGGTAGGCAGACCTTTATCACAGACTTCTTGTTCTCTAATTAATTACATATTAATGAGACACTCACCATCCAGACACCGTTCAAGTAGTCCCGGTGGATTTATAAAGCACAACAAGCACCCAACACCAATCATGTGATTTATAGGAAGTCTTTTTAAAAGCAATACTAATGTCCACAGTGACCTTTCAAATACTTTTTTTTCAAATAAAACACTCCAGCTATTTTCCTGATACAATAAATAAGTCAAATTTTCCCACAATCCTTCAAAACCTAACACCTCCCAAAACTTTTTAAAATGGAGCATCTTCATAAAATTATTCATTGAGGAAGACACAACAAAGGATAAGAAATACAATTGTCTTATTGAATCTTTAATAGTATCTCATACTACACACTCAGCATTTTAAGTATTTGTATTAAAATGATACGAGCATGAAAAAGCTGATTAAAGAAATATTCCGAGGATGTGGATACAATTTTTGCTACAATGCAAAATGCAACTTTGAAGTGAGAGCTCTGTCATGCAATTCTAAGCAACTATAGAAATTTAACTGGCATATAAAGTATTATAAGGCCTGGGTACCTTAGGTCACATGCTGCCACCAATATTTCTTTCAGAAGCATTTCAGTACTTGTAGTGAAGGATGAAGTATTAGTATCAGCAATTATTATTGATGTTAAAATGTGCATTATTACTTATTAGGAACTATGTGCCAGTTACATTAACTCTTAGGCTATATGAACATATAACAAGAGTTCAGTAAGACACATGTGTCTCCATCCAGAGGCTGAGTCATACATCAGTTGCTACCTGCTTCAGTTGCTAAAGACTGCCCTGATGCTCCATGCAGTGGTTGTGTTATATATTAGAATGGACACAGCTCCATCTTAGCTTAGATTAACCTTTTCATATCCATTCCATAATGCCACATATTATGCCCACTACTCAGCATATAATAGCTTCATAAAATACCAGTTTAGCAGTGGAATGACCTGTCTCCAATCGAAATAGGTGGTGGTTCCATTGCAGCAATTGTGAAACACTTTGTTTTTTTAGCTCTGACAGTGGGTACTAGGACAAATGTTAGATCCCTTGAATATGTAGGGTCCTAATGGCAATTAAAGGATTGTCTTGACGAGTGAGTTAGATCATATTAAATTAAACAAAAAACTGCAGATGCTGGAAATCTGAAACAAAAACAGAAATTGCTGGAGAATCTCAGCAGGTCTGGCAGCATCTGTGGAGAGAGAAACAGAGTGAACTTTCAGGTCCAGTGACCCTTCTTCAGGACTGGGCTCATTCTAAGAAGGGTTATGGGCCCTGAAACATTAACTCTGTTTCTCTCTCTACAGATACTGGCAGGCCGGTCCAGTTTCTCCTGCAATTTCTGTTTCAGTTCAATGATACATTGAGCTTGACCCACAAAGGATTCTTCACTGGACCTCAATTGCTACCATTTATAGTGTTAAAATAATAGCCTCCACATGGAGCCAGAAGGAAGATAATTACAGATAACAAGGTGTACAGCTGGATGAACACAGCAGGCCAAGCAGCATCAGAGGAGCAGGAAAGCTGACGTTTTGGGTTGAGAGAGATAGTAGGAACTGCAGATGCTGGAGAATCCGAGACAACAAGGTGCAGGGCTGGATGAACACAGCAGGCCAAGCAGCATCACAGGAGCAGAGAGGCTGACGTTTCAGGCCTAGACCCTTCATCAGAAAAGGGGGAGGGGAAGGGGGTTTTGAAATAAATAGGGAGAGAGTGGGAGGCGGATAGAAGAGGGATAGAGGAGAGGATAGGTGGAGAGGAAACAAACAGGTCGAAGAGGCGGGGATGGAGCCAGGAAAGGTGAGTGTAGGTAGGGAGTTAGGAAGGGGATAGGTCAGTCCAGGGAGGACGGACAGGTCAAGGGGGCGGGATGAAGTTGGTCGGTAGGAGATGGAGGTGCGGCTTGAGGTGGGAGGAGGGGATAGGTGGGAGGAAGAACAGGTTAGGGAGGCAGGGACGAGCTGGACTGGTTTTGGGATGCGGTAGGGGGAGGGGAGATTTTGAAACTTGTGAAATCCACATTGATACCATTGGGCTGCAGGGTTCCCAAGCGGAATATGAGTTGCTGTACCCGGTGTGGCTTCCTCTACATCGGGGAAACCAAGCGGAGACTCGGGGACCGCTTTGCAGAACACCTACGCTCGGTTCGCAACAAACAACTGCACCTCCCAGTCGCGAACCATTTCAACTCCCCCTCCCATTCCTCAGACGACATGTCCATCCTGGGCCACCTGCAGTGCCACAACGATGCCACCCGAAGGTTGCAGGAACAGCAACTCATATTCCGCTTGGGAACCCTGCAGCCCAATGGTATCAATGTGGATTTCACAAGTTTCAAAATCTCCCCTCCCCCCACCGCATCCCAAAACCAGTCCAGCTCGTCCCTGCCTCCCTAACCTGTTCTTCCTCCCACCTATCCCCTCCTCCCACCTCAAGCCGCACCTCCATCTCCTACCGACCAACTTCATCCCGCCCCCTTGACCTGTCCGTCCTCCCTGGACTGACCTATCCCCTTCCTAACTCCCTACCTACACTCACCTTTACTGGCTCCATCCCCGCCTCTTCGACCTGTTTGTTTCCTCTCCACCTATCCTCTCCTCTATCCCTCTTCTATCCGCCTCCCACTCTCTCCCTATTTATTTCAAAACCCCCTTCCCCTCCCCCTTTTCTGATGAAGGGTCTCGGCCCGAAACGTCAGCCTCTCTGCTCCTGTGATGCTGCTTGGCCTGCTGTGTTCATCCAGCCCTGCACCTTGTTGTTTTGGGTTGAGACCCTTCTTCAGAAATGGGGGAGGGGAAGGGGATTCTGAAATAAATAGGGAGAGAGGGGGAGACGGATAGAAGATGGATAAAGGAGAAGATAGGTGGAGAGGAGACAGACAGGTCAAAGAGGCAGGTTTGGAGCCAGTAAAGGTGAATGTAGGTGGAGAGTTAGGGAGGGGATAGGTCGGTCCAGGGAGGACGGACAGGTCAAGGAGCCAGGATGAGGTCAGTGGGTAGGAGACGGGGGTAGGGCTTGAGATGGGAGGAGGGGATAGGTGGGAGGAAGGACAGGTTAGGGAGGCAGGGACAAGCTGGGCTGGTTTTGGGATGCGGTCGGGGGAGGGGAGATTTTGAAGCTTGTGAAATCCACATTGATACCATTGGGCTGCAGGGTTCCCAAGCAGAATATGAGATGTTGTTCCTGCAGCTTTCGGGTGGCATCGTTGTGGTACTGGAGGAGGCCCAGGATGGACATGTCGTCCAAGGAGTGGAAGGGGCAGTTGAAATGGTTCGCGACTGGGAGGTGCAGTTGTTTGTTGCGAACCGAGTGTAGGTGTTCCGCAAAGCAGTCCCCAAGCTCCGCTTGGTTTCCCCGATGTAGAGGAGGCCACAATGGGAACAGCGGATACAGTATACCACATTAGCAGATGTGCAGGTGAATATCTGTTTGATGTGGAAGGTCTTCTTAGGGCCTGGGATGGGGGTGGGGGGGGAGGTGTAGGTGCAGGTGTAGCACTTCCTGCAGTTGCAGGGAAAAGTGCCGGGTGTGATGGGGCTGGAGGAGAGTGTGGAGCGGAAAAGGGAGTCATGGAGAGAGTGGTCCCTCCACAAAGCAGATAAGGGTGGGGAGGGAAAAATGTCTTTGGTAGTGGGGTCCGATTGCAGATGGCGGAAGTGTTGGAGGATGATGCGTTGGATTCAGAGGTTGGTGGGGTGGTACGTGAGGACGAGGGGGATTCTGTTTTGGTTGTTATTGTGGGGAGGGGATGTGAGGGATGAGTTGCGGGAAGTGCGAGAGACACGGTCGATGGCATTTTCAACCACTGTGGAGGGGAAGTTGCGGTCCTTGAAAAATGAGGACATCTGGGATGTCCGGGAGTAGAATGCCTCAGCTCGGGAGCAGATGCGGCGAAGGCGAAGGAATTGGGAATAGGGGATGGCCTTTTTGCAGGACGGTGGGTGAGAGGAGGTGTATTCTAGGTAGCTGTGGGAGTCGGTAGGCTTGAAATGGATATCAGTTTCCAGGTGGATGCCAGAGATGGAGACAGAGAGGTCCAGGAAGGAGAGAGAGGTATCAGAGATGGTCCAGGTGAACTTAAGGTTGGGGTGGAAGGTGTTAGTGAAGTGGATGAACTGTTCGAGCTCCTCGTGGGAGCACGACGCGGCGCCCATACAGTCATTGATGTAACAGAGGAAGAGGTGGGGAATGGGGCCAGTGTAGCTACGGAAGAGGGATTGTTCCACGTAACCTACAAAGAGGCAGGCATAGCTTGGGCCCATGCGGGTACCGATGGCCACCCCCTTTGTCTGTAGGAAGTGGGAGGAATTGAAAGAGAAGTTGTTGAGGGTGAGGACGAGTTCGGCTAAGCGGATGAGGGTGTCAGTAGAGGGGGACTGGTCGGGCCTGCGGGACAGGAAGAAGTGGAGGGCCTTTAGGCCATCTGTATGGGGAATGCAGGTGTATAGGGACTGGACGTCCATGGTAAAGATGAGGTGTTGGGGACCAAGGAGTTGGAAGTTTTGGAGGAGGTGGAGGGCGTGGGTGGTGTCACGGACATAGGTAGGGAGTTCCTGGGCCAAGGGGGAGAAAATGGAGTCGAAATAGGTGGACATAAGTTCAGCGGGGCAGGAGCAAGCGGAGACAATGGGTTGACCAGGGCAGTCAGGTTTGTGGATTTTGGGAAGGAGCTAGAAACGGGCGGTGCAGAGTTGCACAGTTTTCCTCCCTCTTTGTAACCCGCTGCAATCTAGGAATTACTGGAGGGCCACTGATGATGAGGCTGCAACCTTGAAATTACCTCCTCCCTTGAGACGAGCTGCCTGTAGGGTAAAACCAACATGAGTAACTAGTTTAACCAATCAAGGACTAACTAGTATCAATTCTCAGCACTTTTGTTCAGGTTTCTGTGCCTAATGCTACAGTTCCTGGCTATTCTGGAACACAGTTCCAATAGGATGGCTTTTTCAAGATTCAATTTTAAATTGACTTTTTTTTGTTTTATTTACATTTCTGTAACCTATTGTCTTTTGTATGCCTGGCAAATAATACAAGTAATTTTATTCTAGATCTTTGCAGTCTCCTGTCAGTCTCTAGCTATTCTAAAAGATGCATTATTGTCTGTGTAAATGTCTTTCAAGACAATTTATCAGGTTCGTAAAAAGTAGAGAGCACAGTGATGCACTTGGGATGCAATGAAATCATCAAATCACAGTACAAATCTGCTCCAACAAATTAAATTAATAAATAACAATGATAGAAATATCCTGTAAATCAAATTATAACATTTCATGCTGTGGTGCCTGCAGCATTTACTTTCTCATATGGCTGTATTTGTCTTTGAAGCAAAGTGCTGCAGATTTTTGATTGGGTCTGAACAGAGTCAGGAAGTCTATTGCTGGCAATGAAGAGTCTTTAACATGCTTCAAGCACAATTGCTCAGTCAGTGAAAGAGTGGAAGGAAAAGATGGATGCCTGGATTTAACAAAGTTCTTCAAAGACAATCAAGACACAAAACAACATGGGTTAGAACAGGGCACAAATTGGAAACAAGCCTGAGCTGAGTACGTAACAGAGTTGAAGGAAAAGCACTACAATTCAGACGGTGTAGCCCTTTAGTATACTGAGCATTAATAGACACAAAAAAGGCAGGATGTTGTGTAACCTAACTGTAAAAAAGTAAAGCACATTGTTGTAAAGAAACACGATGACAGAAATGACATTTATGTGTTGGAAGAAATGCTGACACCTTGCAATCTGCCTGTTGTTCCCAGGACTGAATGTGCTAGCCACCTGATGTACCCCAGTTTAATATAGCACCCACATATTTAATTACCGGATAATGTTTATCATCAAAATATTTATTGTGTTTCATCATGTGTAGCCAAAATACGTACTTAGTGTACTTGAGCTTACATGTTCATTGTTTTTCAGATTCCTAAATTATTTATGCTTTGGCAAAAGCTTGCGTGACTGCAGTGTGCTATAGATAGAACTGTTTTATTATTTAAATTAGCTCAGGAATTCCTAAGAGTGTTCTTCTCTCTCCAGCTCCATTCTCCCTTCAATTCAATGACCTCCTCCACCCATCATCTAATTTTGTCCACTCTTTTAGTGCAGACTCGATATTAACATTTTTTCAGGTCACAGCCCCTCACAGGATATAACCTTCAGACATTACTCAGGAGAATGGCAAAATTTTTACATTATGATCTGCTCCTTACCTTCAATGGATCATTTTAAATCTTGGAATCTTTAAAATGAGGGCTGTTGCTACTTTTAAGGTTCTACGTTTATTAAACATGTTTGGGCAAAATGCGACAATCCATAAAGAAGAATTAAAGATTCTACTGGGAAAGATGGTCCTATTTAGAGGAAATGTCTACTCTGAAAGATGGAATAACACCAGAGCTGCATGGTTAATAGGGGACGTGTGCAAACATCCTAGCAGTTTGTCTTAAACAGTTTTATTGCCCTGCACTTTGAAGATGGTGCACTATCACAGAGGGAGATTACAATGCACTTTATCGACTGTACATCTATTTAACTGCATGGCCAGCTCCTGTACTTTGAGCTGCTGTGTATTATTACATTTTCAAAGTGCTGACTGTGTCACACATTAAATGCAACAAATAATACAACACAATGCCAGAATAGAGTTTATTAATGTCAGGTATTCACTTACATAAGGTGACTCCTGTCTGTGACATTTGAGATAGCACATGGTGTCTCTTAAATTCCTCATCCTAATTTATGTCTCTTTTATATCCTCATGCAGGAAAAGGCTACATACAATAGAGGCAGTTTAGTCAGAGAGAAGGAAAAGACATTGAGAGAATAGTTGGAGCTGGGGAAGGAGGAGAGGAGTTTGGAGATGTGCTTCAAAGTCATTGCTGGTATCCTTTGCTTTTCATTCTTCCTCTTTACTAAATCATTCGTTTCATTATTTATCACTTTACTAAATCATTTGAGCAAAAATAGCCATTTCAGTATATTACAGTGCTATGTTTCATCGTGTGAAGCAATATTTAATGGGCCCTTACTGTACCCATTGCAAAATGTGTTCATCTTTTGGTCCTGCAGGTAATGAAGAACAGAATACGGTTGAACAAAATGTACACAAAAATGTGCATTCACAACCAGAGCAGGAAGCAAGGTGAGGTGACAGATGCTGAGAAGCTGGGGGAATGAGAGCTGTCTTCCAGGGAGGAGGAGGAGGAGAAGGGCATTGACGTGGAGAAAGCCTTTCTTGTGCCTGACTGGGTTCAGCTGCAACGGGCGCATGAAGGCAAACAGGACCTGATTCACACCCAGTTCCAGCCATTGAGAGCTGGCTGCAGCAGAAGAGTTGCTGGCCTCAGTGAAAGCTAGCAAGGTGTAGAGCTGGATGAACACAGCAGGCTAAGCTGCATCATAGGAGCAGGAAGGCTGACGTTTCGGGCCTAGACCCTTCTGTTTGTATTTTGAGGGAGGGGAGCTGCAGCCTCCACGCATTCTGTTTGTGTTCACTTTTGCTGGCCGTAAATCAAAGTCCATGTTTTGAATTGTTGGATTGCTTGCCTGTTTGTGATGTTCCCCTACTGGAGAATGACATGGTTTGAGTTGCAGCGCAGTGGCTCAATGGTTAGCTTTGGTGCCTCACAATGCTAGGGATCTGAGTTCAATTCCATGCACGGACAACTGGTCAGTGTTTGCACATTCTCCCCATGTCTGCACGGGTTTCCTCTGGTTTCCTCCCATGGACCAAAGATGGATTGGCCATGTTAAATTGTCCTGTAGTGTCAAGGGATGTGCAGGTTAGCCAAGGGGAATTCAGGGTTACAGAGATAGCTTTGGGGGTGGGATGCTCTTCTGAGGGTTGTATGGGCTGATTGGCCTGGTTCCACTCTATAGGAATTCTATTCTATGAGTTTTCAGTGAGTACTAGTGACAGATTAGTGGCAACTCAGAGAAGGGCTTTAAGCAGGATGTTGTTAAAGACAAGTAAACTGCGGGGCTGGTGTTTAAACAGCAAGTAGAGTGAGAGAATGGTGTTGTATGTGCGAGGGAGTCTCACAAATGAGCAAGGGAGTCTCCATGCCATTATGCAGTCATTGAGGGGGAATCTCAGATTGACAATGCTTGTGTAGGTGCACAGTGGCTTTTTTGAAGAAGGCACAAGCACAATGTCCACTGAGTAGCATCTTGTTCCCAGGACGGCCTATGGTAAGATGGGGTTTGAATCATGCGAGAGGGATAGTCGAGGGTCATGGCAGGTGGTGTGTGGTAAAATAAGGTGAGAAATCTCGCTAGACTCTGTGATGAAAAACCCTCCAAAAAACTCTATGCAACTGACACATAGCCAAAATGATTCAGATAAAGGTTTCAGGTCTGTGCTGAAGCAATGAATATTAAACCTTTCTCCCTTTCTTTCTTTTTAAAACTGATCTGAGATCCCGTGATTTCAGGTTAAAAAGAATGGCAGTTAGATTATCCTAAAAGCACCAGTCTCCAAAAAGAAAATGCTGTTCACACTTTAAAAAACAGCATTCTAAACAACGAAACCATTTTCTTTCTTCAAATCAGCCCAAAAACGGAAGCCGATCATCAACCCAGAGGCTGAATCCTGCTACTGTGCCCATGTAACTTACAAATGCTACTACCTGCTAATGCGATCACAGCTCTGAGGAAGGATCACTGGACCCGAAACGTTAACTCTGTTTTCTCCTCCGCAGATGCTGCCAGACCTGCTGAGCTTTTCCAGCAACTTTGTTTTTGTTCCTGATTTACAGCATCCGCAGTTCTTTTGGTTTTTAAAATCTGTAACAGATTTGATTTGTTGCACCTACCCAAACATTGTTCAGCCTTTTCTGGATATCTGCAAAGCAAATGACACCAAGGGGACATCAAGCTTTCAACGCTGGAAATTTGGCTTCAAAGGCCAATCCAGACCACAGAACAAAACACATGAGACCAACAAGACAACACGTCACCAGCAACAGGGCATGTTTTAAGAAACTGAATAATTACAAACACATGAACGGGTTTCAGGGTCATAGAGTCATACAGCAAGGAAATAGACCCATCCGTCCAAGTCATCTATATCAACCAGATATCCCAATTGACCTAGTCCCATTTGCCAGCATTTGGTCCATATCACTCTAAACTCTTCCTAATTATAAACCCATCCAGATTTCTTTTAAATGTTGTAATTGTATCCACCTTCACTACTTATTCTGGCAGCTCATTCTGTATATGCACCACCCTCTATGTGAAAAAGTTACCACTCAGGTCTTTTTCAAATCTTTCCCCTCTACCTTAAACCAACGCCCTCTATTTTTCCACTCCCCCACCTTAGGAAAAAGACCTTGACTATTCATCCTATCCATTGGTGGAATTGTGGACAGCGTGGAGGGCTGTTGTAGGTTGCAACAGGACATTGACAGGATGCAGAGCTGGGCAAAGAAGTGGCAGATAGAATTCAACCTGGAAAAGTGTGAAGTCATTTTGGAAGTTCAAATTTGAATGCAGAATGCAGGGTTGATGGCAGGATTCTTGGCCGTGTGGAGGAACAGAGGGATCTTGGGGTCCACGTCCATAGATCCCTCAAAGCTGCTACCCAAGTTGATAGGGTTGTTAAGAAGGCCTATGGTGTGTTGGCTTTCATTGGCAGGGGAATTGAGTTTAAGGGCCGCAAGGTTATGCTGCAGCTCTATAAAACTCTGGTTAGACCACACTTGGAATCTTGTGTTCAGTTCTGGTCACCTCATTATAGGAAAGATGTGGAAACTTTAGAGAAGATTCAGAGGAGATTTACCAGGATGCTGCCTGGACTGGAGGGCAGGTCTTATGAGGAAACGGTGAGGGAGCTAGGACTTTTGTCTTTGGAGGGAGGAATGATGAGAGGTGACTTGAAAGACGTGTGCAAGATGATGAGAGGCATACATAGAGTGGATACCCAGAGACTTTTTCCCAGGGCAGAAATGTCTATTACAAGGGTGCATAATTTTAAGGTAATTGGAGGAAGGTATAGGGAAGATGTCAGAGGTAGCTTCTTTACACAGGTGGGTGCGTGGAATGCGCTGCCAGTGGTGATAGTGGAGTCAGATGCATTAGGGACATTTAAGTGACTCTTGGATAGACATATGGATGATAGTAAAATGTAGGGTTTGCAGGGTAGTTTGATCTTAGAGTAGGATAATAGGTGAGCACAACATTGTGGGCCGAAGGGCCTGTACTGTGCTGTACCGTTCTATGTTCTATGTTCTATGCTCCTCATGATTTTATAAACCCCTATAAGGTCACCTCTCAGTCTCTGATGTACCAAGAAAATTGCCCCAGCCTATCAGCCTCTCACTATAGCTCAAGCACTCCAGTCCTTCCGATATACTTGTAAATCTTTTCTGCACTATCTCAAGTTTAACAACATCCTTCCTAAAGAAGGGTGATCAGAATTGTGTACAGTATTGTACACAGTCTTCCAAAAGTGGCGTCACCAATGTCCTGCAACATGACACTCCAACTCCTATACTCAGTGTCATGACCAATAAAAGCAAGCGTGACAAACAGCTTCTTCACCAACCTCTCCACCTGCGACTCCACTTTCAAGGAACTATGCACCTGCACCCTTAGGTCTCTTTGTTCGGCAACAGTCCCCTGGGCCCTAGCATTAAGTATATAAGTCCTGCCCTGATTGGCCTTATCAAAATGCAACACCTCACATTTATCTAAATTAAACTCCATTTGCCACTGTTCAGCCCATCTGATCGAGGTCCCATTATCCTCTGAGATAACGTTCTTCACTGTCAATGTCAAGTTGGAGAAGATAAACAAGATTTCCGTATTTTTAATCACACAGATCATAGTGTAAAGCAATCAGAAGATTTTATAACTATTGACATCATATATCTTGTAAAGGCAGGGTCGACACACCTTAAAAGCTACAATTAACACAAGTATTACCACTACACATCCTGAAAAACAAGTGCAACAGACATGGCATTCCATGGTGCAGCCTGCAAGAGATTATCTCACAGCAGGGAATGTATCACTGGCTTTTTACATTGGAGGAATCACATTGTAGGGCCGGTAGACAAGCTCATCATGACTTCCTGAAATCTCCTCCTTGGTAGATTCCAATGGTCCAGCAGTGATAGGACCACCAGTATGCACAGATCTCAGTCCAGCCACTATTTATCAAGTTCAAACTGCATCCACCATGGTGAAAGAGACCAGACACGATGGTAAACAGGAAGAAAATTTCCTCTTGCTGGAGGGATCCATGATTGAGATGATAGATTTAAGATAAGGTGCAGAGGTATAGAGGAGGAATGAGGAAAACCTTATGGGTGGTGGTCAGGACCTCACTGCCTGTAAGCTTAATAGGTACAGAAACATTTAAAAACTATTTAGATGTGCACTCATGATGCCAAAGCAGACAAAGCACTGGAAAATGGCATTAGAACAATTAGGTACTAAATAAAAGACCGAAAGAATTGCGGATGCTGGAAATCAGAAACAGAAACAGAAATTGTTAGAAATTTATAACAACTTCTATTGTTGTCAGAATAGTTAGATGTTGTTTTTCACTGGTGCAGACCAAAGGTCCTTTCCTTCTGTACATCTCTGTGACTCTATAACTCTAAATCAAATTAACATCTCATTACAGGAAAGATGTGGAAGTGTTGGAAAAGGTGCAGAGGAGATTTACCAGGATGTTGCCTGGAATGGAGGGAAGGTCTTACGAGGAAAGGTTGAGAGAGCTAGGGCTTTTCTCTTTAGAACGATGAAGGATGAGAGGTGACTTGATAGAGGTGTACAAAATGATCAGATGTATAGATAGAGTGGACAGCCAGAGACTTTTTCCTAGGGTGGAGGTAGCTATTACAAGGGAGCATAGTTTTAAAGTGAGTGGAGGTAGATATAGGGGAGACGTCAGAGGTAGTTTCTTTACTCAGAGAATGGTCAGGGCGTGGAATGCATTGCCGGAGAGGGTAGTGGAGTCGGCCTCATTAGGGGCATTTAAGCGGCTATTAGATCGGCATATGGATGATAGTATAAGGTAGGGGTGGAGGTTAGATAGACCTTAGGTTTAGGGTAAAAGCTCGGCACAACATCGTGGGCCGAAGGGCCTGTACTGTGCTGTACTGTTCTATGCTCTATGTTCTATGTTCTAACAATCTCCAAGGATATGATTTTGAAGTAAAGTATAAACCAGGTACCACAATGATTACATCTGAGCAGATTACCCAATCCCACATAGACCAAGAGATCCCTATTGATCTACACATTGATGTTGCAGGTTATAAAGTTGAAGATGGTGGCAAGGTTGATCTTTTATACTTTGCCCAGAGCCAGTGTGAACAGTGTCAACTGACAACTGCTAAGGCTGGAACATGTGTTGCAGATCATTTTCCAGGATGGCCTGTCAGTATTAAAGAAGCGTCTGACAGGATTACTGATAACAAAAAATGCTGGAAATCACAGCAGGTCAGGCACCATCCATGGAGAGAGAGCAAACTTAACGTTTTGAGTTAGTTGACCCTTTTTTTCAAGATTAGTTCATTTTGGCCATCCAGAGATGAATTTGTATATCATGATGAGATTTTTCAAGGGCAAACAAGTTCTAACAGTGAAATCATTGCAGCAAGATACCGTGTTCATGCTACACCAGGGACACGTGGATATTTAATGCTCAAGATGTCTAGCGTATGAATCTGTGTACCTGCCAGAGAATAATCAAGATATTCAACAAATTGTGCATGCATGTCAGACATGTCAAATGTTATCCAACCAGCAGAGAGAGTTTCTATATCCACACTCATGAATTAAAGTAGTAACAGATCTATTCACAGTACACAGGGAAGATCACAACATTGTGATGGATCATTTTTTCCAAATTTCCCATTGTTCTACAACTTACTAACACAACAACAGGGCTGTAACTGACATGATGAGCACTATTTTCAGTTGATTCAGTATTCTGGAACAGACAGTATCTGGCAATGGGCCATAATTCAATGGCAAACCATTGCAAGACGTGTGTACTGAGTAGGACGTTACTCAAGTCGCATGATCACCCCACTATCCACATTCAAGTGGTCTAACTGATGATATGGAAGATACTAACAAATGAATGATCATTAAGTGTTGAATGATAAAGCAAGATTTTCACATTACATTGCAGTATTTCTGTGTAACACCAAAAGAGAAAGGTTTACCACACCCAGCACATCTCATGCCCAGAAGGCAACTATGAACAACCTTGTCCAGTGACCAATTGTCCAATCTAATCATGAAAGCCTAGAACCTAGCAATAGCTGTTCATGAAGCCCAGAATCTAAACCTAAATATCATTGAGACCAAAAACAATAAGCAAATGAAAAGGAACAGAGTGCAAAAACCTGGGTAAAAGATCAAAAAGATGATCAGTAACATCAGCAATGTCACTCACAAGTGAAACAACAAAAACATTATCACCAATAATTACACAATAATAACAACATTAAGGATGACTCCTATAAGACTAGGAGAAACATAGACAAATTGTCTGTGTCATATGCTGACTCACCAGTGACAGTGATGAATGCCAAATTCACAAAATGGAAGCACCACAATACACCACCGAGGTGTCAGTAGGAATGTTATTTTGAGACAGAGAAACATTTTATCAAAAACTTGTCTTAAGGAGTTCAGAGATAACAAGGTGTAGAGCTGGATGAACACAGCAGGCCAAGCAGCATCAGAGGAGCAGGAAGGCTGACGTTTTG
>NC_063334.1:14435801-14459595 GCF_021869965.1 Rhincodon typus | reverse complement strand
TTCCTGCTCCTCTGATGCTGCTTGGCCTGCTGTGTTCATCCAGCTCTACACCTTGTTATCTCAGATTCTCCAGCATCTGCAGTTCTTACTATCTCTTAAGGAGTTCAGTATGTTTTTAGAAGACAATTTGTAATTTTCTTTAGTTTACAATGAAAGTGATATTGATTGGCACTGTTCTATTGATATAGTTATTAAAGTACCTTTTTGTAAAGAAAAAAGGATACTGTATTGTTTTGTTATTTGTAGTGAGTTAGGAATAAATTGTTATGTGATTATATGTCCCAGGGTAGCTTATTCTCTCATGCAGAACAGTCATGTTACATTTTTGTGTTCAATGTAAATGCACTAATCATGCAACAAGAATTGATAAAACAATAATGCAGATTCTTTACTTGAAGTTAGGATTATGTACAATGAATGTTAGTTGGAAGGCTGAGTATACATTTCTCGCTTTCATAACTGTTACTGTTCTGACTACAGAGTAATGGCAATTCTGTATCCCTTCTCAGAGATAATGATTAATAGCAGTGTAGGATGCATTCCCTAAGGATACACGTAATCACAACATCCCCCTTTACAGTCTAAAAACAAGGTTTACTTTTGAAGAATCAAATCGCTGACTGGCAACATGTGAAAATAACACTGGGCAGGATCTTCTCATTATCAATTGAAGTGCTTATGTTGAGTGAGATTCATGCTGCCCAGTCCACTATGAATTTTCTTCCACAAGCTTCCATTGTCAACCTCAACAGTTATGCAAGTAGGTTCTCAGGGAAACATGTACTGGAGGGGTAGAAGTGTCCATCACTTGTGTCACTGGTGTTATGTTTAAAACCCAGCTATACATCACTTTAGAGTCAGGAACTGCCCTTCGCATTGGTTGGTTGACTTTAATCACTCAAGTAACTGCACAGAGGCTGGTATCCAATCAGATGATTGACCAATATTGATTCCTGCACTTTAAACCATCAAACTGAGCCTGCACCCTCTCTGGGGTTTGTTCCAACCATTTTCACAGTAGACCTTGTTTTTAGAGAACGGAGATTGACAATGCAGATTGAGCTCGATCTCATCACTATTGGATTCCACTCAGCCACCAGGTACCTCCCAGATTCTGCACGTCCACTATAACCTCACACTATCCAAACAGCCCATTTCCACCTATGCCCCCAGTGAACCACTATATTGAAAATTTTGTCTAAACGGTCCTCCCTTCCTCCCGAACCCCAGTCTTACACATTGCCTGATGCCACCCTGATGCTTAATCCTGCCCCTGTGGAGGCCAGGATAGTGGTCACAATTAATAACCCCTCCCATAGTCCTCCATGCCCTCCGGTACCATTGCAAATTCAGCCAATAGAGTTTGAGATTTCCTCTGAGACCGTTCTTATCCGCACTTCTATGAATACTTGTGCTTCCCGTACTCCCAATCCAGCCTTTCCTCCCTCAACTCTGCTGTTATTGATACCTTCCCACCTGGTGCACCTACAGGTCCCCTGCTTGAACACACCTGAAAATCTGGTGGACTGTTTGTGCCCCGTATCTCTAAACAGACCCCAGGTGCTGTGTTTGCATTTCCACAACAAGCAAGACATGATTCCATCTGGCTGGCTCAACAGAACTGACCACTGAACATTGCCAGGCAGAACGCTTGACCATGAACCTCCCAAGCGGATGACTGACCATGTCGAAACTCTTGGACTGTGTGCAGACTGTGCTCCCGACTGATGGCACCTACAGACTGAGGATTGTCCTCCACCAGTTTCTGATAGGGCTATTTGGTTGAATGAACTTGCAGCGTGTTTACCATGCAGGCTGCTGGTCGATGCTGTAGCTGCTAAATTGCTGCTTTGGTCTGACACCAAGATGCCCATCCCATGTTCCTCCCACCCAACAACGCCAGGACCTGTCAAAACTGAAAAGTAGCCTTTCGGTATGTGTCTGAGGTAAACAGCCCCTTCAAGCAAAGACAGCAGTGAAAGCCTTTGGCTCTGGCTGAAACATCAATGCAGTAATAAACATGACAAGGCTATTCAAGCAGCGTGTCCTTGGGCACAGAATGAGTGAGTATTGAGAGAAAACAAGCAATCCTGAGATGCAGCACCATTCAATTCTTGTGCACGCACTAACTGCTGCTATGGCCTTCCCAATGCTAGTTCCCGCTGCACCTTGCAATGCCAGGCTGTGCCTCATTACTATTCTATAGAGGTGCTACAATGGTCACAATGGGTTTGGTAGTTGCTGGATTCCAACATCTGTAACAAAGTATGGCTGGTGCTCAGGTCATGCCCTGAAATGTTGGTGCCCAGCGTACAATTGTTTGGAGCAAATGGTGATGGAATCTGCTCTGATTTACTTGTGGGATTATGCTGATGTCCAGCTTGTTTAGGAGGTTGAATAATATTGAGGCAAACTGTGTCATTAAGTTGTCATTTAACAAGCACTGATCCCCATCAACTGGCATCTTGTGCTTGAGAATGCTTGTGAAAAGCATAAGGGATGGCATCAGGATATTTCTGACACCTTGCCACAGGTCACCTGATTCTGCCACACACCACACCATGTCGCTAAGACCCCTAAAAGATTACAGTCATGCTTTGAGTGTGCACCACAGCAGTATGGCCAACGGGTGGACTTTATTGCGGGATGTGTGCCCTATGATAGCGGTTATGTGGCTACGGTAGACTGGGACAGACATTTGTACATGATTGCATTTCAGTACAAACAGTAATGTCGTTAATATTGTGAATCATGAATATAATTAACACATCTGAATCAAACGTTACCAGCAGCATTTAATGCAATAAAATTACTGCCTATTTGTATTTAAAGGAACTTCTTTGAAAATTAAGATTAAAAATCAATATTTATTTTTACTGTAACATCAGCCCTATCTCAGCTGTTTGAGCTGAAACAGTGTCTTTGCTTTCTACAATTTGACACTATGGCTCTAACAGTGTGGCACACAACAATATACAACATTAGACCAGCTCTGGAAC
The DNA here is from genome assembly GCF_021869965.1 of Rhincodon typus. Taxonomy (NCBI): domain Eukaryota; kingdom Metazoa; phylum Chordata; class Chondrichthyes; order Orectolobiformes; family Rhincodontidae; genus Rhincodon; species Rhincodon typus. The sequence goes on along the minus strand of NC_063334.1, from coordinate 14,456,596 downwards.
TGTGCTAGACAGCGATTTTGCAAGGCTTCACCATAGTTCAGTAGCTAGCTTAAAAAGAATAATTTTACCAAAATAAGACAAATCTAAAAATGGGCTACTCTACCCTCCATGGGAGTGAGAGGAACGAGGGATGGGCAATAAAAGGCCTGTATCCCATGAATAAATAACAAAAAGCAAATGCTTTATAAAGCATGGTATTTGAAGGAGAAACCACTAAAAGTCTTGGAATACAACATGATTGTAAAAAATTAAACATTTCTGTTCCATTTCACACATAGTTTGTTTTAATTGAAGGATTAATCAAGAGGTAATGGTTATATATAATCATCTGCAGCAGTAATGGGGATATAAATAATCCACATAATTCCTTTATAGAAGTGTTGATAGGATAAGTAACATTATTCTGCTCATCTGAAGACCTTATTATCTCTACTGGGTATTAACATTCCCACTGCATATGCCTGAAAGGTTCAAATATATCAAGGATTGTAGCTTCCCTTATGTCATTGGTTTACTGCTGCAGCGACGATATACCATGGCAATCCAGCATACACAATGGATGACTTTAACAATCCAATTGTTTCTCCTAATAAAAGTGACATTTAGGACTGAGTTTTCTTTATGATATGGCATCTGATTTGCTTTTTTTTAAAAAAAGTAAAACAACAATTCATCTCTTTAGATCCAATGTAGCCATTATATCCAAGTCAACAAACGTAAACTCCTCCATTTGAATTTTTTTAATCCTTGATAAGTTAGGAAGTTAATATATAGTAAACAATGGATACCCTAGAGGGTTTATAGGGCTGTAATCTAATCAGGAGTTCAGATAACCTCATAAAATGCAAGACTGGTTTACAACTACCCACGATGAGATTAGGGTTATGTAGTCACTCCAGGCTAGCTATTATTTATTTGACGAGTGTTTTTATTCAGTTTTGAGGCAGGTCTCATTGACAACAGAGATGCTCAATATAAAAGGATGTTAAGATATCCATGAAAAAGAGGGGAATGGAAGAAAACTGCATAACTTACTGATCGCTTTACAATATCTCTCACAAAAATTACGAAGTACATCATTCGTAATAAATTACCTCAAGATATTTTGTATGATCAAAAGTGGTGACCATTTTGTGCACAGCATTCCAGAAAAAAAACAAATAGGCAAAAGACTCATGAGACTACCAAAGGCTGTTGACTGTCAGAAAGTAAGACAGTAGAAGTATTTTTCAAATTGCCAAGGATGTTGACAGTTGCACAGTTGTAAACCCACTTGATTTTCCTTTCACTTGACTGACTGCATAAGAATATCAGCCAGGTTATTTAATCTACAAATCACCATATTGTACCAATACTCAAAACGAAAGTTGCTCCAATACTCCATGTACTTGAATGATGTATATAAGACACATCACCCTCCAATTTGCATCCTTGTGACATGCATATTTCTGCATCAAAATAATCTCTACATTTTGATATTTTACCTTTACTGACACAAGCCCCTGGTTTATAATTATCAGTGCGTAATTTTTCTTTTTACTCTTGATTTATTGTGTAAGTCTGACATTGTCAACTGGGAAGGTGAAGAGCTGGAACAGCTGGGCACCATTTCCACTCTTATGCCTTCACATCCAACAAATGATATTTTTGAGCATCATTGCCAATCCAATGATATTTTTGAGTAACATTAATCTGTTTTGATACCAGACTGCATTGAATACAGATGGTAGCTTTTTAACACCAGGCAGTTCTCAGGAATAGTATGAGGATAAAAACACCTTGAATATTTCAGATGAATCGTTCATGAATTGTAGAAATGTGCTAGGTTTGCTGACTCCAGAAATGTTTCAGTCTATGGTCATATTTGTAATCGCTCTGACCAGCTGTTGTTCTGTATTTATAGCAGTGTTTGTTCAGAATTGAGCAAATCAAATAAACCATTCTGAAAAATGATACTTCTTTTGAGTATCCAAAACTGATTTCATTTCTAAATAAATAGATTGTTGGAATAAAAAAGCAGACACATTTAATAATAGCTCCTGATTCAAAGAAAATAAATGTGAAGTATTAACATTGTTACTTCATTTAAAAATGTTCTGCATGTGATATCTAAAAAAATTTTAAGTAGTCACACGACACCAGGTTATAGTTACAGGGACTTCACCTGACGAAGGAGCAGCGCTCCAAAAGCTTGTGATTTCAAATAAACCTGTTGGACTATAACCTGGTGTCATGTGATTTCTGACTTTGTCCACCCCAGTCCAACACCAACAGCTCCACAACAAAATTTTCGTAGTCAGCACATACACTAGGAAGGAATCCCCAATATATTTTTACAGTTGCATTATTTGTTTGGACATAAATTCTGAGTTGAGGAATATAGCAATCTCCTATTTCACAATTTCATTTTGCCACATCTTTTAATATTTCATTCACTGAGCAATGGTAACACTATCCTGAGCAAGTTTTATTCTAATTCTAGCTTTTTTATTGAAGTTCTTCACCGGGATGCTTGGCAGCACGTTGCTTTTGAACTCATGCTGGAGAACTAACCATTATTAAATCAGCTTCGGGCTTGATTCACATCAAGCATTTGTCGTATGCATATGTTCACTGTGAAGTATCATATATGATGTACAATTCAAACAGAACCTGTTACGGCTGTCAGAGACAATCCCAAGGAATAAGATGATCAGGTAATGTTTACAGAGACTAACCAGATGAATTGTATGATAATTAAAAGGTTCTTATACCAACATCATAAATGCATTGATTTTCCAGACACGTATACAACTCTCTGGAACCTGTGGTTCAATCTCGCAGATATATATTGAGCATTGCATTATACTTTATACATTGCATGGTACTGTGCACTACACTTTTAAGGGTTTTAACAACTATGAAGTCTGATGCAGACAATTTTTAAAAACCTCAGTGCTGTGCTTTTAATTTCAGCACAAACTCAGAATGTTCCTTTGTCCGTTAATGACACAACTTTAACTGGAATGCAATGTTCCTATGCTGCTGGTCTCTAATTAATGCAGAGAATAACACACACCAATTCATTCCATCCTTTTAATACCTCACACCCAAGGAAAACAGATGAGCAGCTGATAAAAGCTAAGAATGATTTGTTTCACAGAAAAATAGATCCTGATGCTTATCATTGAACGTTAACTCTCCATTCCCTGTTTTAATAGCTAACTTGGCATTGACATGCGTAATAATTATTGGACTGTAAAGTTTCCAATCATCCATCTCATCCTGGTGAATCTCTCAAATGCTTCTTTAAAAATATCTTTTACGTTGCCTGCAAAACCTTCCCAGTTATTTTTTGTTGTTTTATAATTGTATTTTGAATTACCCCTATCCATTAGCTTCAAGCACGAAGTTATATTTGTCTCCAGGGTTTGTCTAACATGCAGCTGTGTTGCCTCCTGCCCATATGATTCCCTTATTACCCAGGGCACTTTCAGATCATTCTCAGGATGTGGATGTCATTTGCAAAGCTGGTATTTATTATCCATCCCATGTTACTCTGAGAAGATAGTGTTGGGCCACATTATTGCATCAGTTTGAAACAGGAAAGTGGATTGATAGGATATTTCAGTGGCCAGTTAAAAATCAGCCAACATTTAATGTGGGAGTGCAGTCACTATTGGCCAGATTGGATGAGGACCACAGATTTCCTTCCTCAAAGGACGCCAGTGAACCAGTTGGCTGTTTAGAACAATCCAACAGCTTTATGCCACATTTACCAGAATTTTATATTCAGAGTTTTAAACTACAATGGAGGAATTTGAATTCACATTATGATCTAATAGGCCAGCTGCCAAATCCTGTTCTATATATTCCACAAATTGTGCAAATATTGATGACAGAAGATTTTCAAATCCATAAAGATATTTTGCAATCATGACACTAGACTGTTGTTATTTTCCACAAATAGAATCAAGATCTGGAGAAACATTTTCTTTCATTCTCTGCTGTTCAGCCTATCTCTTCTCATTGGGATGGTGCAGTGCCTCAGTGATTAGCATTGCTGCCTCACAGCACTAGGAAGCCAGGTTTGATTCCAGCCTTGGATGAATGTCTGTATGGAGTGTGTTTGTTCTCCCAACGTCTGCATGGATTTCTTCCCACAGTCCAAAGATGTGCAGGTTAGGTGAATTGTCCATGCCAAATAGCCTGTAGTGTCCAGGGATGTGCAGGCTAGGTGGCGGTTTAGCCATGGAAAATGTAAGGATATAAGGATGGGGTGGGTCTGGGTGGCGTGCTCTTCAGAGGTTGGTGTGGACTTGATGGGCCAAATGGCCTGCTTCCATACTGTTGGGATTCTATGATCTCCAATATTCAGAAACAAACATTAAGTTTTACAGCATCATGGAGGAGTTTCAAAGGTTGAAGAATATTTCGGGCAATAAAGCTGATTTGGGATTTTGAAACTCTACCCTTCGGTTGGCCATCCTTCCTCGTACATAAACAGCTGTCCTTTAACTGAGATACTATAGACCCACCAAAGCTATGAGAGAAACACTAACACATGAAGCAGCAGTTTGAGAAAAGGAAAGAGGAAAATTAAAGGGAAAAATTAAGTAAGTTTTTTACGAATAGATTCTGAGTGGAAATAATTACTGACTTGAAGTAGGAAACATAAAATTAAGTCAAGGAATTGCAGAATCTCATCTCTCAACTGTTAAAAACTTCTGGAAAAGAAAATCCCAAGCTTCTTACTCCTGAAGTGACAGGAGTCAGCACGGTTCACATTCTGGTCTATGTAGCAAATGCCTGATCTGCCCTCAGAGCTCTGCACAGCTGTCAGAAGTGCTGTTCTGTGATGTGCTGACATGAGGTGCATTTTCTTTGCTTTTGTTGGGCAAACAAGAGGAAAAAAAAATCACAGATCTCATCCATTTTTCAGGCTACTTTTACAACATACTTACTGCACACTACAATCTTTATCCAAAGCTACCAGCGAATCTTCCACTGTCCCACAAAGTTGGATAGTTCCACCAAAGTTTTACATTCTTTGGAGTTAGGGAGACCCAGGGTCACTTTCTTGAACAAAAATACCAATACTTCTCCAGAATGCAGAGGTTACCTCTATGTTTTTGAAAGCTCAGTCATTTGGCAGGTCCAGGGTGATGGAATGGTATATTATGGTTATTGCAGCTGGCCAGAATTTCTGTGGGTTTCTTGTGCAACAATCTATAATATTGAAATGCATGAAACTGAGAGATAGGTTAAATGGGAAAACATTTTTCCCCTGAATGCCAGGATCAATGACCAAGGGACAGAAGATTTAGAGGAGACATGAGGATAAACATTTTCACCCAGAGGGTGATGGGAATTTGGAACTCACTTCCTGTGAGAGTTGTAAAGGCAGAACCTCTCATCACATTTGGGAAGTATTTAGGTGTACACTTGTGATGCCAAGGTATACAAGGCTATGAGCCAAGAACTTGGAAATGGGATTGGAATAGCTGGGAGGCTGCTTTTTGACTGGCCTGGATGCAAGGGGCTTTAGGACCATTTTCTGTGCTGCACATTTCCATGGCTCTATGACTGTCCTAAAGACCCATTTCAGTGTCACATCCTTCACAGGAGCTCTAGCATCCGAGTATACAGCTGTGTGTCCCTTTTGGTTCAAAGGTATTCTTTCAAACAACATGCAGGGACCGTAATTGAATAAGCTGCACTTGCTTTTGGGGTGCTACGAGGTTGTTGAATGTTCCAAGATTACATCCATAATGCCAGACACCATACTGTTGAAAGGATTATCCACTGCACACCTAACATACCCAAGGCCTAGTGGTGTTGTCACTGTACTGTTAATCCAAAGACCCAGATAATGTTCTGAGGACCCAGGTTCAAATCCTGCCATGGCAGATGGTGGAATTTGAATTCAATAAAAAAAAAAGTCAGGAATTAAGAATCTAATGATGACCATGAATCCATTGTTGATTGTTGGAAAACCCATCTGGTTCACTAATGCCCTTTAGGGAAGGAAACTGCCATCCTTACCTGGTCTGGCCTACATGTGACTCCAGACCCACAGCAATGTGGTTGGCACTTAACTGCCTTCTGGGTAATTAGGGATTGGCAATAAATGTTGGCCTGTTCAGTGATGCCTACATCCCATGAATAAATAAATAACTGTGAGCAGAAAAGATGCTTGTCTATCAGTGCACAGAGTTGATTTGATGACAGTTTGAAGCTCATGTCACAGTTTACACTCTCACTTCGTTTTAGAATATGTGTTCAATGATATAAAGGACCTCTGCCCTGGGCCATATCAGGGCCTCTACACTCCTTGATATCGAATGCAGTTTTCCGACTGTACCACATATTTGGTTGTGTCCACTCTATCATCTGTATTTTTGTTTTGCCAGCAAAAACCTGCAGGTGCTGGAAGTTGGAAATAAAAGCAGAAAATGTTGGAAAAGTTCAACATAACTGACAGCATCTGTGGATTGAGAAACAGAGTTAACAGGCAGCCCAGTGGAAAGAGTTTTGGAGCACGTACGGTGAAATTGATGTCGGATCAGGATCTCAATGTGATCCTCCAGCTAATCCCAAGGTGGGATTGAAGGAGAACAGAGAACTGCCTTAGAGATAGTAATCTGATGCTAGAGTCAGAGATAACACAGTGTGGAGCTGGAGGAACACAGCAGGCAAGGCAGCATCAGAGGAGCAGGAAAGCTGACATTTTGGGAAGAAGGGTCCCGACCTGATCCAGCCTGATCCCGTCCCATCCAGCTCCACACTGTGTTATATTAGAGAGCTTTCTTGGTTCTCTGAGGTAAGTTATTGTAAGAGATGACTGGCACTGATACATGGTTTTTGCAAAGATCTGGTGGCATGGGTGCAATTGTTAAAAATGACCATGTTTCAACAGATCAAAATCAGGTGATGAAGAATAGGAAGGGAAACAAATCAGGAGCATACATCACCTAACTACCCCTTGTAGTAAAAATAATGCAGGATAAAGGAAAACAATGGATCTTGGGTGATTTTAATCTACTCATAAACTGGATAAATCAGTCTGGTAATGGTAGCCTGAAAGAGGAGTTCATAGAATGATTTTGAGATAATTACTCAGCTCAGCACTTTTGGAAATCACCAGAAATCAGATTCTGAAGAAGGGTCCTGACCTGAAATGCCAACTTTCCTGCTCCTCTGATGCTGCCTGGTCTGCTGTGTTCCTCCAGCTCCACATTGTGTTATGCTAGACTCAGCATTGTCTAATGTGACAGGATTAATTAATGGTCTCAGAGTAAAGTCACTACCTACATAGGTAATGACGAGCACAATATGATGAAATTTTATGCACAATTTCAAAATGAGAAACCTGTGTCCAAGACTAGTGTATTAAATTTAAATAAGGGCTACTGGGTGGGCATGAACGCTGAGCAACTGAAGGAACACCAGTCAAAGGATTAGATCAATAATGAGGCAGTGAGTATACTCCTACTGTAAAGAAAAATTCTAAGGGGATGACTCGCCATCAATGATTAATGAAAGAAGTCAAGGAAAGCATCAAACTTAAGGAAAAAGAAAATTCAATTGAATACAAAACGAAGAATTTTATGTTTCACTTATATAGGACATTGTTCTGACCATATCACCATATACTTTGGTCTCCTTATTTAAGGAGGCATGCAAATACATTGAAAGCGATTCAGAGAGAGGTTATTAGATTGATATCAGGAATGAGTGGATTATGGAAAGAGAAAAGATTGGACAGATTGTGTTTGTTTCCGCTATGGATGAAGAATGAGTTGATTGAAGCCGATAAGATTATGAATAGTCTTGAACAGGGTGGATGTGGAGAGGATGTTTCCAAAACGACATGACACTGTTTACAAATTGGGGGTCACCCTTTTAAAAATCGAGATTAGGAGATTTTTCTTTTCCTGCAGAGGCTTGTGTGACCTTTGACCTGTCTGCCTCAGAAGGCAGTGGAGGCAGGATCATTGAATATTCTAAAGGTGGAGATTCTTGGGCAAAGGAAACTGAGATTGTTGTGACTAGATAAGAATGAGGAGTTCAATACTTAAACAGATTGGTCACCATCCTATTGAATGAGCAGAGCAGGCTTGAGAAGCCACTTCCGTTCCTGAGGGATACGGTTTGTATCTCCTCTGGCCCTCTGACTCTGCAACCCAGTACAGCGAAACCCATCTCCACACTTTGAACTGGTCATTTTCCCCAGCACTGCCCACTGACCAATATTGACAGAACCCTTAGACTAACCATAGCTCAGGCCCTGGACTGACTTACTGGGCACAGCCAGAATTCATCATGGTCCTGGCCACCTCGTTCATTCCAATGCCCCAGTCGCACCGCAAACTGACCTAGATATAATCCTCAGATTACTTGCACTTGACCTGCAGGACTGACTATGGCCCACCTTCTGGATACATCCTTTGATTCTTGGAAGACGGAAAGTCTGACAGACTGTGGCCAAACTCTTTTAGTGGCGTAATCAGACGAGCCCCTGGACTGATGTAGACTGTACCTCCGAGTGACTACAGCTCCCCTTCACCCAATGAAGGATTCTTCCCCTTTGAGACATTGCCCTATATTTGCAGTGTTTTTGCTGTGTCAGCTGTTGACACAAGCTGCACACATCTGACATTGATGTATACTCAGGATAGCTACACGTTAAGATGCTCGAGTCGAAGCTCCGCTGCTTGCCAGTTCCTTTTCATTTCTCTTTCTTTCTTTCACCTTTTTCCACCAGTTTTTCTTCACCTCCAACTTTTAACTTCCTAAAGTACCCAACTCTACCTGGAGAATGGATGCGAGACAAAGGGAGGCAAGTTGTGGCTGGAGCCCAGGTGAGAGCACAGCACGCAGGACAAGTCCTGGAGCAGTAGCAGAGCGAGTGCAGGCGGAGTCCCGGAGTGGGGAGCAGAGCGAGTGCCGGCGGAGTCCCGGAGTGGGGAGCGGAGCGAGTGCAGGCAGAGTCCCGGAATGGGGAGCGGAGCGAGTGCAGGCGGAGTCCCGGAATGGGGAGTGGAGCGAGTGCAGGCGGAGACCCGAGTGGGGAGCAGAGCGAGTGCAGGCGGAGTCCCGGAATGGGGAGCAGAGTGAGTGCAGGTGGAGTCCCGGAATGGGGAGCAGAGTGAGTGCAGGTGGAGTCCCGGAATGGGGAGCAGAGTGAGTGCAGGCGGAGTCCCGGAATGGGGAGCAGAGTGAGTGCAGGCGGAGTCCCGGAATGGGGAGCAGAGCGAGTGCAGGCAGAGTCCCAGAGCAGTAGGAGAGTGAGTGCAGGTGGAGTCCCGGAGTGGGGAGCAGAGGGAGTGCAGGCGGAGTCCCGGAGTGGGGAGCAGAGTGAGTGCAGGCGGAGTCCCGGAATGGGGAGCAGAGCGAGTGCAGGCAGAGTCCCGGAGTGGGGAGCAGAGCGAGTGCAGGCGGAGTCCCGGAATGGGGAGCAGAGCGAGTGCAGGCGGAGTCCCAGAGCAGTAGGAGAGTGAGTGCAGGTGGAGTCCCGGTGTGGGGAGCAGAGCGAGTGCAGGCGGAGCCCCGAGTGGGGAGCAGAGGGAGTGCAGGCGGAGTCCCGGAATGGGGAGCAGAGTGAGTCGAGGGCCAGAGCCAGAGTAGCAGCAACGTGAGCCCTGGATGGAGGCCAGAGCATAGGGGCAGCGCGGTCTCATGTCCTGAAATCTGGCGGGCATGGACTCATGTTGGTAAAGGACTATAACTTGAGTACTTTAAACAAACTTATTATTCTCATTCTGGACTTTTAAACTCTGTATTCCCATGCTTATCTTTTTTATAACTGTTTCAATTCTGAGACAACATTTAAAGTATCTGTACCTAGGTGCCCAGTACCTAAGATGGCACCAAGAAGTGACATTACACACTGTTCACTGCACTCATTTGAGAGCACATGACAATAAAGGCTATTCTATTCTATTCTATTGATGCAGCACAGTTTTGCACAGTGATGGGTCCACCTGCCTGTCAGATTGAAACATTTACTGTTCACTATTCCCAAACATCAGAAGCTGCCTGCATCACACTATATTAAACAGTAAGGTAATCTAAGCACTAGCATCAATGTACACTCAAGAACTGTGCCCCATCCTTCATGTTTCACGTTTACAGTAACTCTGCAACATATAACACCCTTCTGACAGCTGCTCCTCCTGCATCCTGAGATCCTCACTCAGTGCCATATGCTGTCACATATACAAACTCAACCTCTCCCTCTCCAACTGCAATGTTTCACGCTATCTCAAACTTCTCCTGACCCTCGTTTCCATTTCATTTTTCATCATGTTTGACGTTTTAACAAGAAATGTTTTCTCCTCCTTTCAGGTGTTTAGAGACACAAAAACTCAGTTGTACTGACTCCCCTCTGGGTACTTCTTCCTCTCCACTTCCCCCTGATTCCAACCCTTCTTCCAATCCCACTTCTTGCTGTGCCTTCATTAGCTGGGGAATAGGCTGTCTACCAATATCTATGACAACTGCACCTTCTCCCATCGCTTCCTGTAATGTATCTATTCCATTCTCCCACTTTCTCTATCTCCATTGCATCCATTTCAATTATGTCACTTTCCACCACGCTGCCTGACATGACCTCCTTCATCCTTGGTTTAGGATTCCTCCCATTGGGTTTTTTGAGCCTTCAGACGTGTCCATGTCATCTCCCGCCCTTCCCCTCCCTCCCGGAACAATATTAAGTTCCCCTTGTTGTCACTTTCCACCTCACAGTCTCCACATCCAAAAGATCATCCTCCGCCATTTCTAACAATTCCAGCAGCATGCCATCAACAAACCCATCTTCCCATCCACACCACTGTCAGCATTTCTCAGGGACTGTTCTCTCTATGACATCCTGGTCCACTCCTCCATCACTCTGAACACTTCCTCATCCCCTCCACACTTCCACTGTACCTTCTCAGGCAATCACAGAAGGTGTAACACTTGCCCACACACGCCCAGGGGACATTATGCAGACAAGCAGAAGGTTAGCGTGGGCATTCGACAAGTAAAATTACCCAGGATCAGATTGGCCTATTGAGATTTTGCACCATCTAGTTTGTCATTGAAAGAGAGGAAAATTAGAAAAAAATATAAATAAGAGGTATTAATGCTTTGCAAATGACTGAAAATAAGGTAGTCACCATTCAAAGGTGAGATTCTGAGAGTTATTTAACGACTTTAGGGAAAAATGTGCCAGTTTCTCTCTACATCAAGAATCTGATTTTTCATTCTCTCCTTATTTTGGCATCTCACTTGCCACTGCTCTCATCAAACCAGGAAACGGAAAACTCTGCCCTAGTGTTTTATGTCACTTATGTGGGGTAAGTACTTTCTAATATTTTACAGCAAGATTCTTGATAAAATACCCAGGTAACAGCGTCTGCAGAGGAGCAGCACAAATCAGATACTGTGCATGGTCACACTCCCAAAATTGTTGTCTGATTTAGCCCATAATAATGCTTATTGCTGTCAGTTATCTTGATCGCTAAATCCATGCTCATGTTTATAACACAGGCAATGCACTATTCTGGGCTGTCAAACCACTGTTGGTTTTGTGTTAAATTGATTATGTCTGGGGTATTTTTCCCCGTATCAGGATTGGGCTGTGATTTCTTTTATTGATTCTTTTGGCGGTGTTGTTTAGCATTTAGATGACAAACACTTGCTAAATCTCTTACTGAAGACAGACAATGGACTGACAAAGTTTTCATGTCTCTCATTTCTGACAGAGAAATTGGTAGCTTTTATTTTTCTAGTCAGGTTTGAGTGTTAATGACAACTGGTAGTGTTTTATCCCTGTGTTACAAGCAACTGAGCTACCACACTATAGGACCTCCATGAATGAGGTATTGTCCAACTTGCAACAAAGATACAAGTTAAGATTAAAGCGCTATATAATAGCACATAAATCACTTCAATGTAGGTAGCCTAAGGCATACATTGTGCCAGAAAAGCAACATTTGCTGACGCTTCAATACAAATCCCTTTTGTTTACACTTAAGACCATCATCTGATAAGACCATTCTCCTCTTCAGAATATCTGTGGAAGTAACAGAGCCTTACAACACCCAACAAACAGGGCTGGAAATTATGGAGCAGGGTTATCAAAATGCTCACTGTCTCCAGAAGGAAAGACAGCTACAACGTGACAGACAAACAAGAAGTCCACCTTGCAGGCAGAGAGGACTGCAGATGCTGGAAGCTGGAGTCAATCAGTGTGGAGCTGGAAAATCACAGCAGGTCAGACAGCATCTGAGGAGCAGGAAAGTCAGGAGAAGCCCACCTTGCTATGGTAATGCTGACTGGCAGCTCCAGGCAGACCAAGAGCACCATAAGCTCAGCGGTTGCTATCAATCGCACACAAACAAGACAACATTGATCTTAAAGCCCTGGAGTGAGGTAGGTCAGGAGTATGTGGCGTAAGTTGAATTGAATTAACTTTGTTGTCACATGAACTTAAATGAGTACTGTGAAAAGTTTACAAGTCGACACTGACGGTGCTATCTTAGATACAAAAGTACCTAGGTACAGCTTCTTCAGTTACAGGATTAGTTACAGTGCAACAATGTCACCAACACACAGCACCATCTTATGTACAGAGTACCCAGATACAATCCTTTGTTAAAGAATACAGAAATGAAGAAGAAAGAAGTTATATTACAGCTATGCATAGTATAACTACAGCTCAGAAAAACAAGAAGCAAAGTTAGAAAGATAAATATCTCAGTCTCTGTCCAAGAGCTCTTCACAGCAGACCAGCACAGGGGTCTTTCTCGTGTTCTGACCCCACATGGTGGGGGACAGTTAGGAAAGTTTAGGCGAGGAATGCTAGTTTTACACAGCAGGGCAGTGAGGGAGTAAGAGGATGTACTTTCTTTGGCAGGAGTGGAGTGGGTGGGATGTGTGGTGGGCATGGGGGCTGGAGGTGTTGAGGGGATGAAGATAGTCAGACTGAAGATAGATACAACTATTTTATAAACTTCTTTTAAAAAACAACTTACACACACCAGTCCATTTGCCCATGCCAAAACATGGTTGACTTTGGCAGCAGATTATCAAAGTCATTCAATAAAACTTTTAACAAGCTCCATCAACCCTCAATCACTTCTTTACACATGGTGGGTGGACTGCTGAAAATCAGCTCCCACCCACACTCCATATTGTGGGGTCGAGCTTAGAGGTGAGTGGGAAGATTGTGGACTGGCCATGTTATATGTCTTCCCACCAAAGCGGGAACACATAATATCCAGCCCTGCGTCTTACAAATTAACTCTTGGGAACAAATGTCTTTTCTGAAAACTTTTTCAGTTTATAAAATAATAAATCATCAATACACTGACATTTAGAATATGACAAAAACTATAAAAGGTTTGTCTTCATGTGTCATATATTTCTCTTTCAATGACTCATGCTTTCGATCTGAGCAAGTATTTGTTTGGTAGTTTCGAAGTTGTTGTAGGGGAAAGGGAAATCACAGATCCTGGTGAGATACCACTATGTTGTATTAATAGAGCTTTAAAGTATGTATTCAAACACAGAAAATAAATCCAGACATGCAAGGAGGATTAATGCGAACAAATTTTATACAGTTCCTTCATCCATTTTTTCTACATTTTGTTTTCCTTTTAACTTTTGTTAAACTGCAGATTCATGTATCAAGCAGCACTCCAGCAAAAATGCAATTAATTACTAACATTGTCTATGTGCTATACAAGCTGTGCAATTATTGAAAGTATCAGTCAATGTTTATATTCAAGCAGTCTCTAAGAAGTGTTGTTGGATAGTGATTAGAATGAGAACACTGGCTGATTTCTCCCTGAGCTAGACCAGGTTGCCAAGATGTGAGGAGTGATGAGTGCTCGTAGGTTTAATTTTTTTTTAAGTTGTTTCCTAGATTATCATTTTTAAATTGCAATATTGACCTGTGCACTTTATATTTTCGCAACTTAAAGCGGACACTGTCACTAGTATACAGCTTTGCATCTATCATTATTCTGCCAGCGTACCAGCACAATATTCAACGTTAGAACTTACACAGGACATACCAATGTCGGGACCATCTGTGCTCTGCTCATGTGTGTTTTTGGGTCACTAATTGACAACCAGGATCGTAAGTCACTCTCCCAGACATGCAAATAAAGGAACAGCAGGAGGCCATTCAGCCCCTTGACCCTGTTCCACCATTCAATGAGATCATGACTGATCTGTCACCTAACTCCATACACCTACCCTTGGCCCATATCCCCTCAATACTTTCACTTAACAAAAATTTATCTACCTCAGGTTTAAAATTAACAACCAATCCTGCATTGGCTGCCATTTGTGGAAGAAAGTTCCAAACATCTACCAACCTAAATATGTAGAAGTGCTTCTCAACATCTCTAGTGAACCATCTGACCCTAAATCTCAGACGATGCCCCTTAGTTCTAGAATTCCTAACCAGTGGAAATGGTTTATCTTTATCTACTCTGTTCTTTCCTGTTAATTTCTTAAAGACTTTGATCCAGGGTCACTAGCTACATTGCCCTTCCTGCTTCCCCACCCGAGATTTTTTGTTTCAACAGAAATTGAAACCTTCTGATCTACAGCCTACATAGCATCTTTACCGCACTGAACCAGCAGGGAAGCTTACCAATAATGCTTTTTGATCAAGGTGCACAATCTGTTTAATTACAAATAATGGGAAGGCAGTTATAATGTTTTCAACATTGCATAAGGTTTAATTGTCATTGCTATGTATTTCCAGTATTTTCTGTTTTACATGTATTAATAGTGTGATTTTTAAAAAACAATGTAGAAAACATAAGAGTATAAACAGTTTGCTCACTTCAGTACTTTGTCTGGTTGTGCCAGCCTACATTGTACATTAAATAAACTTCAGCCTCATGTCATCGAAGCTGCGCTAGTGATGAAGGAATTGGAGCATTGTTCTGAGAAAAAGTTGAGTTGGAATTATGAACACAATAAAAATCGAAAGAACTGCAGATGTCGTAAATCAGAGACAAAAATAGAAATTGCTGGAAAAGCTCAGCAGCATCTGTGGAGAGAATCAGAGTTAATGTTTCAGATTGAGTGACCCTCCCTCAGAGCGTTCTGAGGGAGGGTGACTCAACGTGAAATGTTAACTCTTGATTCTCTCCACAGATGCTGCTGAGCTTTTCCAGCAATTTCTATTTTTGTCTCTGATTTACAACATCTGCAGTTCTTTCGATTTTTATTGTGTTTCCAGCAATTCCTACTTTTGGCTCTGGAATTCTGAACAGTTCTGGCTTGGTAGTTAGGCCTCTATTTTCCCACAAACTTTCATACATTCCTGCCCAGAACTGCCTTATTTTAGGTGCAAGGATTAAAAACAAATCCATATAAGCTATGAACCTGAAGTAAGACAGAATATAAAAAGAAAAATAAAAACAGAAAGTGTTGGTGAAGCTCAGCAGATCTAGCAGCATCTGTGGAGAGAGAAAAATAGATTTGACATTCACTCTGATGTGACTCTGCTTCAGAACACATCCTGGGAGTGACCCACAGAGGTCTGAAGAAGAGTTGTATCAAATTAAAAACATTAACTCTGTTTTTTCTTTTGCTGCAGGCACCACCAGACCTGCTGACTTTCTCCAGCAATTTCTGTTTTTATGAGTGATTTCCAGCATCTGTAGTATGTTGCTTTTACTTTGTCAGGGCCTCCTTATTTTGTATTTTTTTAAAAAAAGACTGGGGACTGAAAAGAGAAAGAGCTGTGTCAAACGCCAGTGCTTGAAGGAATGGATACAGTGGGTGAAAGCGGGGATCCACATCTGCTGGATGACAGACATTGAAGGGACAATATATGAAGGATCCGTTTGCAAACTGCAGATATATTTAGTTTGGATTCATCCATTCAGTATGCATGCAGAGTGTAGGTGCTTAGGGGTCAGATACTGGTCAAAAGTAATTTGCAACATGCCATTGATGCCTGAAAATCAAACAATGGTATGTCAATGAATGTGAACTCACAAGAAGTGAGTTAAACAAGAGGCCAAAACTGGCCAAAGATGAGGTATGATTCATGCAATGTCCAAGGATACCGCAAGAGTTGCAGATGTATGTTCCACACACTCATTCATACAGTAAGATGTGCAGAACCCTGATACCAAGGGCCACATCTCCATTGTTCATTCAGCTTTCGCTCCAGTGTGTGCAGCAATTTGGTGAGTGACTGGCATGTTACTTCAAAATGGTGTTCTTGCTGAGCTCTGAGCCCCTTCCCATCCCAGACCCATATCAACCATTCCGCATTTCATTGTATTCAATACAGACCATCGTTAAACCTACATCAGCTCAGCAGAATGTGGCCCTTGGTATTAGGGCGCTGCGTGTCTCATTGTAAGGAGTGTGTGCAGTACACCCCTGAAAAGTACATCTCCAGTGGGTCTCCTTAGATTGAAGATCCTCAGTAACTCCTTATATTTCCAACCTCGGTCATTTCCACCAAGAGTCCTGTGCCCTGCAGCTGGAGGGATATTGGTCACTGTGACTGCCTTCCTAAGAGGGAAACGTGGATACAGGATGACCAGGGACAACATCAATCCCCGAAGCAGCAGCAGGAATGGGGAACTCCCAGCTCAGGGAGTGGTCATAGCAGCAGATCTCTCAACAGACATCTGCTGAGTGGTGAGACATTCTGGGAATGGCATGTGGTAAAATGGGGGTAGGATCAGGCATAAGGAATGCCATGGCGTGGGGTAGGTAGTTATTGATGTGTGTCTGGTAAGAAAACAGCAAGGGGTGTTGCTAGGCCAACAGTAAGAATCCCTCAAACAAACTTGACACAACTGGCACTTATCCAGAAGAATTATTATTTCTAATCTTTATGCATGTGTGTGTTGCATTAGGGATTAATAATACTTTATTACATGTAGTAATTAATAAACACAATCTTTTTGTTAAGTCCAGAAAACCTGGCTGAATTGGTTCTTTTTAAAACAAAATTCATTTGTGTTTGGGAGGAAGGCCGTCCCATGGGAAGGGATTTGTTTGTTGTAAACAACCAAGAGAGTGGGTGAACAAAAAGGAGGAACCAGTTAATTCCTCTTCACTGGGGAATTTAACAGGTTGGGGCATACTGTCTGGAAACTTAACAAATTGAAGAATCTCATCAATGATCTTATTGGAGCAATAAATAATGTAGACAACATAAGAATGTAAACAATGTGCTCATCTCAGTATTTCGTATGTTTGTACCAGCCAATAAAATACATTAAATAAGTTACAAAAACAGAAGTTGCTGGAAAAGCTCAGCATGTATGAAGAAAAAATCCCTTCCTCAGAGGAAAAGTCACTGGACCTGAAATGTTAACACTGCTTTTTTCTTCACAGATGCTGTCAGACCTGCTGAGCTTTTCCAGCAACTTCTGTTTTTGTTCCTGATTTACAGTATCCACAGTTCTTTCAGTTTTCATTTAGAGTTTAAATAAGTTGCACCTCATCCTTTGAGAGCTCTGCTCAATGAAGGATCTAATGCTGATCCAGCATTATTTTTAAATACAGCTCAAATTCATGAACATCTGAAAAGGTAAGTGTAAAGATTGCTCAGTGTTTGGTGTGCATGTATGCCTCTTAGAAAATAGCACAGAAGAAAGAATAATTCCATACAATGTACAACCAATGCATTGCTGCAACCAAAGTTGAAGGAGTTCACAGACTGTCTAGGGCCATTACTCCAAGGGTGAAATCATAAATTTAAATGATTTTAAAAGATGCCAATGTGGCCAATTATATTTTCAACATAAGGATAGATAGATTTCTGAACAGTAAAGGAATTAAGGGTTAGGGTGAGCAGGCAGCTAAGTGGAGCTGAGTCCATGAAAAGATCTTATTGAGTGGTGGAGCAGGTTCACAGAGCCAAATGAGCCACTCCTGCTCCTATTTCTTATGGTCTTAGGAACTTTCTACACGTTAGATTAAAAATAAATATAAAATGATAACTGACACAATCAGAAAAAAAAAAATCTTTTCTGTTGAGATTGACTTAGGAGAAAAGTTCTTTGGACAGTACGTGTCATTCCCTGAAGGGAAAATAGATGAAGTATGAAAAGATCAAGCTGGCTTTCAGTCAGTACCCTGGCATGTGTAGATGGGTAAACAGGCACAGTTGTCTCTCAAGAACTTTTGCAGACACAGTTCGCTCAGAAATTGTCAAGGGGAACACAATTCCTGATAGCCATGAACTCAGCCAGCTGGTTTTCCACTAAATAAATAAAAGCCATTAGCTTAAGCCACATGACTTTCAATAAGTGTTTTTAAAAAGCCTCACTGTCTTTTCTATGACATGCCTTAAAAAAAACACGACAGGTTTAGGAACAATCGGCACTACTTTCAATGGTTCTTTAGCAAGAACACTGTAAAATTTTTAATGATTTAGAATACAAAAGCAAAGAAGTGATGTGACCAACTCTGCAAATCATTGGTCAGACCACAATTGGAGTATTGTATTCAGTTCTGGGCACCTCATTTAAGGAAGGATGTTAAAGCCCTGGAGGGATTGCAAAGGAGATTTACCAGAATGATACCAGGAACGAGAGATTGTAGATATAAGGAAAGCTTAGAGAAATTGGTCTTGGATCAGAGAAGATTAAGAGATGACCTTATTGAGGTGCTCAAAATTCTGAACAATTTTGACAGGGCGAAGAAGGATTTAATGTTTCCACTAGTTGGTATGACAGTAATTAGGGGTCACAATTTCAGAATTGCTAGCAAGAGAGCTAGGAGTGAGATGAGGAGAAACTTCATTACTCAGACAGTTGTTAGGATTTGGAATGTGCTGCCTGGGAAAGTGACAGAGGTGGATTCCTTAGGAGGTTTAAAAGAGACCTGGATGTATATTTGCAAGTGATGAATTGATGAAATGACTGGAGAATGGAACTAGCTGGGAAGGTCTTTTGAGAGCTGGTACTGACATGATGGGCTAAATTACCTCCTTCTGTACTGTAAAATTCTTTGATTCTATGAATCATCTTCAGAAAAACATATAACCCAAACCTCGGAATTTCTGTTATCATGGCAGTAGGTAAGCCAACAGCTATTGCCTGTGGTTGAACCAGCAGTAAAGGTAGATTTTACTACTAATTCATACCTGCATTTATCAGTCCAATGGTGGACGTCAGTCCTCTGCCAGAGGAGACACTCTTATAGTAGGTAAAATACATCTGATCCAGAGAAATGTGACTCTAGTTGCATACCGGATGTTAAATTTCAATTTTTTTTAACAGAAATATCTATATTTTTGGTGCTTAAAAGTCTGAATTTGAAGAAAATATGGTTCTGAATTCTATAATACTCATGTCTCTTTCAAATGTTGTAAGAGTGTTCCTGCATAATCATTGCACCTGACACATGTACCAGATATACTGAGCATATGCAAATTGTACGGAATCCCACTGTCTCGCATAAGAAAATAGCATGAGCTACATTATTCCATCTCTGATATCTAGGTCAATCCTTTACTTACTGAAAAGAGGACAAAGATACATTTGAAATAAAGTCAGTCACAGTGGTGAGGGCTTGAGAAGAAATCAGGAAGCTCATATCGTATAGTTATACCGTTTAGAAAAATCACATTATATTTTTCCGTGGTATGAAATATCACAGCCTGCTGACTAGACAGTGAGTTGAAGAAATATTTTCTACCAGTATTATATATGCAGAAAGCAAAAAGAAAGGAAATGCAACAACCCATGAAAATGAATATGTTTTAGTGAGAATAGGCTCAGGAGATTTCAGATTTGTGATTGAATAATACATGGAATATTGTTATTCATCATGCTGCAAAAGGTAATCTCTCCACCAATATCCATCTCCCTAAGTAATCAATAAAGCCCTTTTATAAACTTATGAAATGTGGTTTATGGTCTACACAGAGGGATCAATTATCACGCATATATTTAATGCAAAGTTCGGCAAAAGTGTTGGTGTTTTTAGTGCAGGAAGAGTGTTACTTTGTGTGGAGTGTAAAGCATTGCTTTCACCTGTTTTCAAGAGTGTGACTGAGTCCCCAGGTGCACAAGTAACTCCTACTAATCTTAGCCTCTCCTCTCTAACTCTACAGTAAAAGGACCAGATTATTGTGGACAAACGAGACCGTGCAGCCTCTGCAACTGGAAGTCATTTGGAAGAAAGAGGCGAACAAAGCAAAAGACATTCTTTAAAGGTTTACTTGAATATGCAGGGTTCTGGCTTGCTGCTCCCCATAAAATGCTGTGCACGGTAGAAAAATTGCACTTCTAATAGCATTGCAGTTTTTCACACTGAGGCTGACAAGCATTCATTCTTCTTCAGCAGTGCCTGCTGGGGAATTATGACACTGCAATAGACTGGTGTGATGATATAAAATAAAAGGCCATAGGTAATAGGTACTATCCAAAGACCTTCATTGCAAGATAATGTTCTATATTTCAGATAGTTCTGTACATCAGTCCGCAGGCAAAGAGTGCACATCTGTTCATGTAGAAAAAAATTGTCATCAAAATCTTCACTATGACAGTAATAACAGACTGTGTTAGAAACCTCCCCTCAGTGCAGGCATGTGAAGTAAGTGCTTACATTTTTATAACCTTGAACCATGCAGGGATGATTGTAGTAATGTCTTTATATCTTTTGGGATATGAAATATCCAATTCATAACTACGAAAATGCAGAATTACCAACTTAATTGATCAGTTGCTATATTACTAAAATGTGCAAAGTTCAATGATACGTCACCAAAGATTTCTACATGACTGGAAAGAGAAAAAACAATCTTTTAATTTAGGTAAACATAT
>NC_063334.1:14397094-14435401 GCF_021869965.1 Rhincodon typus | reverse complement strand
ATATGTTTACCTAAATTAAAAGATTGTTTTTTCTCTTTCCAGTCATGGCTGTTGTGGAAATTGAACCCATGTTGTTGGTATTAGGCACCAGGCAACTGAGCTAAACTGACCACTTTGAGCAAGTTCACAAACACAGTGACTTAATTTTCTAAGTATATATACTTGTGTCTGAAAGATCATTTGTCAACATAGCTGAAATAGTCAGTCCATGTTGGCATGATACATCTGATACTTTTTACATTTCTTATCAATTGCTGTTTATTTTCCTTGCTAGATCATCCCAAAAATACTTCAAGCCCAATGAAGGGGAATACTGTATCATGACCAGAAACTTCCAGATTTTTGCATTGCATCCATGGGAACGTGCTGTCAGTTTTACACCATAACGATTACAAGCACTGAGAGTTTCCCATCATTGCAACTGCAAATTCCAGTCTCTAGAGTAAGTGTTAAACACATGGCCTGCCAATTCAGAGCTAAAAGTCCTACATGGATCCAAGCCTGATAACTCCGAACCAAATTGCTTGGAGTTTGGTCATCATACTGCGTAATGTCTGTGTTGAACATTTAGATGTGCTGTAGTTGCATTGTTACGTTATATAGTATCAATTGCTCCTGTAAATGGTTTCAACATCTTATCTCTATCAAATATTAATAATGTAATTTACTTCTATGATAATGTGACCAAGTAGAGAGGTTAAAAAACTGGCCCCTTGTACCCTGAACTGAATATTCCACCTTAATTTCTCCAAAGATGGATTGAACACATACTTGGGTAATTCAAGGCTTGATGGAAAACAATAAGCCACTTCATTTCAGTGTCTGAACATGCAGAGCAACAATTATGATCAGATTCACTTTGTTTAATCAGTACAACTTATCTTTGTAATGTAAAATATAATGATTAAAACAAGGTGCTATCTATCTTCTATCCTTTCAGCAGTTGGGACATGTTCACAGTTTCACCTTTAACAAAACCTGTCTGCTTTTCGTAGCTTTCTTGTACTTTCTTCTGACTTAAATGTCAACTTTCTGGCATACTGACTGTCCACTACATTAAAGTGGAATCTACACATCTGAATTAGCATTAACCTCTGCCTAGTTCAAATGAATAGAGTTGTTGCAATGGCAATAAATGTGAATGATCCCGAGAGTGTGTAACTGGAACTCATTGTCTCCCGCATGCTGATTAAGATAGAGTGTATGCATATAGTCTATATTTCTCATCCCTTCTATAACATGAATTTAATAAAATGAAAACTAGGTTTAAATCATTAGCAGCATTTGTACCTCATACTAAAACATGATTCCTGTCCTGCCCATTTTGTATAGTCAGAAATCCTAAAACACAAGAGTCTCAGACTAGTAACTGTATACAGCAGAATTATTCAAAGTGCCTTTATAAAATTGAGGACAATCATAGAGTCTTGGAGACAGTAAGGACTGCACATACTGGAAACTGGAGTCAATAAATGTGGAGCTGGTAAAGCACAGCAGGTTGGACAGCATCCGAGGTGCAGGGAAAACAACAGTTCATACCAAAACGTTAACAGAATCATAGAGTCATAGAGTCATAGACATGTACAGCATGGAAACAGATCTGCCTGCCAAAGGAAAACTAACTGGCATATTAGTCCAACTGGAAATGGCTTTACTGGATTTTCTGTTTAAGATTTGTATAGTGAACATATAGTTTTCTATAGATTGAAGCAAGGCTGTAGGGTGGACATTCTGTAAAGTTATGCAAAGCTATGGATCCAACATGGGTCCAGAACATCTGCAGGAAGACAGCAGGAGTGCGGGAAGGGATTTTCCAATGGTTAACCTATTAGGAGGATGCCACTGGAACTACTGTCTAATTAAAGACAGTGGTGAATAAAAATGTAAATAAGGAGCAGGAGTAGGGCAATGTACCCCTCAAGTCTCCTTCATCATTTGACACAATCCTGGCTAATCTGATTATGGCCTCAACATCACTTTCCTGCCTACACCCAGTAACATTTGATTTCCTTGTTAGCATCAAATCCATCTAACTCAGTTGAAAATATTCAAGGATCTTCACAGCTTCCACTGCTGACTGTGGGAAAAGGTTCCACAGACTCATGCCTCTCAGAGAAAAGACTCCTGTCATGTCTGTCATAAATGGGAGATCCCTCATTTATTAAATGGCGTTCTATAGTTCTAACCGGTCCCAGAAGGGGAAGTCCCATCAGGATTTTAAACATTTAAATAAGATCACCTCTTGTTCTTATGAATTCCAATGGGCATAAATCCAATCTGCCTGACCTTTCTTCACAAGATAACGTATTCACCACAGGAAGCAATTGACCAAATTACTTCTATGTAATTACGCCCTTTTATAAGTAAAGAGGCTGAAACATCATACAGTACTCCAGATATGGCCTCACCAGGTCCCTATATTTACAGCTGAGATGGATGGATTCTTGATCAGTAGGAAAATCAAGCATTATGGGGAAAAGGCAAGAAAGTAGACAAGACAAGTTTTGGATCAGCCATGATCCTATTGAATAGCAGAGTAGGTTCGAGGGGCCAAATTGCCTACTCTTGTTCCTATTTTTTATGCAACTGCAGCAATACTTCCCTACTATTATATTCCTTTCCTCTTACAATAAATAACAAAATTGCATTTGTGCTCTCAATTGAACATTTGAACCTATATACTTTGTGATTCATTTACCAGGACACCCAGATCCCTCTGGACTGGGGTATTCTGCAATCCCTTAAATAATATGTTGCTCCTTTATTCTTCCTGCCAAAGTGGACAAGTTCACATTTTCCCACGATATACACTGACTGCCAAATTTTGACCTAGTTACAAACCTGTCCTTTTGCAGATCCTGTACCTCCTCCTGACAATTTACTTTCCTCCTTACCTAAGGGTCATCAGCAAATGTAGCAAAGGTAAATTTGGGTCTTTCTTCTAAGTCGTGAATATAGATTGTAAATTGTTGAGGTCCAGGCAATTATTCCAAGGCCATTCCATTTATGACATCTTTCCAACCCCAAAAAATGGCCTATTTGCCCCTACTGTCTGATTCCTGGCAGCTAACTAATTCTCTGTCAATGAAATATGTGACACCTCCCCCACCCCACCCCACCCCACACAATGAGCTTTGATAAACTTTGATACAACAGCTTGTTGAAAGCCTTCTGGAAATCCAAATACACCATGAATGCAAGTTATCCTTTACCCATATTGCATGTTGCTGGCAATGGTCTGATTGCACTGGAGTTTCCTCTATGTTTGCTCCTACTATCTCCTTAATAATGGATTCAAACATATTCCCTATAACAAGTATTAAACTAATTGACCTGTAATTTCTGTTTCTCTTCTTCTCTGCAGAGGAGTTACACTCATTCTTTTTGTATCTTTGTGGATCTTTCCAGTATCCAGGGAATTCTGAAAAAATAACAATAATGCATCTATTACCTTAGCACTCTTTTTTTTAGACCCCAGAATACCATTCATCAGAACCCCCGGGTTCTTGTCAGACTTTAGTTCCAATAAATGACTCAGTAACCTTTTTACTGGTGTTCATAAATTGGTTTAAGTTCCTCCCTCTAGTCCTCCCTCTTCATTGCGGTTATTTCTGGAATGTTATTTTGTCACCCTCAGGAGTGGCATGGTGGTTCAGTGGTTAGCATGGCTGCCTCACAACGTGAGGGACCTGGGTTTGATTCCACCCTTGGGTGACTGCCTGTGTGGAGTTTGCACATTCTCCCTGTGGCTGCATGAGTTTCTTCTGGGTGCTCTAGTTTCCTCCAGTATCCAAAGATGTGAAGGTTAGGTGGATTGGCCATGAGAAATACAGAGATACAGGCATGTGTCTGGGTGAGATGCTCTTCAGACAGTCAGTGTGGACTTGATGGGCTAAATGGCCTCTTTCTGCATTCTAGAGATTCTATGATTCCACAACACATGCAAAATATCTGTTTGGCTCACCTGCCATTTTCTTATTTTCCTTTACAAATTCCCTCAACTTGGTCTGTAAAAGATTAAAGCTTGATTTAGTTACACCTTTTCTTTCTTTCACTCTTCTTCATTCTTTCATGGGATATGGGTACTGCAAGCAAGATATATATTTGTTATCATCTCTAATTGATACATATTGAGGCTTGTCTGGGTAAAAATGATAGACCTCTTTGCCGAAAGGACATTAATATATAACAATCTGCAATATTTGTCATAGTTACCATTACTAAAACTAGCTTTAAATTCCAAGTTTATTAACTGCTCTTAAATTCTACTTGCTGCTGTGCTAGGGTATGAATCCTGGGTCTCTGCATGACTGGCCCAATGACATTATCATTACATCACTATCTCCCCCTGAATATTTGTAAATACTCTTAATAACTGTTATTATATTTCTACATAGCTTTCTCTCGTACACCAATTTCTCCCTACTATTATTTCAATCATTATTTGCTGTTTTTATATTCTATCCAGCTTTCTGAGCTACCACCAATCTTTACACAATTGTATGTTTTCTCTTTCAATTTGATATCATTTTTAACTTCCTGAGTGAGCCACAAATGGTTCAGAGTCTTTCTTTCTCACTGCAATATATCTTTGCTGAGTGTTACAAAAGATATTCTCAAATGGCTGCCAGTATATCTTGTTACAGCCCTTGTTAATTTTTTTTTTATTATTTGTATGTATTCTTATTAACTTTGGTTTAGTACTGTGAATTGAGAACTGTGAGCTAAAGATGACTTTTGGACTATGGATAACAGCTTGTGTTAAAAGGAAAACAGACCAAACAAGTCGTGAGGCCAGGCCTGGAAATTAATTGCAGGTTCGTTCCTGATCAAAAAAATCTGCAGATGCTTTGTCATCAGGGAAAATCACAGCCACCCCTTTCCTTCCACCCAACCTTCCCAGCATCTGCTGGGTCAGAACCCTGATATGCTAAAGTTTGCCACTTTGTTCAGTAGAGATGGAGATGGGGATAGGAATGGGAGAGCTGTGCCAACTCTATGTAAGATCCCCATGTAGTTGTAAAAATGACAACTAATTGGCCAGTCAATTGGAATATTTAGCTACTCACTTTTGGGCAAGAGGCACATGACACTGCTACTTTCTTTTTTTCAGGAATATCCAGTATCAGCAAGAAGACATTGAATTTCCCTCCCAATGCATTCCAGTGCCATTGTAAATGCCATAATAGCAGCCAATTTGTCTATAGAACACTGATAGCATTCAGTGCACAATTGTTCTTTCTGTAAAGGACAAGGGTTCAGAAATGATTCACAAGAATGTTGCCAGGGTTGGAGGGTTTGAGCTATAGGGAGAGGCTAAATAGGCTGGAGCTATTTTCCCTGGATTGTCAGAGGCTGAGGGGTGACCTTATGGAGGTTTATAAAATCATGAGGGACATAGATAGGGTGAGTAGCCAAGGTCTTTACCCCAGAGCAGGTTAGTCCAAAACTAGAGGGCATAGGTTTAAGGTGAGAGGAGAAAGATTTAAAAGGGACCTAAGGAGCAATTTTTCATGCAAAGGGTGGTGTGTGTATGGAATGAGCTGCCAGAGGAGGTGGTGGAGGCTGGTACAATTACAAACTTAAAAGGCATCTGGATGGGTGTGTGAATAGGAAGGGCTCAGAGGGATATGAGCCAAATGCTGGCAAATGGGACTAGATTAATATAGGATATCTGGTCAGCATGAGCGAGTTAGACAAAAGAGTCTGTTCCAAGCCATAGAGCTCTATGATTCTATGACTCTGTGACAGTCAGAAGACAACAAAGAGATGAAATAATCCCTTGAAAAGTCATACCTTTGGACAGAGTCTTTATATGGCTATCTAACATTATGTACTTAAGCCAAAACTTAGTCTTTTACTAGTTTTCTAAAGATTCAATTCCATTTCTATCTGAAGTACTTAAGTTCCTGAACAAAACAAATAAAAGGTACAAGCCATATTGCTCTGGCTTATTGCTTCAATCCTTTCCCGAACAGATCTGAAGTTTTCCTTTACAGATGGAGTTTATTTATTATTTCAGCTCTATCATTCCTTGTTGCTACTGTCATTTCTATAGCATTGTTGATATTGAATGTGATCCAGAGTGGCACCAGTTCTCTCGGAACATATGCCAACATGAGCCCCACACTATACTCAACTCTTTCAAATGGTGAATTATAAAAAAAAGTCTCTGCAGCAGCATTCTTAGGTTTTTCTTCACAGATCCTGAGGAGGAAAAATCAAAAATCAGTTTATCGTGGCGACTGAGCTGGAAGAGAATTCTACTTAGAAGGCCTGTACATGGAAATTTTTGCTGCATTTGATGAATTGGATAAAACCATTTAACATAATGGTTTTTAGTGTTAAGCAACCACTTTCCATGATTAATCCCGAGGGCTATGTGCAGACTTCAAAGTTTCAAATTGTAACTATTTTCATGCTACTTAAAATATGAGTGTTTTTCGCATATCTTTGAATGTTAATCATTGCAAATCAGTACAGCTTACATTTCTTTCGTGAGCCACCAGGAATAATTAGCAATGAATCAACATCTTATATCAGTAATTGAATGTATTCAAGGGGTATGTCGTATTGTCAGGCCATGTTACAAAATAAAAATAAACTTTAACTTTTTCATGAGATGAACAGATTGTTTCAAAGTTTTTTAAAATGTTTATTAGTAATCTTCCTAATACAAAAAACACATTTTCTAAATTCCACAGCAACCTACTCAGAAAAATAAAACCCTGAATAACTGCAGATGCTTGAAATCAGACACAAAAACATAAATTGCTGGTAAAGCTCAACACGTTGGCAGCATCAGCGGAGGGAAATCAAAGCTCATGTCTCAGGTCCAACATGCTGAGCTATTCCAGCAATTTCTGTTTTAATACCGAGAACAAAATCCTTGCGGCAACCTATTCTACAGTTAACCCTTAAATGCCCTCTAAAATGGCTTGGCGCACAACTCAGTTTTATTGAAACTACTGTAAAAAAGAAAAACTGAAGTCTGCCCAAACTGCCACAGTTCAATATGGTTCCTTACTGTGACCCGCTTAAGTGCAATTAAAGTTAAATAATAAATGTTTGGGAGTAATGCCCACATCCTGTGAAAAAAGAAGCATTTAATTATGGGGCTTACATAAGATTTCCAAATCTTCTTTGGCATGCATCCAAAAGCAGGTCGAACATGGGCCAGGAACATGCTTAGACAATGCAAATTAAAGTAATTCTGCAAAATGAAGTACTACAATGCATTATCCTGTGCAATCATCTATATAGTTAAATCGCTGCATATTTTAAAAACCTCTTAATCTAGGAGCATTAGTACATTACACTACACAACAAAATATGATTAAGCAATTTATATGGTAATGTCGAGACTAACATCTAAATATTCTCATTATTATTTACAGTAGCTTCTTCAGCTCGAAGTTCATAATAGACTTTCTTTCTTCTTCTTCCTTTCAAAGTCAATCTCTGATTATCTAACAGGAGTTCATCTTGTGGCAGATCCATTTCTGTCTCTCCTGTCCTGATTGATTGGCTCAATATAATGAGACAACAAGAAGCGATGCTAGCTCCCAAAGAATTCTACAGAGAGAGGCAGTTTTGACAGGTGCCTGGAATGTGAAGAAGCAAAAACTTTTCCGTGTGTAAGATGAGGCTGCTTTCTAATAATTTTATCATGCTTGTTTTGGAAGTATCAGAAATGCTTCAGGAAAATATTTGATTATTGAATGCATCTTGTCAATTATGTTAAGGGACGGCATGATCATGTGACAAACTTTTGTGCAAACAGAATTAAGTTTGAAGGTGATAGAAAAGTTTTCACTGATGACAATGAGTTATGGCGATCTTTGCATCGAGGTGAAACAAGAATAACTCGTAAGTATTTGTGACATTTGAGTTATGATGAGTGAAAAACATATGAGCAACTCACTGTCACTGGTAATAGACTCTGTTGTATTAATATTAGGCTTATAGGAGAAATGTGAATGCTTTCTTATTGACTTCTTCAACAGGGTTTCTTTGATATACGATGACTGAGATTATAATACTTCAACCTGGACTAGTAAGAATCTTTTCTCATTGTTTATAGCAAAGTTTGTTATTATTAACTTTTAGATTTTTAAATGATACACCTTTACAGAGATCCTCTTGAACTCCATTGAACATGGCAGGTTCAGAGCAAGATGGAATGTTTTATGTTTAAAAAAAATCTTTCAATATTTAACATTTCACCCAGAAAAGGTCTGGTCCCCCAGACTTGACAAATAGTATACAATTAAGGAGAGCAATGCAAAATACTGAAAGGGAATTTTGTTTCACAGCAACTCTGAATCAGTGATATAAAGGCCATGGCATTCTATTGGTTAGTCTATACTGTTTAAATCCTGTTTTGCAAATTCTGTAAATTTTTAGTCTGTGCCATCTTTACACTCTATATCCATTCATCACCAAGGCAGCATTGTTCCTTGTCCATAAAACTGCCCATCTTTGCCCTATCTCACTCCGTCCATAATGGAATCTTTATTCATCCTTCCATTACTGAAAAATTCTGCTTTATCAACACCATTTTTGGACTCCAAAGCTATGTTCCACACACACTGCAACTTGTCAAAAACTCTATCACTTACGTAGTTCCTCTAAAGTAAAATATATGCTTACTTTTTATTCTAAATGTTTCTTTTGTGGATCTCATGAATGGTTCTCCTTCAAGCATGAGGTGGCACAGTGACTCAGTGGTTAGCACTGCTGCCTCACAGCACTAAGGACATGGGTTTGATTCCACCCCTGGGCGACTGTATGTGTGGAAGTTGCACATTCTCTCTGTGTCTATGTGGGTTTCCTCTGGGTGGTCCAGTTTCCTCCCCCATCCAAAGATGTGTAGGTTAGGTGGATTAGCCATGGGAAATGCAGGGATAGGGTGGAGGATTGGATCTGGGTGGGTAGCTGTTCGGAAGGTCAGTGTGGATGCATTGGGCTGAAAGGCCTGCTTCCACACAGTAGGGATTTTATGATTCTAAGCAGAAAGGCGAAAGGGGGATTCAATGGCATCATCTGAAATTATGAGGACTTTGTTTCTCTCCAGTGCTTATCTCAATGCCTCATGGTCCATTCATTTTCGTTTGGACTTTGTAGTGGCTTGATTCAGCTGACTGGATTGCTAGGCCATTTCAGAGGGCAGTTAAAAGTAAACCACATTGCTATGGTATAGCAGGTGTTAGGTACAGTCCCATCCAGCTGGTGTGCGCTCATACTCAGCATGCCAACAGGTCAATGCCCAATATCCACTTAGTATAATGTCTTCATTAGGCCACCATCTACTGTGACACCTGCATTTCAGGCATCACAGCCAGCCATTGGATGGCTGCTGGCTGATATGGACTATCCTTTGACAACAATATAATTCCATTCACTTTTACAAGAGCAGTTATACAACAAAACTCATACTTCCATGCAAAATCTGATTGAGCAGACCATCATGTGCTAAAGAGGAATCCTGCAGCCTCTGTTGTTCTGCTCTTCTGATCAAGGGTCACCGAACCTGAAATGTTAACTCCGCATTCTCTCCACAGATGCTGCCAGACCTGCTGAATTTCTCCAGAAATTTCTCTTTTCACTTCAGTACTCAATGGAGGTCATGTCAAGATTTGTAGTTGTCTTCAACCTTGTCTCCATTATCAGCAATAGTGTAAGCAACTGAGGAAGATAAAATGGTAGAGGAGTGAAAAACAGAGGTGAATAAGTCAACCAATGCAGCATTTTCCGAGACGAATATTCATGATTGATTCATTCAATTGTGACACTGGTAAATTCAAACTTATCTCCCCATTCACCACGAGCGCCACACATTATGTTCCTTTCGTCACTGGCCATTGCATTGGCTGTCTGGTCGCATTGCAAATTCAAAAACCAGCAGACAAAATGAATAGGATGTTGCATAAAACATCAATTAATCCCCCTTGTGCATTCCCTTTGTGCTTGATTACAATGTGCCTTTGTACATCCTGGTGCTCCAGCACAGTGCTACCGCAATAGCTGCAACATGTGGAAGTGGAAGATAATGGATTTTCAGAAGGGGGAGACTGCATTGGGCTTCACACAATCACCTGGAGTACTCTAGACCTCAAAGGCTGGGGTTTGACTGCACCATCTTGGCATGGGTAGTGGGAGTCTGGGCTAGTTGGCTGCCAGCAACTTCAACAGGCAGGTCAAGTGGTGCCATCCTCAAAGGGGCAAACAAGCCTATGTTCCATGGGTGCACTGTCACTCCTTAACATCCTGTCAGAGATTCTGCTAGTGAAAGATTGCTGAAATGCTTTGAACGTTGACCTTCACAGCCATGATAGTAGTAGTCCAAGCTTTCCTGGCTTCAGTCTCAGGGCAGAATCTTCCCGTCTGGGAGGAGGCGAGAAGAAAAATGACCAGGAGTGCAAATTTAACCAGGGTCACAAATTCAGAATCTCATTGACAGGATAAACGTTGCAACTAAATCCTCTAACTTTAAAAGGTGGGCAAATGTCAGGAAGGCTATCTACTAGTGTTTGCTTCTCATTAAAAATATAACTTATCAGAATTGTTTGATGGATCCCAATTAGGTGCTACCCAATCAAGAAATATGTGTCTTCACATACTCAAGTGTGTATCAGCGATATGTACCTGGTGAACTTGATTTTTTTCAGGACCCTGGGGCAAGAACTTGCTGTTTTGACCCTATAGACTTATACAGCCATAGTCATTGAGTCATACAGCATGAAACAGCTCCTTCAGTTCAATCAGTCCATGCCAAACATAATCCTAAACTCAACTATTCCCACCAACCTGTGCTTGGCCTATACCCCTTCAAACATTTCCTGTTCATGTACTTATCTAAATATCTTTTAAACTTTGCAACTGTACCCACATCCACTGCTTCCTCTGGAAGTTCATTCCACACATAAACCACCCTCTGTGTGAAAAAGTTGCCCCCATGTCCTTTTCAAATCCTTCTCCTCTCATCTTAAAAATATGTCCCCGTGTCTTAAAACCCCCCACCCTAGGGAAAAGATAGATATCATTCATCTTATGCCTCATGATTTTATAAACCTCCATGAGGCCACCTCTCAACCTCCTATGCTGCAGTGAAAAAGGTCCCAGCCTATCCAGCCTTTCCTTATAACTCAAACCTTCCATATCCGGCAACATCTTGGTAAATCTCTTCTGAACCCACTCTACTTTAATAATATCCTTCCTTTAACAGGGTGACCAGAACTGGATACAGTACTCCAAAAGTGGACTCACTGATGTCCTATACAACCTCAACATGACGTCCCAACTCCTATACTCAAAGTTCTGAGCAATGAAGGCAAACGTGCTAAATGCCTTCTTAACCATCATGTATATATGTGACTCAAACTTCAAAGAATTATTTACCTGAACCCCTAGGTCTCTCTGTTTGACAACACTACCAAGGTCGTACTTTTAATTATATAAGTCTTGCCCTTTTAAGTTTTAACAAAATGTAGTACCTCACAATTTTGCAATAATAATGTGGTTTTAATCAACATTAGAATGAGCTGCAGTGTAAGGCCTGCAAGTGGACGAAAAGCAGCAAAGGGAAGGAGGACAGCTGTGCTACAGGACAGAGCGGATAATAAGTGACAAATGGAGACAAGGTCAGACAGGAAAGGTTGAGCACTTTAGAAAATGTCGGGACACTAGGAGGGCAAGATTGGGCACTGTCGTGTCAAAGGTGGGGCATTATCAGGGTAGGTGTGGGGCAGAGTCCATTGTAGGATGGAAGCGTAAAGATGGAAGAATGTTTTTGTCTTGTCTTTGTTCATTTGGGCTGATGGCTAGGAAGATTGTGTCAGAGAAAGTTTGGTGTCCGGGGTATAGTGATTGCTGTGAAATGTTTAAGTCAGTATCAAATATAGCGGAATGCCATCTCTCCAAGCCACTCAGCATCCTGACTTGGAAATATATTGCCATTCCTTCAGTGTTGCTGTGTCAAAATCCTGGAATTCCCTTTCTCAAGGCATTGTAGGTCTACCGACAGCATGTGGCCTGCAGCAGTTCAAGAAGGCAGCTCAGCACCACCTTCTCAAGGGCAACTAGGGGCGGGTAATAAATGCTGGCCAAGCCAGCAATGCCCACGTCCCATGGGTGAACAGAAAAATATTCAGCTAAATAAACTGGAACTCAAATCTGATCTCATTAATGGTGACCATGGCAACTATCATCACTTGTCATTAAAAATCTGCCTTGTCCTTTAGAGAAGGAAATTTAACCTCCTTACCTGGTCTGGCCTCCATTTGATGCTAGACTCACAGCACTGTGGTTGATTTTCAAATGCTGTCTGAAACGGTTTAGCAAACCAAATGCTTCAAGGACAGTTGACAACAAACGCTGGTCATGCCACTGACATCCATATTCCATGGATAAATAATAAATCTCTGATTCCATGATTCTATGAAAACCCATTCACAGATTCCCTGTCAGTGTGTGGCATATACTTGAGCACTGTAAAATACAAAGGGAAAAACACACATTAGGTTAATAGCTATGAGACATTTTATTTGATAAATATATCAAATGTTAAAACCAAAACCTACAATTTAGTACAATTCCGTTTTTCTGATTGCTTTAGGATGGGTCTGTTTGTAAGTCTTTACAATTTCCACTTATTATAGATTTGCTATTACTGTGAGGTTTTATCTAATTTCATTTATCTGATTGAAGAGTGTGTGCCACATGCGAACTGATTTGTATATTAAAGATGTGGCTTTTTTGCAAAATATGTCAGACAGTGGGAGCCTGTTCTGAATATAAATAAGCATATTATATCATTTAATAAACAGAGAGAACGATCAGGCAGATTGTAGATCAAACACAGCTTCACAGTATAAGCAATAAACCAAGATGCCTGAAGACATGCACTGCAAAATAACCAGAAACGGCTAGATGAACAGCACAACAAATTAACTTAGCTTAAACAGGCTTAGTTATCATCGTGTGGTGGAGAGAACAATAATATATATTTATGTTGCTAAAAGTCATGCTTGAAACCCTTTATAGTATAAATCAAAAATCATTTTTAAAGATGTTATAAATGCATGCGATAGGATGTGGATTTGCAGAATCAATTTGGCCTAGCAAGTTAAAAAGCAGAGATCATTGTCATTTAATCCCAATGATGTGGAGGTGCTGGTGTTGGACTGGGAACGACAAAGTCAGAAGTCATACGACACCAAGTTATAGTCCAACACATTTTTTTTGAGATCATTCCAAAAGCTTATGATTTCAAATAAACCAGTTGGACTTTACCGTGGTATCATGTGACTTCTGATGTAACCCCCCTACTGTGCAGATACAGATTACTTGGCTCATGAAGTCTGCACCAAACCTCCGAAGAACATTCTGCCCAGACCCAGGCCTATCTGTACATTTCCCAGGGCTAACCCACCTAGCCAGAGAAATTTAACATGGCCAATCCAGCTAACCTGCACATCTTTGGAATGTGGGAGGAAACCAGAGCACCCAGAGGTAACCCACACAGAAACAGGGAGAATCCTCAAAGTTCACACAGACAGTCATATAAAGCTAGAATTGACCCCAGGTCCCTGGTGCTGTGAGGTAGCAGAGCTAGGGGCTTTTCCATCTCTTCAACTAATCACTAGATCTTGATGTACTGAATGTGTGCCATCAGTTGTAGAGAATAGAGTCATACATCATGGAAACAGACCCTTCGGTCCAACTCATCCATGCTGACCAGGTTTCCCAAAGTAAACTAGTTTCTCCGGCCCGCATCTGGCCCATATCCGTCTAAATCATTTTTATTCATGTACTTATCCAAATGTCTTTTAAATGTTGTAACTGCACTTACAACTACCACTACCTCTGGCAGTTAATTTCACGCACGTACTTGTTAGTGTTAGCAACAGGCACTCTTTTCATTGATGGGTAGCATCATGCCATATTGTTCAGGCTAGAAAGTACTAACTCATGTTTCTTAGGAAGTTTTACGATATAGAAGCAAACATAAATTATTGCGTAAGATTTATGAAA
The DNA here is from genome assembly GCF_021869965.1 of Rhincodon typus. Lineage (NCBI taxonomy): Eukaryota > Metazoa > Chordata > Chondrichthyes > Orectolobiformes > Rhincodontidae > Rhincodon > Rhincodon typus. Next base: position 14,421,367 of record NC_063334.1, on the reverse strand, counting down.
GCTTAACTTGCACTAGTGCAATTAGCTTTCCTGTTTTCTGTGAATGTTAACTGCATTTTGAGAAAGCCAAACATAACCCTAAATATTATGGAATCTCTTTTCTAACCAGGCACCAACATATCTCAGAATGAACTGAAGGCAATCAGACTGCCTCATCAGAACAAACAGCCCGTCCCCCATTAAGCAGACGATGCTGGAGAAGTTCGAGCTGGTATAAAGTAAGATAAAGGATGGAGAACAATCAAACATGCCTGTCATTCAGGAGAGATCCGGGGACTCTTCCCTAGGTTGATTTGTGTAATTTTGATATGTTTGGAAGCAAACATAACTACCAAAATGTTTGTGAGTCAACCCCTGGTGGGACAACAATTAGAGGCAACCATTTGTTTTGGAAAATTCTTCTGATCTCTACACCCATAATTTTAATTTATCTTCATTTTTTTCTCAGGGTCCTGTGTCACTAAGGTCTGTTGTATTGTGTGTGTTTTTCCTATTTCCTTACCTCCTGCTTTAAAGTCCTACTGCTCCATTAATCACACATTGTTAGAAGTCTTTCATTTAAGGTCTGTACATATCATCTGAGAGACAGAGACAGAGAGAGAGAGACTCACCAAAGGTAACTGCTTTGGCCATTTCCTACCCTTGTTTCAAATCACATGATTTATTGTGATGATGCTATCACATCCTACATAAACATATTGCAGACAAGCTAGATGCAACATAGAATTTTTGCAGAATTCTTCAGGTGGTAGACCCAGGGGACCCCACAGAGAAACAGTAAAAATGGCTAACCAGGCTTCTGACAATAACTGGGTGAAATAATGGCAATGGATGAGAAAAATGCCAGGGCCATTCAGGTGAGAGTTTTCACACATCAACACATGGCAGTACACTCACTTTAAAAAATAATAAAAGCTTGCAATATTGATTATAGGTTTACAATTTACACCATCTCAACATTGGCCTATTTTTTTCCACAGCTCCTCAATGATGTATTTGATGATGAAATTTACAGAAATGATGAAACAGAAAATAGAAGCAGGAATAGGCTATTTAGTCTGTCGAGCCTGTCCCACTATTCAATCTGATCATGGTTGATCATCCAACTCTTTACCTGCTTTTGCCTCACACCCTTTGAATCCTTCAGTTCTAAGAACTATACCTAACTTCTTTGTGAAAACATTCAGCGTTTTGGCCTCATCAGCCTACCATGGCTGAGAATTTTACAGACCTTCCTCGCTGCTTGCTTCACCTGTGTGCTTACTGTCTGTAACTGGTGTACAAGGACTCCCAGGTCTCATTGCTCCTCCCCTTATCCCAGTCTAACACCTTTTGGAAGATAAACTGATTTTGCTACCAAAGTGGATGACCTCACATTTATTAACATTATACTTTATCTGCTATGCATTTGCCCAGCCACTCAACTTGCCCAAAACACACTGAAGCATCTCTGCATCCTCCTCACAGCTCACCAGCTTTGTGTCATCTGCAAACTTGGAGATGCTACATGCCACTTCCTCTTCATATTCGTCCAGGGGTTTGAACACAGTCGGCCGATCAACTGCTGGGGGCAGTCAGGGTCAGAAAGTCAGTACCTCTAAGGTCCGAGAAGTGGGCCACAGTCAGCCCTACAGCTCTAATTTACCCAGTTTTAGGAATAGCAGCAAGTAATGGTGAGGATGTGATGATGATCAAAGCTGATAGGGCGGACACAGAGGGAAAGGAAGAAGGGAATATGACATGTTTGGGGGTTGTTGCCCAAACTGGAAGGCTGAGCTTGTGACTCACTGTTTGAAAAGTGACTACTGTCGCCTTCCACTCTCATCGAAATGTGTCATGAATATGAGAATGGTTGACCCCCTCCCCAGAGCAGGTGGAGTCAGTGCTTCATTCTGTGAGAGAAGGTGCTCCACTTGAATGCAATCTGAGGCCCTTCAAGTGTCAGTAGCATGAAACAGACACCCACAGTCCAGCTGGAAAACAGCTATGATCACAAAGTGCTGTATGTGAACCTGACAGATTGACCTCGTGTGTCAACTAAAAACCCTGGCCCCCAGCAATCCCGACCACAACACTCCTCATTGTGAATCAATCCTAGCAATGTCTGTGAGGCTGAGAGTAATGTTTCCTAACCTGGAAAGACTCAACTAGTTCCAAAGCGGCAATCATCTTTCAGGGTTCCATTGCCTGCACACAGTCCAGGAGTTACTCACTTCTTATCCCAGATCAAACCACATCCTCACCATTATCCTATATACAACACTGCCTTACTTAGGTAAGGTGGGGTTTGGCAGTGGAGCCAAAGGTATTCCTTATTGCTGCTAAATGTAATATCTGCTTGAATATATCTGCCCCATAAGGGCCGAACAACAGAATTCTGAATCAGGGCAATGGATTCCCAAAGTCCCTGTAGAGGCATCCCAGAGGCCTCTAAGTCAGGGACCTCCCTGCCACAGTGTTTGGAAGACACTGTTCAAATGTTATTAGTGTGCACTGTGCTGGCAGAATGACCACATTACTGAGGGGCTGCTCTGACAGTGCCCACACAGGCTCATTGGATCTATCCCCAGTGGATCATGGATCAGAAGGACATCCTGATAGCTGCTACACTAAGAGCTGCTACATGAATGGATGAGGAACGCATGTGCCTGGAAGGCCAGGACCAGCCTCACCCTCCACTATCATCTACCCCACCACCCCTACCCCTACCCCTAACCCCACTCCACCCCACTACAGAGCATTCAGCTGTAGGAGCCCTCATGATGCTTAGAGCAATCACTCATCTGTCATGGAACACCAGGCAGATAAGACAGGGTCAGTGAGGTTATACCCTTAGCCACAGGTGGCTGGGTTCGAGCAACATATAATTCTATGCAGCATTTCAGCAATGCGGCATCTCTTTCCACTGGGGCTAATGTAGAGCATAGGATGATCCCTCACTATCAGGAGTTTGTTACGGCACTGTCCAGAGAGAGGACACCTATCAGAATCCTCGCTCCAAACAACAGGAGGACACACTGAGGCTATGGGATGGATGATGGGGATCTGTGAGTGCCGCCATATTGTGATCATGTCTGAGAAGCAGATCTTTTAGCTTCCACAGAGCAGCAGCTTCAGCTAACGCAACACAGAAAGGGCTTCCTTGCAAATGTTGTTTCATAGAACTGAGTTGTGTGAAGTCGTCTTTCACTGACCCCAGATAACAAGGTGTAGAGCTGGATGAACACAGCAGGCCAAGCAGCATCAGCGGAGCCGGAAGGCTGACGTTTCGGGCCTAGACCCAAAGGGTCTCAGCTTGCCGATGCTGAGACCAGCATCCTCTGTATCACCCCAACTTCAAGTAGAGCTTAATGCTTTGATCTTTCTATGCAGTTCATTTAATAAAAAAAAAATTAAGGTTACAAATGGATGGAGGCCTTCATAATATCTGATGCTCCTTCGTTCAATCTACACAGTTTCATAGTAGTGTGGACACTGTGGAAACAATAGCTATCGTTCAGAGTCTAATTGAGTTAAAGTAGCCATCAAGGTGTCAATATCTGAGCAGCTGGAGGGTGCCAGGTGTAGCCCTGTGGACCTGTGGCTTCTTCCTCAGAGGAAGAGGGAAGTTGCCTTGCCATGCTGCACAAGGGCAGAGCAGATTAACCAATACATTCTGGAAATAAAAGAGTGAATGAGTTAGGAAATAGGGTTTGAATTTCTGATATGCTTAGAATAAATTCACAACATTGCTAACAGGAGGGCAATGCTGCAACTGACAATAAATAGGCTGTTGGATCAGCCATCATTGTATTGAATGGCAGAGCAGGCTTGAGAGGCTGAAGGCCTACTCTCGCTCCTGTTTCTTATAATTCTCCAGCATCTGCAGTTCCTACTATCTCTTATAATCTTATGGTCTTGTGGAATCTCAGTGGGCAAAGGAGATCTTAACATTACCATATGACTGCTGTCTATCTCTCTGACGAGGCAAGAATTCTCCGGTCCAGTGGACAAATATTGGGAACGCTATCAGCTGTCTTGTTTCTCTTTCTGGCCAATTGTGGGCAATTGTCTCCTAAGGTGTGACAAAGAAGAGAGTAAGTGAGTTGGAAGTGGATGGCACAGCTGTTAGCATTGGCTCAAGTGGGGGGAAAGTAGTAAGGTTTCCGGGTTCGTGAGTAGGCAGTATTGACTTAGCTTTATTGTCACATGTACTCAAATGAGTACAGAGAAAAGTTGATAGGTCGCCACTTACAGCTCCATCTTAAGTCCAAAGGTATCTAGGCACAGTCCTTTGATACAGAAGAGAGAAATGAAGAGAAAAGTTACATTACAGCTATCGAGGGGGAAGGCGATGGCCTAGTGGTATTATCACTGGACTGTTAATCCAGAGACCGAGTTAAAGTCCTGGGGACCCAGGTTTGAATCCCATCATGGCAGATGGTGGAATTTGAATTCAATAAATATCTGGAATTAAGAATCTAATGATGACTGTGAATCCACTGTTGACAGAAAAACCCATCTGGTTCACTAATGTCCTTTAGGGAAGGAAACTAGCATCCTTACCTGGTCTGGCCTACATGTGACTCCAGACCCACAGCAATGCGATTGAGTCTTAACTGCCCTCTGGGCAATTAGGGATGGGCAATAAATACTGCCTCGCCAGTGACGCCCTCATCCCGTTTAAAAAAAAACACAGTATGACCATAAGTTAGAAAAACAAGAAGTTAAAAAAAAACCATCACAGTCTCTCTCCAAAGGTTTTCTGCAATAGACCAGTACAGAGGGCCTCTACATGGTTGATCAATAGCTTCCCCTGCACCACACTGGGCCCCTTCCCCAGCTTCGCACCAGTACAGAGGGCATGCAGGGTTAATAGTTGGGGTTGGTGAGAGCAATTGAGAGAAGATGTTTTAGACAACAGTGAGAGCCATAGACCATGAGGATTGGTTTGAAACGGATGCAGTAGCAGAGTGAAAGCGAGTGTAAGGGAGCAGATAGTGACACTTAGCATCACAGAGTAGAGAAGGTCATTAACTTTCAAGCAGCATTGCTGGGTCTTTCTCTGAACTGTAGGCACCAGGAGGCAAACTTTGGCTAGACTGGCATGCAGTGATGGCATGGTCCTGAAAAAAGAGGATGACTCTTTTCTGCATCATGTAGTCCACCAGGAATTCCAGATCTGTGTCGTTAAAGCAGGGAGCTAACTTACCTGCATCAGCCTTGTCTGAGGTGTCTCTTCAGGCCATGCAGGGCCACTGCAGATGGTCAGTGCCTGATCTGGTGCACAGCTGCATTCTAAGTATGGTACTGGCACCGGGAATGCCAGGATGTCCTAGCTGTGGTGAGCAATTACGCTGTTGGCCCATGTAAGATTGTGTGAGCAGGATACCATAGAGGTGAGGTACCAAGGTAATAAAGCAAACTGTGGAGAATAGCATGAGACAACCCTCCATGAAACTCCTTGAAATTGATACTCTTTCTGGTGAAATACAGCCCTATATGTCAAAAAATCCTTAATTGATAGTGAAAAGCAATATGTAAACACTAATCCTTTTAAAAATATTTCCTGACAAAATGAGCAGAGCCTGCCTCAATTTTTCATCACATCAAGATCTTGAGGTGGGTCTTGTTTATTGTTTTTCTTGCCTTTCGTGTAATTGTTTCTATTATTTTCCCATCTGTTTTCTGTTCAGATGTATGCAAGTGCATCTGCATATCTAATTTGTACCACTTTCAGTTTGTGTCTGTACCAGATGCAAGAATATTCTGCACACTAGCTGTACTTCGATATTATTGTTCACAGTGAGATGGAAGATGGAAGATATCATAAAATGGCAGGAAAGCTGTACTATGAACTGAATCATGTACTATGACATATCAGATGATCATTATTTTGTGAATTTCAAAAAGGGAAAGCCCAGGTTCAGAAGAGGGAGGAACCTCAGTAAGAGAAATAACAAAACTTCTGCATTGTATTCTCAAAATTTAAATTCTTGTGATATGCCATATTCCTTTTATTTAAATGATGAGGGGCACGGATAGGGTGAATAACTAAGGTCTTTTTCCTATGGTAGGGGAGTCCAAAACTAGAGGGGCATAGGGTTAAGGTGAGAGGGGAAAGATTTAAAAGGGACTTAAGGGGCAACTTTTCATGCAGAGGGTGGTGTGTGTATGGAACAAGCTGCCAGAGGAAATGGTGGAGGTGGGTACAATTACAATGTTTAAAAGGCATCTGGTTGAGTATATAGATAGGAAGGGTTCAGAGGGATATGGGCCAAATGTTGGCAAATGTGACTAGGTCAATTGGGATGTCCGGTCGGCGTGGACAGTTTGGACCAAAGGGTTTGTTTCCATGCTGTATGACTCTATGACTCTAAGTGTATATGTCAACAGTTATCATCATCTCAGTCTTTACCTCATACAACATCCCCCCTCAAGGCAGATTACAGTTAACACATCTGAATACAATTTGGACAACCTTACACCGTCCTACATTGTGAACTTTGTTAACTTCTAATGATACCACCTAGTATTCAGGACATGAAAACATTTACTCCAACACTGACCAAAGGATCTACTCATCCAAGGAATGACCTATAAGAACATTTGAACTGGAAAGTCTGAGCTTGTTGTTTCTTCAATAGGCTTTTATTTATTGTCTTCTTAAAGATTATCTTTGATGTGCTATAATTCTAATAACATTTTCTGATTGATCCTTTTTATTTTTAAAGCAAAGAGGGCATACTTTGCTCCTTTTGTAAATGTTATTGAAAGGACAGGGGAGATGAAAATAAAACTATTTTCCTTGTTACATATTCTTATCTACACATTCACTGGGCCAGGGGACACAAACAACTTACATTGTTATGTATGTCGAATATGACAATAAAAATTCCTAAACACTCTGTTCAGAGATGTTATTACACACCTCTGGAGCAGGTGGAATGTGAAATTGGATCTCCAGGATAACTAATACCTTGACATCATGAGAAGTCAGTAACATAATGGAGAGTGTCAAACATTACTAGCAGTGAAAGTGAGCCTTAGATATCTCAAAGAAGCATAATGTCACTTTGAGGTGTTTGATTTTCTCTCTATTCTTAGTCATTAAGCAAAAGATTCAGTACTTATCATATATTTATAATTTTGTTAATTATTTCTTTTGTATAGGTGTTTCATTCTATTTTTGCTATTAGTTGTGCCAACAGTTGCTTTCCATTCAATGGAAATCTGATTGAAATGTTTTGTGTCTTAATTTTAGCTATTATCTTTACAGAAATTCTGTAACTATTCTTTCAGGTTCAGATTTGTGCTGTTGCAAATTAATCAAGAAATGATGAAACAATAAGTAGAGGAGGTAAATGAGACAAATTACATGGGTAAGTCAATCCCCACAGTTTAGAAGTGGAGAATAAAAAAGTAGGTTTGAATTGCCTATCTATTGTCTGTCTGTCTTTCTTCCATCCTCATTTTTGTGGGTTGGGCAATGGACTTTAATTGAACTTTAATTGGTCCACATATAGGGAAAGGGCTGCAGGAGTTTACCATTGCATTCTACAGGATGGTCAACCAGGAAACTTTCCCGCTGTTCATGCCTGATATCAAGCCTATTGAAAAGATTTATAGGCTGATAATCAACCCATTTAAGTCTTGTCAAGAATGCACTTTCCATTGCCAACAAGTCCTGGAGTGGGCTCAAACCTGGAGCATCTGGTGTACAAGCAGGGCTGTAAGCTGTGTCACAAAACCTCCTCTACCTTTTGTAAAGGATGGTGAGTATCTGAATTGACTGTCAAAGGATGTAATGAGGACTCAAAGCATATAGGAAATCCAGCAGAGTGGGACTGATTTCCAGTATAAAAAATTACAATGATCGAAAAGAATGAGAGATTATTTGAAATATTGTATTCCCTGGACAGAGGCATTGTCCAGAGGATGAAAATGATTTTACTCATTGCTGTACTTTTCTGTGCACTCAATGCCTACATGGTAGAATGGATGGAGTGGAAAATCTGAATCAGTTTACAATCTTTGTTTACATTACTATTTACTTAACCTCTGAGTATCTGGGTCAACTGAAAGCATTCTCTGGAACATTGGAAGTCAGGAATATGAGAAACATCTGAGTTGATGGAAGCTAGATAAATCTAGAGTAAAGAAACACAAAATGTTTAATGTCATTGCTAAAGGAATGTTGGAAAATTGTAAGTGAAATTGATTATTTTTAAATGAAATATAAAACACTTTACATCTTCGTCTATCAATCAATATTATGTCTGGATTGTACTCTACAGCACTCCACCCATATTGAGACTCAAATTACAGGAGACAATGGATCTCTTCATTGTTCCTAATCTTTCTTCCCAGCTTCATTTTGCTCAATCCCTTTCCATTTTGATGAAGGAACTACACCCAAATGCCAATTTGTTTCTTTTCACTTTTCAAATGCCAACAGACCTATTGGCTGTTCCACTTTTTATATTTTTGCTTTATACAGAAAATGATCACAAATTATTATCTGCAGTGCAACAGTAAAGTCATGTCAGAGTTCCCTGAAGGTTTAGAATGAATCAATTGTTCATGCTATTGTTTTTATTTAATTAAATGCATGAAAGTTCTCAGCTTGTATACTTGAAAGGAGATGTGCACTTTTGATAGAATTAAATATTGTTTGAGTAAACTGGCTGACAAAAAACATTCAGCCTCTTTAACTGATTATAATGAAAGGTTGGAGATAAACGATTGCTTTAGGTTACAAATTTATCTAGTCATTCTGCAAAACAGTTTGTTATTTATTACATGTCACCACATGTGCAAATTGATTTGATTTATTTTGCAAAATGAAACTTCTAAGCACTTCACCAAACAAAAGATAGAAAAAAAAGACTTGGTAATCAGATGAATACAATCATATAAAATATTATACTAACAAATCAGCATCTGTAATAACTGCGAGCTGGAATTTACAAATAGGTTGTCCTGAAGCAATCAGCCAAACCTGATTGTAAGACACTAAGACACTAAATCATAGGGTACTTGAAGATTCTTTGTTCAAATATTCAACATGAAAGGAGCAAACAAGCTTCCAAAGCTAACAAAGCCTGTTTTATATTACTTTATAACTAAGACACCTAACTATGATTTTTTGTGTGCACCATTATTTTTTAATACATTTTTATTCTCTCTTAACTACTCCACCAACTTAGCCCATTGCATTTGTCTATTCTGGTCAAGAGACAACTACACGCAAAAATTTTCAATCTTTGTGAAGTGCTGTAGGATAAAACTTTCATCAACATTTACCTGGTCATTTTTCCCTGATAGATGGCCCAGCTGGAACTGATATCTTCTTTACGCACGGAGAAAGAATTCCTCAATTGAAACTCCAGTTAATCAACCTGAATGCCTTTTACTATTCAGCCTTGTATCTGCTAATCAGTCTAACTTACCCTAGTTGTTTACTAGAATGTCATTAAAGTGATTATACTTGGGCTCTTGTAGCACAGTGGTAGTATCCATACCTCTTAACTAGGAGGCTCTGGTTCAAGTCCCAATGCTCCAGAGGTGAGTAATAACATCTTTGAACAGGTTGGTTAGAAAACAATGCCTAAAGTGATTATACTTGAGTGGCGCAGTGGTAGGGTCTCTACCTTTGAACTGGGGGGAATGGGTTCAAGTTCCACCTGTTCCAGAGGTGTGTAATAAATTTGAACAGGCTGATTAGAAAACATAAAGTGATTGTAGCTTGTTGTTTGGCAGCACTATTAAGTTACTTACCGTATCTCGCCTTGAAAGTTTAGTCTAATTACCATTAGGCCACATACAGCACGCACAGCTCAATAGTGTGGAATACCTTGGTAAACCATTGCATATTGCTTCCTCAAACGGTCTTGTGGTATAATGGTAGTACCCCTACCTTTAGACCAGAAGGTCCAGGCTCAAGTTCCATTTGGCCCAGAGTTGTGTCATTGAACAAGATGATTAAAAAAGCTAATACCATAAACTGGACTACCCTGGCTGACTATTATATGCCCAGATAGTCAGAGACAGCACATAGCCTGAGATACAAGACCCCTTGGAAGTCATAATGCCTTGACCATGCAGCAATTGCTCAAGAAGTTTAAACTTCCAAAGGGCAATTATGCTGTGTTTGAAACTCTCCAAAAGAGTTCTGAGTTAAAATCAGAGTGTTCTGACTTACTGACCTTAGTAGTGACCCAAGAACAAGTAAAGGGATTGAAATCTGCTCTAACTCCTCACTAACTATATTACTGACTGGTCAGTCAATCACACTGACCCTGCCCCAAACATCTGACCACACGCCCCCCCCCCAAACCAATGGCTCTGACACCTGACTCACTCTGCATCCCTCAGTCACCCTTCAGGCACTTGTGAGCCGAGCCCCCACTTATCTGTCACCCCCGTCCCCTCACTCATTTGTCACTCTTGCCCCAATTGTCCCGCAATCCTTCTGCTCAGCCACATTATGTCCTACTCCTCACCCAATTTCCTGCCACCCTATCCCCTCACCCATCTAGCATCCTATTCCATCATATACTGATCTGCCCCCACCCCGCTACTCCTCACCTACTTGCCTGGTACCCTCCTCTCTCACTTCCTCACCTTAAACAATTAACTTCCCTCCCCACCTTGTCAAAGTGCTTTAAATGCTGGGATACCATATTTACTGCCAGGTATTGTCTAGCCCTCAGAGCTATACTGCACTTCTTGATGTCCTGAACAGGTATAGTCTCTTTAGAGTAGGTTTTAATGCCTTTATCTTTCCTGGGTCACAATTAAGCTTAGTAAATCAGATGGAAGCTCCCAACAGAAGTTTGGACTGAAATATTGAGCTCGTGAGCAGAGTATGTGAAAAGAGCAGAATGTCAGTCAATTATAGTATGTAAAAATAGTTCTGGTTTCTTGTTTGTAAATCATATTTTGTTATAGAATTTCCATGAAGTGCATCAAATATGGTTTCAGTCTCATTTTTGTATCTGATCATCGTTTAATTTTCTTTTTCTAAAATACGGAGGGATTTAAGGACCGAAGGCATAGCTGCCCTATAGCACAGTCCATCTGCATTATCCTCAGCAGGTGTAAGGTACAAAAACTAAAAGGTATAATCAGTTTGCATTTAAGTAACAAGCCAGCAGGTTTGTCACGAATATTTGTTTATCAGATATAGTAACTGTATAGATTCTAGGGTTTGCATGAGTATGGGATTTGTAAAAGCCTAGAGTGTCCACAAATACCTGTAAATGTCAGTGTAATAATCTCTGGTAGGAGCATGTGACTTTCACTAATCCCGTGAATCTCAAACAAGACTAATTGGAATTCCTCCAAATCACAACTGGAGACCAGGAGATTTACCTGTATCGCGCTGCTGAGAGATTAACTGGCATATTTTTCAAAGCTGTGAGGATTTCACCAAACAAAAGTTTTACTTTATTTACTAGGCCTGAAGGATTAACCTTAGCACTCCAAGTGAAGCAATGTGAGCGCCAGTAGCAACACCTTGAAAATATACTTTCATAAAAGAGTTCAGCAAATAGAATTTTTAAATTATGCATTCTTAAAGAGCCAGCTTTATTAATTTCAGCATAAATTAGGCCTTTTCTTTTCAATAAGGTACAGCTGATATTCTTTGCTCATCATTGACATTCAAGAAAATTGAGTGTTGAAATTCCTCCTTTGTATTTGTAACTAAAACATATTTCTGTTTTCAAATGAATCCTTCCTAGCATTACTTTAGTGTAAACATTTAAAGTACGTGACTTAAAATAGTGCAAACAAACTTGTGGGCTTTAGATAATTACTGCTGAAATTAATTCCAACCCCATTATTCTTCTGATGGTTTTATTCCAGCATTTACAGAGATTAAAAGCTTCTTGGGCCACACATTTTCTAGCAGCCTATGTTCTGCTGAAATAACTTCAAAAATTGAAGCAATAAAACTACTTAAATGTTAATCTGACAGTACAAAAGCAAGTTGTAAAAAAAATATAAAAGCTTGGTGGCTCTTTATCCTAGTCAGCTCCTCTGTTCTTTTCTCTTGTATTTGTCATTAAGTTGGCTTCATTCTAAAACTGTTAAATACTACATTTGTTTACTAATGCATTGCATAACTCAAACAATCATCAGTGGCATTCCACAGCTTGAATAGTTGATGGAACATAGCTTGTGTCCTGAAAAGACTGAATCTAGAACCTTAAGAACGTGACAGGGCACATTTTACTTAATGGAAGCTAGAATGCTTTTATGTTAATTCAGGGAATGTGAGTTTCACTAGCTGGACTAGTCTTTATTGCCCATCTCTAATTGCCCTGAAGAAGGTGTAGTGAGCCACCTTATAGAACTGCTACAGTCCACGGCACAGTCTTGTTAAGAAGCTTCAGGATTTTGAAGGAGTGGTGATATAGTTCCAAGTCCTTTATTCATTCATTCATGGGATGAGGGCATCGCTGACCAGGCAGCATTTATTGCACATCCCTAATTGCCCAGAGAGCAGTTAGAGTCAACCACATTGCTGTGGGTCTAGAGTCACACGTAGGCCAGACCAGGTAAGGATGGCAGTTTCCTTCCCTAAAGGGCATTAGTGAACCAGATGGGTTTTTCCAAAAATTGACAATGGATTCACGGTCATCACTGGATTTTTAATTCCAGATATTTATTCAAATTCCACTACCTGCCATGGCGGGATTTGAACCTAGGTCCCCAGAACTTTATCTTGGTCTCTGGAATAACAGTCCAGTGATAATACCACTAGGCTGTTGCCTCCCTTCTTGTCAAGATGGTGTGTGGCTTGGAAAGGAATTTGCTCATTGACTCGAGTTTTTCTAGGGATTCTTGATGGCATATTCAATCAATTTCTGCCTTGATGTGTGAGACCCCTTGGGGAAGAGTGACCATAACATGATAGAACTTTTCATCAAGACAGAGTGTTGATTCAGAGACTAGGGTTCTGAACCTTAATAAGGGAAACTACAAGGATATGAGGCATGAGTTGGCCTTGATAAATTGGGGAGAGTTAATTAAAGGGAATGACAGTGGATAGGCAATGGCAAACATTCAAGGAACACATGGGGGAACCGCAACAACTGTTTATTCCTGTCTGTCGCAAAAGCAAAATGGGTAAGAGGGCCAATCCATGACTTACAAAGAAAATAAGAGATAGTGTCCAATCCAAGGAAGAAACGTACAGATTGGCCAAGAAAAATAATAAATCTGAGGATTGGGAGCAGTTTAGAATTCAGCAACAAAGGACCAAGTGATTGATTAAGAAGGGGAAAGTAGAGTATGCAAATAAGCTTGCACGGAACATAAAGACTGACATTAAGAGTTTCTATAGGTATGTAAAGAGAAAGAAATTGGTAAAGGCAAACGTAGGTCTCCTATAGACAGAAACAGAGGAAAGTATAATAGGGGACAAAGAAATGGCTAAGGAACTGAATACATACTTTGGTTCTGTCTTCACAAAAGAAGACGCAAGTCAAATACCAGAATTTTTGGAAGAGGCAAGATTTAGTGAGAGGTAAGGGCTGAGGGAGATCAACATTAGTTGGGAAATGGTGCAGGGAAAATTGTTGGAATAGAAGGTTGATAAATTCCCAGGGCCTAATAATCTACATCCCAAAGTACTTACGCAATTAGCTCTAGAAATAGTGGATGCATTGGTGGTCATCTTCAAGGATTCTATAGACTCTGGAACAGTCCCTGCAGATTGGAGGGTAGCTAATGTACTCCAATATTCAAAAAGGGAGGTAGAGAGAAAACAGGGAATTATAGACTGATGACTGATTATAGACTGATACAGACATCATTGGTAATAAGGAAAAGTCTCGAATCCATTGTCAAGGATTTTATAGCAGAGCATTTAGAAAGCAGTGGCAGATCAGACAGAGTCAGCATAGATTTATGAAGGGGAAATCATGCTTGACAAATCTGTTGGAATTCTATAAAGATGCAACTAGTAGAGTTGACAAGGGAGAGCCAGTTGATGTAGTATATTTGGACTTTCAGAAAGCCGTTTGACGAAGTCCCACTTAAGAGATTAATGTGCAAGATTAAAGCGCACAGGATTGGGGGAAGCGTATTGAGATGGATAGGAAATGGGTTGGCAGCGAGAAAACAAAGATTAGGAATTAATGGGTCCTTTTCAAATTGGCAGGCAGTAGCTAGTGGGGTGCCACAGGAATCGGTGCTAGGACCTCAGCTATTCACAATATATATTAATGATTTGGATGAGGAATCAAACTGTACCATTTCCAAGTTTGCAGATGATACCAAGTCAAGAGGTGACTAGATATAGCACTTGAGGCGAGTTGGACGAGCACCCATGATTGTGAAGAATGGCAAAGCAGACTTAAAGGGCCGAATGGCCTCCTCCTGCTCCTATCTTCTATGTTTCTCTGTTTCACATCATTTCTGTAATTGAGCACTTTTTGATCATGTTTGGATCAAGCTTGTAATGAAGCTAGAACTTGAGTGGCCCTGGTGCAATCCAAACTGAGGGTCCATTGGCAGGATATTGCTGAGTAATGTTTACACCCCCTTCCATCACTTTGATGATGTTTGAGAGTAGACTGATAGACTGGTAATTGGATTTGTCCTGCATTTTGTGCAAAGGATGTGCCTGTGCAATTTTCCTGTTGCCAAGTTGATGCAATTGAAGCAGGTTGTCTAGGGGCACAGCTAATTCTGGAGCAGAAGAGTGAAGAAGAATCATCTACTTGACACTCCTGACTGAGGATGGTCATACTTGCTTCAACCTTGTCTTGTTCACTTAATTGCTGGGCTGTCCCATCATTGAGGATGGAGATGTTTATACCTCCAAGAGCAGGTCACAAGTTGGAAATCTGCAATGGGTGACTTATTTAAGAGTTATCCAAAGCCTGTGCACCACCTACAAGCAGGAAATCCACTGTTTTAGTGAAGAGCGCAGGATGGGATGCGAGGAGAAGCATCAAGTTGATACCTCATTTTTTAAGTGTTTGGTACTGCTCATGGGATGCCCTCTTAAACATTTCAATGAACCAGGGTTGATCCCCTTGAATGTTGGTAAAGGTGGAGAATGGGATGTGCCAGACCATATAATTACAGATTGTGGCTGAATATATTGCCACCGCTGACAATGGCACAGTGAGCAGTCCTTCATGCTTTGATATTTTTGAGAAAATATATTCCTATCTCACTAGTAATAGGAGTGAAGTGGTGGCAACATACAATGTGGTAAGGATTACTGGTAAGTCAGATGATTGAAAAAGTTTCAAAAACCAACAAAAGTTGGCCAAAAGAAAATTCAAGATAATGGTGGACTGGGGGTAAACTTGCAAGTAATATCAAGTTCGACAGTAAGGACTTCTTTAAACATATAAATGCATAGTGAGCATACAGAATAAACCTGAGGAAATAATAATAGAGAATTTAAAAAGAGCAGAGAATTTGAATAAATACTTTATATCAGTCTTCACTGTAAAAGACACAAAAAAATTCAAAATTAGAAAACAATCAAGGCACAAAAGGAGGAGAGGAAATAAATACCGTTCCTATCACAAGAAAACAAGTTCCAAGGAAACTAATGAGGCTAAAGACTGATGGGTGACCTGGCCCAGATGGGATGCATTGTAGGATATTAAAGGAAGTAGCTACAAAGAGAGTGAATGCACTATGAGTAATCTTCCAAGATTCCTCAGATTCTGGGTCTAGATGTATAGATGTTTAATTAATAAGGGGATTGAGGATTATGGGGAAAAGGCAGGTAAAGTGAAGTGGAGGATTATGAGATCAGCCATGATCTCATTAAATGGTGGACACGGCTTCGAATCTCTTCATCACTTTCCAACTACAAGGGGGTATCTTACATGTAGAGTTGCCAAAATGCCAGAAGTTTGATCATGTGGCATTCGGTCAGCATGACACTTTCTGACAGATTACAAACATTGTTCCATTTACTTTAGTCAAGTGGCATCATAACACCAGCGGCCAAAAAAAAATTCACTTTCTGCTTTGTAGTTTACTCAGATATCAGTCAGATATGTTGTAACAAAATTTGTAAACAAAGCAAGTTTGGGTGACACATTACCTGAGTAATTTTTTAATTCCATTTTATTCTCCCAATCTTCTATGCCTTGGAAATACCAATTCTAAGTGCTGCTTGCTGAATGTTTAATTTGCATAACACATTGATGTATTCCAACATTCTTCACTTTCCTGAGTAATTTTTGGACTGATATCGAATGTTCCTTTATACTGGGAAAGAATATTCCACTGCTCCCATTCTTTTAACTTTCACATTCCTTACATGTCTTTTGCTACTTTGGCTCCTCACCTTACCTGTATTTTATCTCAACTCTAACAACTGTTATCCCATGACTTTGCCTGTTGTCTTAGCCCTACCTCCCTACTTTATCTCAATTCATTGCCTCCATGAATCTAGAAGTGGTCCAAAGGGCCTTTCAGGGCTCCACAATTTTGATTTAAATTGAGGGGGCAATTGGAACGTGGCAAAGATTAATCTGTGAAGCTGAATTAGACAAGACTCATTTCTTCCCTCTCAGTTTGTGTTGGATCCTATGATGTTTGAGCCATCACTTCCAGGCATTTTGCCCCATTCAAATCTCTGAGGTACATCGATGCAAAGCTATACTTTACAACAGAGTTATTAGGAGCGTACTTCAGGAGAGAAAACCTCAATTTCAGGAGATGCCCAAACAAGCCAGTCAAGTCGACATTATTACTTACAAGATTGATGGAAATTTAAGTGCGGAAGTGAGAATTAATTCCATTTTAATCTCCCAATCTTCTGTGTCTTGGAAATACCAATTCTAAGTGCTGCTTGTTGGATGTTTAATTTGCATAACACATTGATGTATTCCAACATTTTTCACTTTCTATTATATTTGTACTGCCCCGATAAGTAGCTGCTGTTGAACTTAGAACAATACCGAAAGAATTATTTCAGTACGTTTGTGACCATTCAGCTGTTTTAAAGATCAAAAAGTAAGAACTTTTTCAGCACTCTGTGTAATTTATAAGGCTTTCACTCAAGCGACACTTGTTGTTTTACCATCTTTCTTTCCAGTATAAAATCACATTTTTGCAATATGTACACAAAATATATGTTCATTCACAAGGAACAAAAGATTGACAGTTGCAGATGTACAAATAATAACCTAAAAAGGCCTAACTCCAGAAAATTGAAGCCCTATCAAGTGGACAAACATGTCAAATTAACCAACGTAGAAAGATTTGTTAAATAACTAAAAGGCCTATTTTAAATTCTCAAATGCCATGCTTTCTCAGCTGGGATTTGAAAGCAAATTTCTAACAGGATTGTTGTCACAGAATACTCATTAAGTCCTTCATCAAAAAAAAACCTAGAGGTTTAGTTTCAACCGCACAGACTTCTGACCATGCTGAGAATTTGCAATATTGACCCAAGCTGTGAGGTGGGATGACGGACAAAGTTTGACATTGTACTGGGGTTCCCATCACCCCCATCCACACCACCCCTAACACCAACCCCGTGTAAATTGTAGAGGACAATCTCTCCTCTTCACTCTGGCTCATTGCTGCATGGCCCATTTAACACTCAGCAGGGCAGTAACTGGCTCAGAGGAAGACTTCTGTTCTTGCAAGTGAAAGGGTGTCACCTCTGAGTACAGCCAGCTAGGTCTCAGCAGTTCCATTAGGAATGGGGACCACTGTTTGGGACAGCATCGAGTGTCCAATGGAAATGGTCACTGAAGCTGGATGCGGAGGTAAGTGTTTGTAGCGGCGGCAGGAGTTGAATGTTTCAGAGGTGCAAGCTAGAAAGTTCTTATGAGGGGTGGGTGGTGGGGGTGTGAGAGGGGCTGAAAGGCTGTGAGGGGTAGAGTGGAGCAGGCACCCAGATGGGGGAGAAAGCCACAGGGGGAAGTTCTGATGAGCCAGGGAGCCCATAAAGGACGTATCCCTTGCTTTGCCTACCAGCAGCCTGAACACTGAGAGCTGGCAGTGTTCCTGTCTCTACCCACCAAGGGGAAACATTGGGGCAGGGGTGAGAAGAAATCCTTAAGTGGCCATTAATTGGCTATTTGTGGGCCTCAACTGGCATGTAGATGGATGGCAGAGCTCACCCACTACTTGCATACCTTCCAACCCTCCCCCAGGGGAGTGTAAAATTCTGCCCAGTATGCTGGAAAGATCATCAAATAATGATTATGGTTTGAACTGAGGACACAAAGGGAGAATCCCACTGCTGGGACTGTACTATAGAGTCCAAACAATCAACAAGAAATAGAAGAACAATCTATAGCAATTCTTCTGAATAGTGCAAAACATTAACCTCATAATAGTAGGGGGCTTCAACTGTCCTATTACTTAGGATATAACCAGTGCAAATATATAGCAGATGTAGACTTCTTTAAAAAGCACAATCAGTAGAACGTTTTCAGTGCAGCAAGCCCAACAAGATGAAGGGTTGTTCTAGACTTGGGTTTTAGGAAATGAAGCTGGGTAGCTGAGGGAATTTCTCGGAGTGATTCTCAGTAATTCAGTAAATGTTCTCAATTGGGTGAAAGCCAATTTTATCAAGCTGAGTCATGATTTAGCAAAAGTGGACTAGAAACAGCTACAGGGGGTTCTGCTATAACACAGTAGTCGCGTTCCAACACAAAATTGCACTATAGAAAATTGCACGATAGAAATCATGGGATCTATGGGAAAAGTGGGGCTAGGGGCACAAAGGACACATAACAATTATATTTTCCAAATTAATTCCTCACCTGTGTAGCTTCATTCTTATAGCTGCAGTTATAATGACAGTTTGTCAGATGGGTGATGCTGCAAAGAAGCAATACATTTACGAATCTGACCTTGTATTTGCAATGAAGGCTTTAGAGTTCTGCCACTGGAAATCCCAGCAATGGTCAGTACTGCATGATCGTGCGAGCATGATCCAAAAGAGGTGAGCAGTGAAAAATTGTGTGAGATAGATCTCACAGTCAGCAACCCTCCATGAAACTCTCCCTCAATTGAACATCGACAAGTTTTACTAAAATCCCCTCCTCCATTTAAATGCTGATCTGACCTAGTGTTCCATTGGCACAGGCTTCTTGATAGGGTTTCAGATAAGTGAAGCAGAGGGATCTGACCTGTCATTCCTATGTAGTCCATCAGCATTGAACGTAATTGTAGGATTAAAATGTGTTGTAATCCTGAGCAACATTGTAGTCAGAGTAGTGCTGGAAAAGAGCAAGTTGTAATATAGACAGCTTTTGGTATAAATGATGTACATGAGGAAGTTCAAAAATTCTTACATATTAAATATGTAACAAAATCTAGGCAAAAATACTACACACAAAGGAGCATGTTTTAACAGCACTCATATTATTTTAAACTCTACTTCATTTTTTACTTACACCATCAATTTAGCATTGGAGTCCATTCTTCTGTTTAAATGAACTGCATTTTTAAATGATTCTTAAACACAAGTTTGCGTTTTAGAACGACCATTCCCCTATTCATCAATCGCATTATAGCTAATTATGCATTGCCAGAACATGCATCATAGGAGAACCCTCTGTATGTGAAAGCGAGTAAGTATCAGACCAATAGGGGGCAGTTGAGAAGGATAAAGTGAGGGTTCAGAACAAACGTTCTCAGAAAGAAAAAAAGGACGAGGCTTACAAATCTATGCTTTCCAGGCATCACCAGTAAGAAAAAAGTTAAAAGGGAACCTTGCGTCAGTTACCATTTCTGAAGAAGGGTCCAGACCTGAAACGTCAGCCTTCCTGCTCCTCTGATGCTGCCTGGCCTGCTGTGTTCATCCAGCTCTACACCTTGTTATCTCAGATTCTCCAGCATCTGCAGTTCCTACTATCTCCTCATGTCAGTTACCAAGTGTTTGATCCTGAAAAGAGCATAAAAAGTACAGGGATAAAATTGAAAAGAGAAGTAGGAATGCAAAGAGGGCATATAAACAAATTGTCAAACATAAACATATTGTCAAACATAAACATACTGGGGGACGCGATGGCCCAGTGGTATTATCACTGGTCTGGTAATCTAGAGGTGCAGAAATTGTCCTGAAGACCTGGGTTCATAATCCCAGCACAACAGATGGTGAAAATTGAATTCAATAAAAATCTGGAATTGAGAGTCTAATAATGATCAGAAATCCATTGTTGATTGTTAGGGGAAAAACCCTTCTGGTTCACTAATGTTCTCCAGTGAAGGAAACTGCCATCCTTACCTGGTCTGCCCTACATGTAACTCCACACCCTCAGCAATATAGCTGACTCATAACCAGACTCTGGGCAACTAGGGATGGGCAATAAATGCTGGTTTAGCCAGCAGCGCCCTCCTCAACACCTGAATAAAAAGAGATGAGCCATTACTTCAAAATGGAGAAAGAGAGAGACTGAATAGCCACAATTAGTTAAACCATTTTAAAGCCTATCCATACACCAAGTCAGGTGCTGGGTGAGAATTTGCCACCTATAGGGAAAAGCAGCAAAGTTGGAAAACAAGACCAGCCTGAATCATCTTATGTTCTTTAAAGCAAAGCTTCAGTATGATCAGTATGTTCATTTCCAAGTTTTACTGTTATTTTAATCTGTAGGACATGTCCTGTACACTAAAAGCAGGGTATATCTGGGCAATTTTCCATATTGACGAGTCGATGCCAGTATTGCCACAATAATGAAACAGTTTGTTCTGGAGCACAAATCTTCAGTACCATTGCCAGAATATCAGCAGGATCCAGAGCCTTTTTCCATATCCATTGCCTTCAGCCTTTTCCTGATGTCACATAGAGAATCGAAAAGGCTGTCATGCTGGGTATCACTGGAGGAGGTTGAAATGGTTCATCCACTTCAATCATCTCAAACATAGGATACATTTTCAGTGTATTTCAGAGCCTATACTCAAGAAACACTGTATTAATCTGAAAAATGAACACAGAGTAAACTTTGCAAGTCAAAAGAATATCATGCAAAAAACTAAAAAGAGTAAACTGTTTGCATTTATTTTAAGAAAATATTCCATGATTAAGCATTAGTTTCATGGCAATCATCCGTTGGTGTAATGGCATATTTCATTGTAATTCTTCTTCTAATTAAAATAAAGTTGTATCTATTTTAATGCAAAGAAATGCACACTGTCATTGACAAGGAAGCCTGTACGTTATTATACTCTAAAACCGTGACAATTCAACTCTGTTGTTATCATCCAACCTTTCTCTTTCATACAATGTTAAGCCTTCCCTCCATCTCACTCCAAGCTTCGAATCTTTATCTGTGTCCCATTTCCTCCACTTATCCACTACTTTCTCAATTCCATTCTCACTAAATGCCTGATAACTCAAATTTCCTAATAAAGACCGAAAGAACTGCAGATACTGTAAATCAGGAACAAAAACAAAGTTACTGAAAAAGCTCAGTAGGTCTGGCAGCATCTATGAAGGAAAAAACAGAGTTAATGCTTCAGGTCCGGTAACCCTTCCTCAGAACACAGGATACATTTTATACAGGATACAAGTTACTCAAATTTCCTTCTTGGCTCCAATTATAAATGCCCTCCACTCCTTGAGCACCCTACCCCTTCCTTTTAGACTCCACTATCAACCATACCTTGCTTAAATTAACTACCTGCAACCCCACTCTAAATGTAAACTACTGTCCAATCTCTACCCTCCAAACCCCTGCCAAAGCCACTGAATATGCCATCACCACCCAAATCCATTCATGCTTGTGCTGCAACAAACTATTTGATCTTCCTCACCAGCTTCTGTTTATCCTCCAGCACTGAAATCATTCTAAAATCTGTCACAACTTGCATTTCTTGAGTTTGATCTTGGTGTATTGTTCCATCTCATCCATCTCAACCCACTTGCAGCCATTGGTTTGTTTAACAACTTCAATGTCTCTCTTCCATTGGCCAGTTCAGTGGTGTTGCCCCTCACTTGGTTCCACTCTCTATTGAATCGTAGTCACGGTGTTGCTTTAGAGGATTCTCAGTCAGAACCCACAAACCTAATACTTGAGTGATACAAAAGGTCTACACTTGGTCCCTTGACTACATAATGACCGAATGTTGGATCACCTTCCTCATGTTTGGAAATGACAACCAGATCTCTCTCTAACACCTCATTCAATCCCTCTGTTACTTCTATATTTGGAAAAGTTACAATTTCTGAATTTTGTTGCCACAATCTCTGTAAACTTGCTAATGGTTGCATCTCTTACTAGCCACTGACTGGAGAAATGAATCTGTATGTAACCTTGGTGACTTGCTTGACCCTGGACAGAACTTTCAATTCTATGACCTCTCTATCACAATCTATTTCTACCTCCATGGCCAGAAAAATCCTCATCCATGCCTTAATAATCTGTACATTCAATTATTCAATTCGCTGAAACTGCTGGAAAAGCTCAGCAGGTCTGGCAGCATCTGTAGAGAGAAATCAGAGTTAATGTTTCGGGTCCAATGAGCCTCCCTCAGAACCGTTATGAAGAAAGATCTCTGGACCCAAAGCGTTAACTCTGATTTCTCTCGACAGGTGCTGCCAGACCTGCTGAGCTTTTCCAGCAATTTCTGTTTTTTTAAATTTCTGATTTCCAGTATCCGCAGGTCTTGCGGTTTTGATTCAATTACTGAATTCCTTGACTAGATTCGGATCTTTCACCCTCTGGCTGTCACCCAAAACTCTGTGGCAGGTATCCTATCCCTCACAAAATTCCTGGTTGCCCATGAATCCTGCCCATCTTTCTTTCACCTGTATCAAAATTAGAGTACTGTTCCTCAGAGTTAAATCACTTCAAAGCTTTATCGCTATTCATCTCCTTGAGCTCTATAACCTTTCCTGTTTGATCCTCAATGCCTCCACCTCTAGCTTCTTTTGAATCTTCACCTCTTTGTCCCATCACTGACAGCAGTGTCTAAATCACCAAAGCTCTATAAGCCCTACAGTTAGGGGTGTTGGTTAGCTTGGATGGCTGGATTGCTGGTCTCTAACGTAGAGTGATACCAACAGTGTGAGTTCAATACTCACATCAGCTGAGGTTACCATAACAGATTCTCATTCTCAACTGCTCCCCTCACATGAGGCATGGTGACCCTTAGGTTAAACCATCACCAGTTGTCTCTCTCTCTAATGAGAAAGCAGCACCAAGATGACTTTACCTTTCATAAGACCAAATGCTTAGCTGCCATTATTGCATCTTGTTCTAAGATACTTCTTAAAATAAAACATCCCTTTAAGCCACTTTTTGATACCTTCTCCTGACATTTCCTAATTTATGTCACTTCTTTGTATTCCACTAAAATTACTTGGGATTTTTTTCTGAATCAAAGATGTTATTTAATAAAAGCTTTTGCAGAAAATTGTACATGTTGAGCATTTTACAAAAATCATGTAATGTTTTTAATTTATATCATAGCACTTGAGCAGGTGCAAACAATTACTGTCTCCTTCCAGAAATAGTGAATGATTGAATGACTGTAACTCTTTCAGCCAAGGTATAATTTATTTGAATCAGAGATAGTAGGAACTGCAGATGCTGGAGAATTCAAGACAACAAGGTGCAGGGCTGGATGAACACAGCAGGCCAAGCAGCATCATAGGAGCAGAGAGGCTGACGTTTCGGGCCTAGACCCTTCATCAGAAAAGGGGGAGGGGAAGGGGGTTTTGAAATAAATAGGGAGAGAGTGGGAGGCGGATAGAAGAGGGATAGAGGAGAGGATAGGTGGAGAGGAAACAAACAGGTCGAAGAGGCGGGGATGGAGCCAGTAAAGGTGAGTGTAGGTAGGGAGTTAGGAAGGGGATAGGTCAGTCCAGGGAGGATGGACAGGTCAAGGGGGCGGGATGAGGCTGGTCGGTAGGAGATGGAGGTGCGGCTTGAGGTGGGAGGAGGGGATAGGTGGGAGGAAGAACAGGTTAGGGAGGCAGGGACGAGCTGGACCGGTTTTGGGATGCGGTAGGGGGAGGGGAGATTTTGAAGCTTGTGAAGTCCACATTGAATACCATTGGGCTGCAGGGTTCCCAAGCGGAATATGAGTTGCTGTTCCTGCAACCTTCGGGTGGCATCGTTGTGGCACTGCAGGAGGCCCAGGATGGACATGTCGTCTGAGGAATGGGAGGGGGAGTTGAAATGGTTCGCGACTGGGAGGTGCAGTTGTTTATTGCGAACCGAGCGTAGGTGTTCTGTAAAGCAGTCCCCGAGCCTCCGCTTGGTTTCCCCGATGTAGAGGAAGCCACACCGGGTACAGCGGATGCAGTATACCACATTGGCAGATGTGCAGGTGAAC
>NC_063334.1:14396149-14396994 GCF_021869965.1 Rhincodon typus | reverse complement strand
CGGAGAGAGTTGTCCCTCTGGAAAGCAGATAAGGGTGGGGAGGGAAAGATGTCTTTGGTGGTGGGGTCGGATTGCAGATGGCGGAAGTGTCGGAGGATGATGCGTTGGATCCGGAGGTTGGTGGGGTGGTACGTGAGGACGAGGGGGATTCTTTTTTGGTTTTTATTGCGTGGACGGGGTGTGAGGGATGAGGTGCGGGAGATGTGGGAGACACGGTTGAGGGCGTTCTCGACCACCGAGGAGGGGAAGTTACGGTCCTTGAAAAACGAGGACAACTGAGATGTACGGGAGTGGAATGCCTCATCCTGGGAGCAGATGCGGCGGAGGCGAAGGAATTGGGAATAGGGGATAGCATTTTTGCAGGAAGGTGGGTGGGAGGAGGAGTATTCTAGGTAGCTGTGGGAGTCGGTGGGCTTGAAATGAATATCGGTTTCGAGGTGGTTGCCCGATATGGAGACAGAGAGGTCCAGGAAGGGGAGAGAGGTGTTAGAGATGGTCCAGGTAAACTTAAGGTTGGGGTGGAAGGTGTTAGTGAAGTGTATGAACTGTTCGAGCTCCTCGTGGGAGCACGAGGCGGCGCCGATACAGTCATCAATGTAACGGAGGAAGAGGTGGGGTTTAGGGCCGGTGTAGGTACGGAAGAGGGATTGTTCCACGTAACCTACAAAGAGGCAGGCGTAGCTTGGGCCCATGCGGGTACCCATGGCTACCCCCTTTGTCTGTAGGAAGTGGGAGGAATTGAAAGAGAAGTTGTTGAGTGTGAGGACGAGTTCGGCTAAGCGGATGAGGGTATCAGTGGAGGGGGACTGGTCGGGCCTGCGGGACAGGAAGAAGCGGAGGGCCTT
>NC_063334.1:14280289-14391149 GCF_021869965.1 Rhincodon typus | reverse complement strand
TTCCTCTCCACCTATCCTCTCCTCTATCCCTCTTCTATCCGCCTCCCACTCTCTCCCTATTTATTTCAGAACCCCCTTCCTCTCCCCCTTTTCTGATGAAGGGTCTGGGCCCGAAACGTCAGCCTCTCTGCTCCTATGATGCTGCTTGGCCTGCTGTGTTCATCCAGCCCTGCACCTTGTTGTCTATAATTTATTTGAGTTTTGTTGCAGTGTCTATCTGGTGATATATATACAATAGCTGTGCACGCCACGCCACACCACACAGGCAGGATGTGCGAATTTAACTGGCTTTTCTAATTCCTTAGTGACGAGCTGACAGTCTCAGTCAGAGTACCACACAATGAGACTTTTAACAATTAATTCATGGGATGTGGGCATTGTGGTCAAAGCTAGCATTTATTGGCCATTCTCTGACTGCCTTTGGCAATCTCGCTTGTTCTTGGTGGAGATGAGCTAACTTCTCAAATTGTTTTATTCAACGTGGTGTACGCACACTCAGTGTTGTTGAGGAGGGAATGTACCCATCTATCTGCTGCCTTTGTTCTTCTCGGCAATAGAGGGTACAGGTTTGGATGGTGTTTTTTAAGGAGCCTCGATGATCTGTTGCAGTGCATCTTGTCAATGGCATACACTGTTACCACTGTGTCTCCTGGCGTTCTGGGGTTGTGGGGGGGGGATGTTAATTATTGAAGGTGTTAGGTAGGGTGCTAATTAACCTGGTTGCTTTGTCCTGGATGGTGTCAAGCTACTTAAGCGTTGCGCGAGCTGCACCCATCCAAGTGGGGAGTATTCCATCACACTCCTGACTTGTGCCTTGTGGACAGGCTTTGGAGGTGAGTTATCTACCACAGAACTTCCAGCTTTGATCTGCTTTTGCAGCCACTGTACTTATATGATCAGTTCAGTTTAGCTTCTGATTAATGGTAATCCCCAGAAAGTAGATTGTGAGGGATTGAAGGATACTGTTGCCATTGACCTTAAAGAGGCAATGAACTGAACCAAGAATAGTACCACAGGAAGAAGCAATGAGATCAGAAAGAGTGTTAAAATATTTTAAGAGATCTCATTGAGGCTTTTAATGTAAAATCAGAAAAGCACAGAGGATATGTTCTGCTGAGTATTCCATTCAACACTAATGGAAGTTACAATACATCGAAAGGATAAAGAGCGTTTCTTGTTAAAAAATTATTGTAGTTTTCAAATTTCCTTGATGGTCAACGGTATGAAATGTTTCAGAGTTAATAACAATAACAGCGCTATTATTTTAGTGGTGTATTCTTCATATCAGGTCTTTGCAATAGATGGTAGGGAGGGAAAGAAACTGCTTGAGGAATTAAATAAATCCAAGAAGGTCGAAATAGTCGACCCTTTGATTGATCTAAAGAAATGAATTATGGATGTGTCTGAACTTTATTTCTTTCCAGACAATGAGCCTGATTCCCCAGAGTACCTTGGCTGTTATAGACAATGGGTTTTATTAATCAACAAGTAATACGACGACTAAGTGTTCATTACCTGCTCCTAATGAATTCAGCTACCTCTTGGGGTAGAGGACCATTTCTGAAATCTGTTTCATGTTTTGCTGAGTAATTTTCTTAAGAAATTCCAAGATTGCTCAAGCCTGCTTCTCAAGAATTCTGCCTTATAAACCCATCAGGTGGAACTGAAGATCCTTGAGAGGTTTAGAGATACACAACTCGACACTGAACGAGGAACATGAAGCAGATTTTTATTTGTACTTTACAAGCTTTGACAATATATATTTCAACTACTTTTGCAGTCTGTGTAGTATTATGCATGAACAGGAATGTTTTATCTTGCATTATCCTGACAAAAGATTGAATCCAAAGTGTTTGCTTGTGACTACATTTCACCTAGCCTATTCAATACTTTTTCTTTTCATTTTTATCTTACTAAGGAAATATATGTCCTTACTGTTACACTCCAGAAAACCAGCTGGTGTAGGATAAAGCCGGAGCCAATTTTCACTCACTTCTGTATTGAATTAATATTACACATTATATACATATGCATCCTAAGATCTGCATTTATCAGATCCAAATAAACAACAAGTTGATGGCCATGTCTGGATGGCAACCTGTAAGGAATCGTGTGCCACAGGGATCTGTGCCAGGACCATAATTATTTATGATATATATTCCTGACTTGGAAAGTGGGAAAGTGAGTGTACTGTTGCCAAACTTGCAATTAACATAAAAATAGATGGGAAGGCAAGTGGTGAGGATGACACATAGAGTCTACAACTGGCTGAGGTTACCATGAAGGATTCTCCTTCTCAACCTCTCCCCTCACCTGAAGCATGATGACCCTCAGGTTAAACCACCAACATTTGGTCTCTCTCTGAAGAGCTTTGACGACCTCACCTTTTACTTTACGTAGGGAGATAGGCAGGTTAGGCAAGTGGGCTAAAACATGGTAGATGGAATATGATGTGACACAAACTTAGAATTGGGAACAGAAACAGAAGCTGTTGGAGAAACTCAGTAATTCTGGCAGCATCTTTGGAAAGAAAACAGAGTTAATTCTGAAGAAGAGTCACAGGACTCAGAAAAGTTAACTCTTATTATCTCTCCACAGATGCTGCCAGACCTGCTGAGTTTTTCCAGCAATTTCTGATCTTGTTTCAGATTTCCAGCAGCCGCAGTTCTTTGTTTTAACTTAGCATGGACTTGAGGGTTTGGGGAATAAGTGAGAAAATAGTAGGAATAAATTAGACTATCAAAAGAAATGAAATAAAGTACAGCTCTCCAAGGAGGAGTAAGTTCCAGAGGACCATGGTGAAAATTGAGAGATGTGGTTTAGTGATAAGGTCCACTGTAGCAGTTTAGGTGGGACAGGTACAGCTGGGAGTAGAGCTCCCAAGAGAAGAGAGGTGTCACTACAAATATGTTAATTTTTCACCAGACCCAAGATTCCAATCAGAAACAACTACAAGTAAAGCCCACAATAAATGAAAAATATGTTGGAATACAGTATATCAAAACATGAAAGGAGATGGTGGCTGACAGACTGAACTAGTTCACATATCGTAGAACTCCCTACAGTATGGGATCAGGCCATTCAGCCCCTCAAGTGCATGCCAATCCTCCAAAGAGCATCCCACCCAGCCTCAACCCCCACCCCCCCTACCTAACCCTGTAGCCCTGACTTTCTCATGGCTAATCCACCTAGCCTGCACATCCCTGGGCACTATAAACAATTTAGCACGGCCAAACCACATAGCCCGCACATCTTTGGACTGTGGGAGGAAACCGGAGCACCCGGAGGAAACCCACACAGACACGGTGAGAATGTGCAAACTCCACACAGACTGTTGTCCGAGGCTGGAATCAAATCTGGGTCCCTGGCACTGTAGGGCAGCAGTGCTAACCACTAAGCCACCATGCCACTGTATATTGCAGAGCATGTTTTATTTAAGGAATACTATCAGAATAATATTTTCTCAAAACCATTTTAACCAGAATGTAATCTTACATTATCAATGTAAAAGATCGTCTGAAGTATAAATATTACCTGATTAGTAGACAGATTGGGAAGTGCTGTGATAATTATTGGTCCATTGTGACAAAGAGAAGTCCCTAGATTTCTGCAGTGACCCATAGTAAGGCACTTCCTTTTGATCTATTCAAACCCAATTGTGTAATATGAAATTACTGCGTTAAGAGCTTTTGTTCCAAATGGATTGTTTCATATTGTCTGGAAAACATTTAAATTCAGTATATGGAAAATTAAAATAGGACAGGAATTTTGAAACTATTCAAAATCAAATCAGCAAAACTCATTATGAGGATAACTGCCCAATTTATTGTATTCTAAAACTAAACTCTTTCTCGTGTTTCACAGGATGTCTGAAATATGTTGTACTATTAGTTCTGTTATGATGGATCATTTGATTTTCACATAGATGAAGCATGAAAGTAACACAATCTTTTGTGTATCAAAAAAAGAGCTTAATTGCATATGTAAATGAATATTGGCTTGTCTAATTGCAGCATCACCTAATCTGCATGTATAACAAAAATCTGTTTTGCATACAAAATTTCTCTTACGACCAAGGCAAAACCTTGTACAAAACATTTCATTGCAAAATGAAAACACAAGGAACAACAATTAAAAAAAAACACTTCAGGAATCTAGGTTTTGCATTTGTAATCTAATATAAATCATCTATCTGTTACCAGACATCTCAGCAATATGTGCTTGAGTCAAAGGTAGTGATCCTGCCTGAGTTGGAAGGTTTAAACTCTACTCCAGAGATTTCGCAGATAATCCAGACCGAAATGCCTGTGCAGGGCTGAGGGAACACTATTGTTAGAAGTAGCAGTTTTCCAATAAGCTATTAAACTGAAGTTTTGTTCGTCCTCTCAAACAAATTCCACAGGACTACTTGAAGAAATGGGGAGTTCTCGTACTAGCTGGTCAATATTTATTCCCCCATCAACATCATTGACAGATTGTCTTGTCATTTACCTCATTGCTGTTTGGGAGATATTACTGTGTGCAAATTAAAGCAAAACACTGCACATATTGGAAATCTGAAGCAAAACCAAAAAATGCTGGATTTAAATGTTTTTCAGACAATATGAAAATGCTGGAGAATCTCTCAGACTCAGAACTATTCTTCGTCACTGTTTTTCTATCAACCAGACCTGCTGAGTTTCTGCAGCATTTTTTGTTTTTGTAATTGCTCCGTGCAAATTGGTTACTGCATTGTCCTAAATCTGGACAAGTGAGTACATTTTAAAAGTGACTGCAGAATGTTTTTAGAAGTCCTGAGGTTTAATATGTCATTACACAAGTAATTTCTTTTGTGCAAGGGATAGTAAGGAGGGAAAATGTTCAAACTTATTATCACATCCACTTTCATTGTGCCTCAGGCACAGGTATCACAAGAGAATATTCAATTTGCCATTTATTGTCTATATTTATTTGAACTATAACTTGCATTTATATAACACATTTAACATAGGAAAATATTTGAGACAAAGAGGGTTGGACAGAAAATTCCAAATCTTGGGCCAGTTACCTGATGGCATATTCCAATAGTGGAATGAGTAAAATTGGGAAAGCTTAAAAATTAATAACACAATTTCTAAATTTGCAGAAATGTCGCTAAAATTTAGTTGGTGTGGTTGTTCTTCATTATTGAGCTGGACTACATAAGTTACAGGAGAACATGAATGAACTTGCAGAAGAGGAACAATCGGCAAGTGAAACGCAACAGGTATGAATGGGAGATTATCCATTTCAGTAGCATGAATAGGCACGTCACTTATTTCTTGTATAGTGTAACAGGTGGGGGGTGCTGGGTGGAAGAACAATTGAATGTCAGAGTACAAATTCACAGATCACTGAAAGTTGCACCACAGGTGAACAAGCAACATGGTAGCTCAGTGGTTGGTAATGCTGCCTCACAGTGCTAGGGACCCAAGCTCAATCCCAGCCTCAGGCAACTGTCTGTGTGGAGTTTGCACGTTCTTCCCGTGTCTGCTTGGGGTCCTCTGGACACTCTTGTTTCTTCCCACAGTCCAAAGATGTGCACGTTAGGAGTATTGCTATGCTAAATGCATTGTGTGCAGGGATGTGTAGGCTAGGTGGATTAGCCATGGGAAATGTAGGGTCACAGGGATAGGGTAGGAGTGTAGGTATGGATGAGATGCTCTTTGGAGTGTTGGTGTGGACAGGATGGACCAAACAGCCTGCTTCCACACTGCAGGGATTCTATAAACACAATGCTATTGCTAGATTGCATTTCTAGAGGAATTGAACTGAAAAGTCAGGAAATTATGCTAACCCTTGTGTAGACCACAGAGTACAGTGTGTAGTTCTAGCTGCCATTTTATTAGAAAGGCTGCAGAGAAAGAGAGCGTGCAGAGTTTCACAAACAATATGTAGGTCTGCATATCAAAAATGGAAAGACAGGCTGGATCACTCTCATTTCTACAAAACAGACTCGGGTGTGGCCAAGGAAGGATCTTTAAATTCTGAAAGGTTCTGATTAGTACAGGGAGTGGGAGAGAGTATAGTTAAAATTCATCAACACATGAAGTGACCAATTAATCCAGTTGGGAACATAGAAGAAATTTGTTTTTCTAAGGAGTGGCAAGATATGGAACTCACGAACATAAAGAGTGGCTGAACTGAATAGTTTAGATGCATTTAAGGGGAAACTAGACAAGCATATGGTGAAGGAGACAAAGCTTATGATGATGATAAATTTAAACAGAAGAGAAACAGGAGAAGACTTGAGTAGGGCATAAGCACCAGCATAAACTGGTTGGGCCATTTGGCATGCCTCCATTCTGCACATCCCATGTGATCCTATTTAAAAGACTAGAATTGGAATTGAATGGTGATAAGAAGTTGTGATCTGCAGGGAATTACAGAGAAGCTAAGGGGAGAGCCAAGGATTTGAGATCAGGCTTGGGCTTTTTCTTAAAAAAAAGGTACCAGCTGACTGGAAGCTGATATGTAGGTCAGTAAACATATGGGTGATGGGAAAAAGAGGATTTGTGAAAACATCTGACACAGAATGAAGCTCAAATCGGAGATTCTTGAGCTGATAGGGAGTCCAAAATACTTTGGGTTTCCCATTTGTGTTTTTATTAACTTGAGCATCAGTTGATCAGTTGGATCGGTGTTTAAAACTTAATCCATCACAAAAAAATGGGGACCCTATCCTTGCTCTAGGCTATTTAGATCTGAAATTCTAGAATAAAACAAAATTATCAGTTAACAAGGGCTAAATCATCTCATTTGGTAGTACCTTTTTCAAACTCCAATCCAGGATTTGAGTACATAACATAGCCTCGAGGCTTTAATGCTGTACTGAAACTAGTCGTACTCTCAGAAGTCCAGTCCAGATAACTGAAACCAAGCTGTCTGTTCAGCTAAACTAAAATGGTACTATCTGAAGACCAAGGCGATTTCCTGGTTTTCTTGGAAATGTTCATCATTTGACCAACTACATACACATACACAAAAATTAGACTATCATTAATTTGTCGTTTGTGGTTCTTGTTCTGTACAGATTTACATATTTGCCTGCACAATTTGGACATTAATTCAAAATATTCCATTGGTGCTTTGCATCATTCTGAGATATGGAAGTCATTACCACAGAGAGTGACTGAAGTAAATGATTTAGAAGAATTTCAGACCCCAGTGTGTGGTGGAAACCAGGATATGGAAATAATTTAAGGAGGAGGCAGATTTTTAATTAGTAATGGTTTGGAGAGTTATAAAGAGCAGGCAGGAAAGTGGAGTTGAGGCTGAGATAAGACCAACAGTGATTGTATTGAATGGCAGAGAAGGCTCAAGGGGCTGAATTGCCTACTCCTATATAGTTCTTATGTTCTGAGGGCATGAGTAAAGTTCTTTCTTTATTATTGGTTATTGCTCAAGATGATTTATTAATAATTAAACAATTCACAAACTACAAATGCTTCTGAACTAATATGTACTCTGATCAGTTGATACAAGGGACAGTATCCAGGAGAGTACAAAACCAGTGTATTCACTTATTAGGATCTCAAACAATCTTAAATATGGAATTACAAATAGCTATTAACTTACTCCTCAGATCCAATGTAACCCTTACTTCTGATACAAATCTAGAAGGACAAAGGACAAGCAGAACTTAAAACAGAGATGGAAACATGGCAAAGGGCAAAATATCTTTAGCTTAAGGCAGGTTTGAAACTTTGAAAATGACCTGAGGGAAGGGAAACTGGGCTACTAGTTAAGAGGTGGGAAAGTGTGGGCATGGGGCAAAACACAAAGTTTTAATCAGCCTTTGTGATCAGTGGTTTATTGGCAATAAACATTATTTCAGGCAAGCTGTGATGTCTAGTTGTTCCTGCAGGTTGAAGCAACGTCTGGAGTCAGCATAGTTTGGGAAAAACTAATGTTACAGAAGCTTTTATTTATGTGGCACGTTGCACAAACTCATTGTCCAAAAGCACTTTGAAATCTAGTCATTGTTGATCACACATTTAATGATGTTGGTTATGAAATGAATATTTGGCCAGGTGATGTGGGAAGAGCTCCCTTGCTCTTTCAACATAGTGTGATGATGCTGTAGCTTTAAAAGTCCTGGTTTCTCTTAAGAGATTGAATGAGAGGCATCGAAGGAAGACCACTTGAGTAAACAGCTTGGGAGGCCTTGGGTTTTTTTTATTAATGCAGCCTGAATTGGTGTGGCCAACTCTCTCAGATCAGGATTTCTGAGTAGCATCAGAAGCTATTGTGGTCTCAACAGAGTTGGAAGCTATAGTGAATGTTGCCCTCCTAGCTGCTACTCTCTCTAAATTTTCTCAATGATTTTTTTTTCTTCCTGGATTGGAGAACTGCATGTGAGAATGTATGTCTGAATTTGCCTTTTTTGCCAAGGGTTGTGTTTATGGGTTGTTGCTATATTCAAACAGTTAATTGGTAATAGTTACTGTATCTATTATTCTAAGTTTCTAATAGAGTTAAATTATTCTAAATTCCCGTTTCTTTTGGTTGTATTTTAACTGCAGTGTTTAAATAAACTGTTTTGCTTAACATTGAGTAATTTGGGAAGTACTGGAGAGAAGAAATTGACAAGTAAAGTTGATTACTAAGCAAGAACGGAAGCTTGCATTGTAATAAAAAGCAAAAACATTTCCAACTTGATACCAGCAAAATGATCAACTTGTCCATTAAGGATGACTGCTTAGGATAGCTGAGGAGGGGGAGTTTAGCAAGGCATTGGCTGGCAAGTGCATGTACTTGACCATATGATAACCATCTTTATGGGCATGTGATGCCTTAGGAATGTGCAATGTCACATCAGCAGTATTAAGAGCTTAGGATAATAAGGAAGCCCACCAAAACTATGTATATTGAATTTCAGTTTAAGGTAGTAAAGTACTGTGACAGTCTGACAATTTCAATTTTATTGAGAAGCCCCACCTGATCCATCAATATTAATATATTTCTTGTTTTCAGATGATACTTTGAAATTCACAGTAAATAAAAGTATATTTTTTGATCCATTAGTTTCAGGAATACACAATTTCTGGCCATGCATAGCAAGATTCTGGAGCATCAAATAGTGATGAGGATTATTTAAGGATTTGTCCTTGAGGAGTTCATCTGGTTGATAAAATTAATCGATTTGCATTGTTGATCTTTCACATTTTTAGTCTCATCATGTTATTTCTGAAGATTCTGTTTGAGGCGTTTGTGATGAAACATACTGGATATGGCTATTGATAAAAATGTCACAAACATTAACCCTCAGTAATTTAGGTGGGCAATGGCCTAGTGGTATTATTGCTGGGCTGTGAATCCAGAGACTCAGGTAGTGTTCTAGGGACCTAGGTTCAAATACTCCCACAGCAGGTAGTGGAATTCAAATGAAATAAAAAAAATCTGGGATTGAGACTCTCGTGATGACCATGCATTCATTGTAAATGGTCAGAAAAATCCATCTGGTCCACTAATGACCTCTAGCGAAGGAAACTGCCATTCTTATCTGGACTGGTCTACATGTGACTCCAGACCCACAGCAATGTGGTTGACTCTTAACTGCCCTCCAGGCAATGGGCAATAATTGCTGGCCTAGCCAGCGACACCCTCCTCTCGTGTATGAATTTTAAAAAAACAGCAGTTTTAGGATCACTTTCCCTTAAACAGTTATGTCATCATTGCCTGAAAATGCATGCTATAACATTGGAATTATCCTGCAATTTTGCCAAACTACTGAGTGGAAAAAAAAATCTGGCGTAAAAAGGCTAGCCTAACCAACATCGATTGCTGTGAAACACCATCTGTTTCACTAATGTCCTTGAGGAAGGAAATCTACCATCTTCATCCAGACTGGTCTACATGGGACTCCAGACTCAAAGCATGGGGTTGTGTCTTAATTGTCCTCTGGACAATTAGGTTGGGAAAATATATGCTCAACCAGTCAGCAAGGCTTTTTCTATTTAAATGACTGAAGTTTATCTTTTCACTTTTAGAACTTGTGGTCAATACAAAATATGTACATGGCGGGCTTGAATTTTTTTCCCCACTTGGGTCAGCCAAGTGCTGGCAGATCGAAGCCAATTCCCTTCAGTCTGTTCTAATAATGAGATTTAGGCACAACCTTCAAAAGAGGTCACACATATTACTTGATAAATATTATTCTTTTTCTTCCTGCGTAAACTTTGTGGCATCGGTCAATGAAACTGTCCATAGTTGCGTGCTTTGAGCTACAGTCATGAGGAATTCCGTTGAAGTCACCTATACGTTTGCTACCTTTGCCTTAAAATCTACAAGTAGAGGAAATATTCATCCTATTAACTTTGTTGTGCTCAATTTCTGGTCTAAGGTGTAAGATACATATCTAATGCAAAACTCAAAACAATTTACTGACTTCATAAAACCTGCTTAAAATGTAACTGAATTCTTCTCTCCTAAATTATATTTTTAATTTTTGAGCTATTTGGTCCTACTTGCACTTTTGTCATTAAATTATTTACTTTCAATCAAAATATCTTCAATTCTATGCTAGCTGTCTTTCTGGGGCTGAGTTGGGGCAGCATGGTGGCGCAGTGGTTAGCATCGCTACCTCAGTGCCAGGGACCTGGGTTCCACGCGAGGTAGGTGTGTGTGTGTGTGTTGTTTGCACATTCCCCACTGTGTCTGCACAGGTTTCCTCTGGGTGCTCTGGTTTCCTCCCACAGTCCAAAGATGTGCTGGTTAGGTGGATTGGCTATGCTAAATTGCCTGTAGTGTTCAGTGACGTGCAGGTTCGGTGAATTAGCTATGGGAAATACCGGGAATGGGGGGGGGGGGGGGGGGGGGGGGGTGTGAGTCTGGGTGAGATGCATTTCAGAGAGAAACTGTGGACTTATTGGGCTGAACGGTCTGTTTCCACACTGGAGGGATTCTATGATTCCATTCCAGAACTCAAAACAACAAAACCAGAATGTTGCCTTAAACAAAAAAAGATGATAATACTTCAACAATTTACAGGCCTTAACTGCTCTCGACATCCTGAATAATAAAAAGGTAATATTTATGATTTATGTTGTGTCCAAGCTGAGATTTATCAAAAAACTACCGCTCTAGGTTCTGATCAATCTTTAGGACGATATAATTATCAGTGGGATGTCTCCAACCAGACCATAGAGAGCTATCAAAAAAACATTAAATTCAGAACAATTAGATGGGTAGATTTAAAAGCAAATATAGAAAACAAAGGGAAGGAATGGAAAGAAAATCAAATGTGTACTTAAATTTTGAAAATACTCAATTTTGATGTGAAGTGAGGTGGTGAATGGCAGGTGTTTTCTCCTTTGGGTGGAGGATTTCAAGACTGTGGGGCATATCTTTAAGGTGAGAGGAGAGAGATTTAAAAAAAGACAGGGGGGAAAACTTTTTACACAGAGTAGTTCATCTGTGGAATGAATTTCCATAGGAAGTGGTGGATGCCGGTACAGTTACAATGTTTAAAAGACATTTGGACAACTACATGCATAAGAAATGTTTGGAGGGATATGGGCCAAGGACAAGCAGGTGGGACGAGTTTATTTATGGTCGGCATAGACTGGTTAGACCGAAGGGTCTGTTTCTGTGCGTATGACTATGATTCTAAAAGTCTATGGCACCCCCATTAAGGGTTCTCAGCGAGCTTGCTTCAATATGACTTTGTAAGCTAATAAATTTAATACTAATTGTTGATCTTATTAAAAATACCATGAGGCCAAATACATATTGAAGACAGTACTTCAGTCATCCAGGTGTAAATGCCAACTCATTTACAATTACTTGTTAGTTAGGTAAAGCAAGCCTGAATGATTCAAACCAACCCAGTATTAAACATAAGCATACAAGTTATTAAAAAAAATTGGAGTTTAATTATATTTGAATACAGACAGCTGAGAATGACAACAACCCACAACTGATATAAATGTAAACACTAGAAAATGCCATTCTGTTTTCCAGGGGAATGTTCGGAAATCTGACAGTGGGTGAAATAATTGCTCTGTTGCATTTAGATAAGTGGCCACTTTCAATATTGTGGCAAATTCTGTTCCGTCCTGCTTAAAGGAGCAAAATTGGGATATAAAGTTTGATACTATTTGTAGCGCAGGATTTCCAAAAATTAAAAGTAATGGGGTGTTTTCCTAATGAAAAAAAACTTTTCAATCAAGAAATAATACATTTCCTAAAATAAAAAGCAACTGTTTGCAAAAATAGTTTTAAAATAATGCAACACTCTTCTATTGCATAAATCTAGAATATTAGGGCTCTGCGGACGATGGTATTTCCCCATTTCTGGGCCGGAAGGCCTGGGTTCAAGTCCCAGCTGCTTCAGAAGTTTGTCAGAAGATTTCTGAAAGGTTAATTAGAAAAATATCTAAACACGGTATGTTTTCAAATCTAAGCTGAATTGGAAGCAGAATTCTAAGAACTAATCTCGAAAATAGAGATTTCAGCAAAAGAAACCATAGGACTTCTCTCTTATCAAATTAAAATATATTTTACATATTTTCAACGGGCAATTTCAAATCATTTAGGAATTGATTGCTTCACGCCCCACTATACTGAAAAATATATATCTTTAAGTCCACTGATCTATTGCAACCATAGGCCAGCATACTATATCCGCAGTGTGTTGAAGTTAACCTTTAAAAAAGTAAATAAAACATGAGTGGTCTTAATTTCAATTTTTACTCAACTTTTCTCTTGTTGAAAAAGTTAACTGGGCAAATATATTCCCCAGCTATTTCAACATTACGAATACAAGATCCAAATATTCGGTATTTAGGAGAGCTCCTTGCTCTAAAAATGCACCTGGTTTCTATGCTTAAAATCCTATTTAAATATTTTTTGATACACTCAATTTAGAATATTACCCACTTCAACTAGGGCTTAGAAAAAATGACCTCTTACTATAGTCAAATAGCCGCAAAGAATGACATTCAAAACCATTGTAATTTTATAACAGTGCTCAGCATGACAAGACATATTTTAACACACATTTTAAATACTATTTTTTACTCTTTAAATCATGAGTTTCTCCTTCAGACGTTTCCTCCAAAATGCTGGCTCAAATTAAATGATAAGACTTGACACAAATGCGTATTCGTTTCCCATTAGTTAAAAGTTGACAAACATTTCAACATCTACATCAGCATTAGGATGTAAATATTTGACTAAATGAAGAAAAGCCATTTACCATTTCACAAACAGGTAATCGGCCTTCAGGTACAATATACATGAACTTCACACAAATTCAATGTATTACAGAATATTATCACAGAATGACATTTTTTACAAAGTGGTTGTAACACTAAAGTTGTGATCTATAACGTAATCCTGAAAAATAGATAACTAATGGACTTCAAATATGATAAATAGAATAACATTTTTAAAAAATTGCTAGCAGAGATGATGCACAAAGTAAATTTCCAATTTGAGGGATGGGAGAAATAGGGTGAGTGAAAACATCAGAGAATTCTATTGGGCTCCACGTGCAACGTAAGGTTACAACACAGCACACCTTCTCTTCATTGGTGGACAAACAGTTTTAGTTCCTAAGGTTGTGTTTTGGTGTCACCAGCTCTCATTAGAGCTTTAATTGCCCTGGCCCGCATTTCCAGCTCAAGTAATTCCAGTTGCTGTGCTGAAGGCTGAAGACCATCCCGGTCAGGATTAGGAGAACCAGCTGATTGATGTCTTCCTGTGATGGAGCTCGACAGGCCTAAAATCTCCTTTACGCTCTTTTCAATGTCTTTTTGTATTTCATCTTCAACACCAGCACGAGCGGCCGTACTTTTCTGAGGTATCACATCTGTGCTGTCTTCCTGATCATTGCAGTTTTGTTCTATGTCACTATCATACGTTTCAGCATTAATGCTAAGGGCATCACTTTCATCCCCAGAGCCTCCACCTGATTCAGAAAGAACAAATGCAGATTATTGACCAATCAACTCATTATATCAATTACCAAAAACAAAAAAAGGCACATCTTGCTAAAGATTTTTGTAAATCATTCATAACTAGAACGTAACAAGAAAACCCAATTATTATATCACCATTTCAAAATTTCATATGTTACTGAACTAGTAATATTTCACACATACAAGTTTTTGGTATCATTGATTTAAAATTAATCAGTTTAAGCAAAGATTTTTATGCTGTAGGATTTCATTGAACCAGAAGAAAAGCTAATGGAGTAAGATGTGATCATTGATTTGCTCACTAACACACCTGCTTTTGAACTAAAAATCACAAAAACCACTGCACCTCCAGATGACAAACTTTTGAACTTCCATTTTAATTGTGTAGAAGTTAAATAAAATGTTTAAATATTTAAATCTGAGTAAGTGATTCATGGGTTTGACTTCAGTAGGTTTTGAAATGATAAAAAATGAATATGGTAGAAGTTGATCTACAGAATAGATAGAAATACAATGATGATTTGATTTGATTTATTGTCATGTGTACCTAAGTACAGTGAAAAGCTTTGGTTGCGAGCAGTAGAGGCAGATCATAGTAAGCAAGGACATACAGATCACAGGGTGAGAAAACTTGGAAAGAGTGACGCATACAGGTTATACTGCACAGGACGTGCTCGAGGCAAGAACAACATTAACAAGATCAACATTATTTGAAGTTAGAGAGTCCACTCATCAGTCTAATAACAGTAGAGAAGAAGCTGTTCTTGAACCTGCTGGTGCGGGTGTTCAAGCTTCTGTATCTTGTGCCTGACAGAAGAGGTTGTAGGAGAGCATTACCGGGGTGAGATGGGTCTTTGATAATGTTGGCAGCTTTTCTATGGCAACAAGCTATGTAAACGGAGTCCTTGGATAGAAGATTGGCTTCTGTGATGGTCTGGGCTGTGCACACCAGCTTGTGTAGTTTCTTATGGACCTGGGCAGAGCAGTTGCTATACCAGGCCGTTATGCACCCAGACAGTATGCTTTCTATGGTGCATCTGTAGACGTTGGTGAGGGTCCTTTTGGACATGCCAAATTGCCTAGGAAGAAGTGCTGTTATACATTTTTGACCATTGCATCTACGTGGGAAGTCCAGGACGGGTTGTTGGTTATCGTCACTCCTAGGAACTTGGTACTCTCAACCTTTGCTCCATTGATGTAGATGGGGACGTGTTCACTTCCCTTCTTTCCAAGGTCAATGATCAGTGCTTTAGTTTTGCCAACATTGAGAGAGAGGTTGTTATCACTGAACCACATCACCAAACCCTCTATCTCCTTTCTGTCGTCTGACTCATCGTTGTTTGATATCAGTCCTACCACAGTTGTGTTATCAGCAAACATTTGTTCAGAATTTGGCAACACAGTCGTGGGTATACAAGGAGTACGGGCGGGAGCTCCAGTGTGGAGTGTTATCGTGGAGGAGATGCAGCTGTCTATCTTCACTGATTGCAGTCTATGGGTGAGGAAGCTGAGGATACAGTTGCATAGGGCAGAGCCGAGACCAAGGTCACGTAGTATTGAGATCAGTCTGGAGGGGATAATGGTGTTGAGGGCTGTAGTCGATGAGCAGGAGTCTGACGTAGGTGTCCCTGTTGTCCAGATGTTCTACAGAATAGTGCAGGGCTAAGGAAATACTGTCCGCTGTGGACCTGTTATGTCGGTATGCAAACTGTAGGGGATCGTGGCAGGTTGGGAGACTGGAGCTGATGTGGGCTACGACCAGCCTCTCGAAGCAATTCACGATTATGAAGGTCAAAGCCGCTGGGTGGTAGTCAGTAAGGCACGTTGCATGTGCTTTTTTAGGTACGGGGGTGATGGTGGTCATCTTGAAGCAGGTGGGGACTTCGGCTTGTAGGAAGGAGAGGATGAAGATGTCAGTGAATACCTCCGCCAGCTGGTCCACACAGGACCTGAGTGCTCGGCTGGGGACACTGTCTGGGCCTGAAGCTTTCCTTGGGTCTGCTCTCAGGAAGACCAATCTGACATCAGCAGTGGTGACGGAGGGAACAGGTGTGTCTGGGGCTGT
This sequence comes from Rhincodon typus, assembly GCF_021869965.1. Taxonomy (NCBI): domain Eukaryota; kingdom Metazoa; phylum Chordata; class Chondrichthyes; order Orectolobiformes; family Rhincodontidae; genus Rhincodon; species Rhincodon typus. The sequence goes on along the minus strand of NC_063334.1, from coordinate 14,375,141 downwards.
CAGGGCACTGTGCTGCTGGCATTTGCCAGTAATGCCACTGCTCTCCATTGCTACCACCTCCACCTCTGCCCCGCCCCCCAAACAGACAGACAGATAGACAGACACACACACACACACAATTAAAAGACTGTTCCCCTCAACAACAAACCTCTCAAAATCCAATCTATAGTCTCCATTTAACTTGACCTACCACCTTTTTTTTATATTTATTCATGGATAATGGATGTCACTGGTCAGACCACCCAACCCTAATTCTCCTAAGAGAAGGCAGTGGTGAGGCACTGCAGTCCTGCAGGTATTGCAATGCCAACAGTTATTAGGAAGAGAGTTACAGGGTTTTGACCCACCACCAGTGAAGGACCACTAATACAGTGCCTAGTCAGGATGCTGTGTGACTTGGAGGGCACTTCGTAAACCCATGACCTCCACTACTGAGAAGGACAAGGCAGCAGACGCAGAATGTCACCACCTGTCATTTATTCTAGTAGAGCTGTAAAAAAAAATACAATCTTGTCATGTCAATTCAAAACTGGTAACTGGGAGTTGCAATCCCTTTATTAAAGTTCTCAGTCTTTGTGGAGATCACAGCTCTGGTATTACAAGGTTCTCATTGCACAGAGTTCTCTGTTAGGGCACTGAAAAATTCCAATTGATATATTATTATGCGGATTCCTGAACAGAGCATATGAATGTTTTTCTAGAGTTACAACAATTCTTACACGCCTTTTCAATAACTCATCTGTGCTCAGAATAAGAATTAGGATACAGAAGGATCTGAAGTTCTCCCTTCTGAGGTATCATTCCATATTCATTGTGAAATCATTTCACCACAAAAAAAGTCTACATTTGTCATTTACATGAATCTCATGCAATCAACATTTCACTTATTCATGACACAGAATAAAATAGTTTAATTATAACATTATACACAATTAAGTTCCTCAATTTTGTATTTTTTTTAAACTCATTCATGGGATGTGGGGTCATTGGCTAGGCAGCATTTATTGCCCATCCCTAATTGCCCAGAGGGAAGTTCAGAGTCAACCAAATTGCAGTGGGTCTGGAGTCACATGTAGGCCAGACCAGGTAAGGACAGCAGTTTCCTTCTCTAATGGACATTAGTGAACCAGATGGGTTTTTCCGACAATTGACAATGGTTTTATAGTCATCATTAGACTCTTCATTCCAGACTTTTTTTTTTGTCAAGCAGAATAAGATGTAAATCCCGTTTCCACTGACCTACTAAGCGACTGTTATTTAGGATAAAATACAAATAAGACGAAACAAAGGTGGGTGAACATCAAATTCACCAACCAGTGAAGCAGAGACACATATTTGAACACAAAGGGATTTGGTTTGTACTCTGTTTGACAGATAACAGGCAGAATGTGCTGTTGAAATGTTGAGGCTTATCAGTTCATCTAAGAAATTCTCAAGGTAACAACTGGTCTTTTCAGTTCAAATTTTATCTGGTGTACCTGCAAAATCATCGTAATGTTCGCAAAATAAATCATCAGTCCTTTCAGGCCTCAGGAAAGATGATCGGTAGATTGCATGCTATTCGGATAGAACACAATGTTAGCTTATTAAACGAAGAAATCCTGCTGGGCTTTGAAGAGAAATTTAGATTTTTCAGGGAGTTTTAACTTTGGGTATTGTATCTCAGGAAATAAACATGTGGCAAGCAAAGTTGTGCAAACTATATGGTGAACAGAGAATCAAATGAATGGGTTAAATAGATTCTGATTTTAAGTTTTATATTCTATTTTAAATTCAATAAATTTTGATATAGGTTTGAGCACATTCAGAACAGTCACTGAGCTAGGTTGAGATTTATGATCCAGTAGTTAGTGTACCCAAAATGACATTGGTTATCTCTACTTGGATATTCAAGGTTGCTAATCTTCTGGATATCAACTAAAAAAGGGGTCTGCCTACACCAATCAATGCATTGGAGAAGGAGTAGGCTATTCAGCTTCAGGAACCCTGTTCCTCCATTCAATGAGATCATGGCTGATCTGTGGCCTAACTCCATATACCAGCATTTGGACCATATCGCATAACACTTTAGCTCAACAAAAATTATTTATACAAAAAGATGAATATAATAAATGAAAAAAGGACAAAAATAAATGCCCACTGCACAGGTTGTTTGGCAAGGGAAACATGTAAAGCAAACAAAAACCATCATTCAACTTTGAGCATTTGAGATTTTTAGAAATCAGTAATATGCAGGACTGGAAATAGCTGAAAACATTGAAAATACTTTTAATACATCAGATTCATCTGATGTACTCATAACTAATATAGATGAACAGTGAAGAACCACTGAATTAAGGATGTCAAGTGCTTCAATTTTTTTTTACAGTTGAGAACGTTTAACAAAATATTTAACTTCTTGCAATATGTCAACAAAAAAAGGACTATTAACCATCATATTTGTTAATGTAAGATTTGGTAACAGGAAAGGATTCAGTGCACATGCCTCACTGCTGTTTGTACAGTGGGCCAAAATATATAATTAAACAGCTTGTGTAAGAATGTATGTGTCAATTAAATTACACACATCTGAAAAGGCCAGGCACAAAACTTGAGGAATTAAAACTAATGTTTGTGACATGGTCCATCATCATTTGATCATGCTGTAAATTACTAATAAATCCTCCAATCCTCCTGATGTTTGATGTAGTTATATCACAGGTGAAGACTATGCTGAATTTCAGTGATATGCGCTGGATACAAACATTAACCTCCAAAACTAATCACACTTGCCATCCCCAAAAATCTAGCAATTTAAGAAGATTCTCTCATTATCAATAAATAAAGGCTATTTAGTTACAAAGGGATTTGTATTTTAAACTGTAGACAATGTCAATGCTCCTTCACTTGCACAGATCAAAGGAAACAAGTACCTGAACACCCAAAATAACTTTTAATTAAGGAACTGAAAGAGTTTCATTGCCACAGCTGAAACTAACACTGAATGTCATGAAAAAGCTATGTACTTTAGGAATGGAAACTGCTGTCCGTACCTGGTCTGGTCTACCTGTGTAACGACACAGATCCCTAAGGCTAGCAAGTCACTCACTTGGTAATTAGGGATGGCCGGCAACATCTACATCCCATAAAGAATAAAGTTTGATACAGTGCAGCAACTCACCAAGACTCCTAAAGTTATCCTCGAAACCTTTGACCTCTACCGGCCCGAAGGGCCAGGTCGGCAGACACATGGAAACACCACCAAGCAACACATAATCTCAATTTGGAAGAATACCACCTTTCAATTTTGGAACACCTCCCTGAACATCACACTGGGATTATTACCACCACATTAACTGCAGCAGTTCAAGAAACTGGTTCACCTTCACATTCTCTAGGGAAATTATATATTAAAAATGTATAAAACAATGATAATTTAAAAGGAATTGCCCCTCAAAAAAATTCAACAAGGGCGATTCCCTTTTCTTTATTCTTATTTAAATTCCTTTCATTAATTTTGCACATAATTAACCAATGCAAAATTGCTTTAACTACTCATTTGTAGTGTTTCAATAAATTACATGGTTTATAATGAAACAAAGACCAGGAATCAGAAAGAATGACTTAAATGCAATCCACTGCATATTATACAAAGTATGCAACATCATTAAAAACTGAAATGGCACCCTCTAGTGTTCATTAACCCATGAGCTTTGTATAATTTTTAATTTCTCATTTCTTTCTGTTTCTCATTTTGAAAACAAAATGGCCATTTAAATAACAGTTGAACTAGAAACCCAATTTTGATAATTGGAACAATCTTATCCCAAAGATTCCTGATATGGTAAATGAATAGTATTTAACGTGATAGAAATAAAAGATTAAGTTAAGATTAAGAAACTAAAACTTAGGTAAAGCTAATTTAGTTTTTGATTGCTGACTACTAAAATACTAATTCACTTTAAAATTTTAAATTATATATTCAAATTATATAAAAAGATTTTTAAAATTAAATGCAGCACTACATTGTCAAGTTAACTTACCCTGTTTCAGTTCAGGTGCCTCTTGTTCACTGCATTCTTTAAAGGAAGATGTAGAATCGATATTATTATCCTGTCTGGAGAAAAAGATCAAAACTTCACAGTTTGTTCTTTCTTCTTTTTTTAAGAATATACGTAACAATACAGATAAATAAACAAATTTATAAATCATAAGGTCTAACAAGGGCAAAGAAAAACTTCTGAAGACTACTTCCACCATCTTGTGGCCACTTTGAGGTAATACATGCTACAAATTTTACGAAAATGTTATCACAACCAAAAGGGTATCTCACAGAAATAGACACTTTAATGTAAATAAAACCAATTCAAATTAATTAATATTAATACTTCCACAAGATATTGTCAAAGCAATGTGTAAAATCCAGCAGCGCAATTAATAGCTGTACCTAACACTTAGTTCCTTAAGAGTAGTGTCGTCAAAAAACATACACACATTTCATTAAATAATCTCAATTTTCCATTACCTTTGAATTTGTTTTTAGAAGTTAGATTCAAAAAGACAAATTGGTGAAACTGACAACTGAACAATATTATTTTTGTTCATGATTCTTATTTAATCACATGGTAATATGGAAAATGAGAATTGCTGAAAAAGACATGCTTTTGAAACTTGTCATCTTGCACTTATGGAGGACAGAATCACAAGAACATCAAATCTCAAAAAGGCACAAGCTTTCATGAGGGAGAACAACAGGAAACAAAATTCCCTCAAGTTTTTGCTCAATTATAAAGACACAATTGGCTTGATCTTTCCTGTTCTTTACATAAGCTGAAAGCTACATATATGCAAATTGCAACAATACTCAATTTTGAGCAATTCTCAAATTCACATTGATTTAAGAAATTAGAACTGCAAAGTGTAGAACAGATACCAGGAAAAATTGCTGGGCCTTGGCAAGTGCTAAAATTGGTAGTTTCCCTCAGTGGAAATGAAATAGTTGGTATAATGCTGAGGTGGTGACCAATTAAGGTTTTACAAATTGTGGAAGTTTTTCAGTGCAAACCCTGAACCGTACATTTATTTTTGTTCCTCCACCTTTGCTTTCCCCACTCATGGCTCATCTGCAGGACATAAAAACCCCTTCCTTAATTCTGTCACCTGAAAGATACCCCCTCCACCTTTTGGCACGCACCAAGTGCCTCCCCATTCCCCAGGATCCAATAGGTGACCACCATGCCCCTCCCAGGAGCCAACAGTATCTACAACTCTCCTGGAGTCAACAACCCCCGACTCTCTCGGCTTTGCCCAGGGCCTGACAGACACCTCTTCCCGGATGTGCATGCTCCTGCCCTCCTGCTCTTTCCTGGTACCCATCCACCCCTAACTACCACCTACACGCATCACCATCCCTTGCCCGCACATTGGGACACCACCCACCCCAACACACACACAGCGAGGGAGAGCAGCCACGCTAGCCCAAACTCTTCACAGAGAACTCCCCACACACATTCCCTACCCTCTCCTCCTCACTGGGAATCCAACACACAGCTCTGCCCTGGATCTTTGTATACCAGCCTCCACCTCTGTAAACTTGCATCCCCCTCTGGATCCCAACTCCTTTCTCCCGACTGAGTCATATCCCTCTTAGACACTGGATCACTTAGCTGGCACCATTACCACCTACCACATTGCATCATCTCCAAAGCAGCTTACTCCACCCCACCGATACCTAACTCCTCACCTACCTTACATACTTACCCTTACACAGGATTTTTCAAACTTGTTGCCTGTGTTGCTGGACATTCAAATCACAGAACATGGCAATGACAGCCATGCCAAAAAGGGATGTGGTCATGCAAGCACCCAGTTCCATTTAAAATACACTCTGCGTGATAACCCTTATCATGCCCACGGGGAATCACTAATTCATTTCCCCGTGGAACTCACAGACAGTGGAGAGAGAGTAGACAGCAATAACTCCCAATCTGAAGCTCTGAGCTCCAGGAGACCCCAGGGTGCTTCTTAGTCAGGAGAGTCACACACAGCACAAAAGCAGACCCTTCGGTCCAACTTGTCCATGCTGACCAGGTTTCCGAAACTAAAGTAGATGCATTTGCCTGTGTTTGGCCCATATCCCTCTAAGATTGAACCCAGCCCGGTGGTGATAGAGGTCCCCCGACATCTGCTGCAGTGCCCAGTAAAGGGAGATCCAGCCCAATGCAGAGAAGATCAAACTCTTGTAGGGAGTGCAAGCCCAGCATGGCTAAGCACTTGAGAAGGACTGCAATGTTAAACTTTTAACCTTATTTCTTTTGTTTTCTGCTTTGTACCTACGATTTTGTACCTAGGTACCTTTGTCCGTAAGATGGTGCCAAGAACGGCGACATTGTACACTTTTCACTGTACACCTTTATCCCTGTACTTGAGTATGTGACAATAAAATCTAATTCCTACTTACATAACCTTTCCAAATGTCTATTAAACGTTGTAACTGTACCTGATTCTAACGCTTCCTCTGGCAGTTCATTCCACATATGAACCACCCTCAGGCCTCCATCCTGTCCAGCACTCCCCAACATCTCAGGGCATGCTGCCTGGATAACAATGACTAGCACCCCACCACCAACCACCCACTAATCCAAGGAAGCTGACAATAGAAAAGCACCAGCATCACTACGTTATCACAGTATATCTCCAACATACTAAGAACTTTTTTCTTATAGTGTTCTACATGCACCCATGGAATATAGCAATTGAACTGGTGCAGTACTGGGCATTTGGAATGGGAATGTTTTGAGGTAGTGGGAAAGATATCAAATAAAGCAAAGTTAGAATAGGCAACTAGTAATAAGGGAAATAAAGGACAAAGGAGATTTTCAAGACTACAGGTTTTGTTGCTGATGCTGGCTTGTAGGGGGCAGATGATATCTTTTAAAAAATAATTCATTCATGGAATGTCAGCTTTGCTGGCTAGGCCAGCATTTATTGTCTATCTACAATTACAATGGAGAAGGTACTGGTGAGCTGCCTTCTTGAACTGTCTGTCTTAGATAACCTCCCTGCTCCTTTTAAGCATTTTTTGTTTTTCATGTTGCATTTTTATTACTTTATTGGGTTGGTTCCTCTTTCTTTAATCATTTCATTTTGTTCTGATCAATATTTGCTCATCCATTGTCTGGTCATGGTCACATTGCTGTTTATTTCAATAAAATCTTCTTTTTCTTCTAAACTCCATGAATGTGGGCCCAAACAGCATGTACCAAGGCTTTCCTGCTTTTTGTAGACTTGCTCACTGAGCCGGAGTGTTTGATCACAGACGTTTCGTCACCCTGCTAGGTAACATCATTAGTGCGCCTCCAGTGAAGCGTCGGTTTGCTGGGGTAGTTGGCATTACTTCCAGTTCTGTTTTTCAGTGGTTTATATTTCGGGTCCAGTTCAATGTGTTTGTTGATGGGAGTTCTGGTTGGAATGCCAGGCCTCCAGGAATTCCCTGGCATGTCTCGGTTTGGCTCGTGCTATCACACATGTGTCGTCCCAGTCAAATTCGTGCCCTTCTTTGCCCGTGTGTATTGAGACCAGTGAGAACTGGTCGTGTCTCTTGCTGGCTAGTTGGTGTTCGTGTATCCTTATTGTCAGTTTTCTTCCAGTTTGGCCGATGTAATGTTTCTTACAATCCTTGCATGGCATTATGTATATTATGTTGGTTTTGCTGGTTGTGGGTATGGGATCCTTTACATTCGTCAGTAGCTGTCGTAGGGTGGTTGTTGTTTTGTGGGCTAGCATGATACCTCGGGGTCTGAGTAGTTTTGCGGTCATCTCTGATATGTCTCTGATGTACAGTAGGGTGACTAGTGATTCTGCTTTTTGGGTATCCATTCCTTTTAAAAACGCTGTTACCTCCACAACAGACCACAATAAGAAGGCACAACCGAGCAAGTCACTCTAGTCACCTTGAGTTCAGATCTTAAAATGTCAGCGGTTTCTCTGTCCACAGATGCTGCAAAACCTGCTAGGGATTTGCTGCATTTGTCTTTATTATAATTCATGTTATAAATGCATTGTATGACTCAGTATTTCGAAACATAATGTTGAACTAATAACACAACCTAACATTTTAAAAGTCTCTAATCAAAGATTCTTCCGTGGAGTTGACTATTTTAGGTACATCTAAATATGTTCTGAGAATGATCATTATTTTTTGAAAGTCCAATCTGTAAGTATGTGGCAGCAATACTAAACAAATTGTCTCTTTAAAAGAATCACAATCTAACTACACAGAAACTATTTTAATTACAATAATTAAGTACAAGGTTGTGTGAAGAAAATACAAATTCAAAGTGTAGGAAGTTGTAAAAGGCTTCAGATGATGAGAAAAGTAGTGAGGCTAAATGTTAGGACAGCTTTGGAAAACAGCAACATTTTTAGAGTATTTGATAAAAGAAGAAGCATTGATGGACTGTGAAATGAATGCAATCAAAATGGCACCAACAGGAGGTATGCATCGATAGGCTGATTAGTATACTGGGCTGATTTTAACCCTTCAGATAGCCCACTCACAAAATGTGCAATGAAAATTCCTGTAAGCAACAGGGAGTGGAAGTATTACAGTTAAACGAGACCATGACCTCAGCAAACCCCTGCACATGCTCATCATACTTAGTTCATGCCTCATCCTTCAATGAAATTCAAATCAATCCAAGTGCACCCTGCCAAAACCCTAGCAAACTGGAGTCATCCTGGCATTTTGCTCTTGGCTTAACATTTGCATTTGATTGGGCAATGCATAATGGTGGAAGTTATAGTCTGCCCCTTTCTCAGTTGCTGCTGCTAATGAGTTATAGAATTGGCTTATTTAAAAATCCTGTTATAAACTCTTCCAAAAGACTTCCAGTGGCCCCCGGGAGATTAGTGCCAATCCTGGTAGAATCCCAGCCACTTAGACAGGGTAGTAAACACCAGGCTGAATACTTCAGTCTATCTTGATCCAACAAGTCTAGCAGTTCTTTTTAAAACACACCATAATTAAAAACTAAATACAGCAAAGTGTTTTATCCCTCTAAAACAGTCAAGAATGTCAAGTTTAAAAACTAAGTAAAAACAGTAATGTGCTAGCATGCCCAAGTGCTTTGAAGTGAAATAATTCATGATTCCCAACACCACGAGCATCTGATTCTGGCTCTGCAAAGCAATGTCTTTTTTCCAAAGCAAAAGCAAAAAAGCTGACAGCTAAAAATCACTTGAATTACTAAATTGCAACTCCTTGCTGACAAATCAAATGCATCAATGACAAGAGTCTGTGGAAAGACTCGCTTAATCTTCACAAATAAAGAACAATAATGGAAAATCACAAAAGAAACATCAATGTATATGGGTGCATGTGAACTGAAAGGAGGTCATCTTGCAATTATACTGTTTATATTAAACATTTGAACATAGGAATTTGTAATGGCAAAATAGTATCTTAAATAACACCGATCCATGATCATGAAAAAGACAGCAAAGTGAGTATTTTGAACAGGCACAATAATGTGTTTCACATGGGGATTTCTAACCTAATCAAATGCAATTTTACAAAAGGTTTAAGATCTAATATTTGTCTACATTTACCATTGTATTTGCAAAAAAAAAAAAAAATCCAGAATTTTTGGGAACAATCAGCTAAAATTCCAACATTTACAGAACATTACAGAAGTAAAAGCCATTCTCTGACACACATCCTAGTTTTCTCCTTATGGCATCGAACCAAATGGTCCACCCAGCACTCCTGCCTGATGCTGCTTGCAAATGCTTCAGCCTTATCTTTGCAGTAATGTTTTGGACTCCCCCATCATCTAGGATTGGGATATTTGTGCAGCTTCCTCTTCAAGCAAGGTGTTTAACTGTCTACTATTGTACACAACTGAATGTGGCAGAATTACAGATCTGAACCTTTGGCTGTGACAGCACCTCATTCTATCATGTGCTGAGTATGCTGCTTGGCACGCACACACAAATTGAGTTGTAGCTTCACCAGGTTGACAGATCATTTTTAGATATGCTTGATGCACATCTATGCATTCCCTCTTGCAGTCTTCATTCAACCAGACTTGCTACCCTGACTTGGCCTGGGGATACACCAGGTCATAAGGTTGCAGACCGTGGTTGAATACAATTCTGCTGCTGCTTGGCCACGGTCTATCATGGATGCAGAGTCTCCGACGTGCTCGAACTGTTTGGAATCAATCCCATTCAGAACAATAGTGGTGTCATACAACACAACGGAGGGTATCCTCAATGTGAAGTCTGGACTTCATCTCCCCAAGGACTGTACGGTGGGTATTCCTAACAATATTTTCTTAGACAGATACATCTGCTACTGGTTTTTGGCAAGGGTGACATCACGTACCTTTTTCCTCATTTGTTCCCTTATTATTTGCTACAGGTCCAGCAGAGAGGTTTTTAGCACTCAGTCAGTAGAGGTAATGGATATTGAAGTACCCCACCCAGAGTAACTTATGCCCTTGCCAATCTCAGTGCATCTTCAATGGATGTTCAACAAAGAGAGGAAGAGACTCAACAGCTCAGGTGCGGCTATGTGACAATCTGCAAAGGGTTTCCTTACCACGTTTAACCTGATACCATGAGACTTTATGGACTCCAGAGCCTGTGTTGAGGACTCTTTCCTCTGGGGGCCTGTCTGGTCAGTGAGATAGGGAAGATGGTGGTATCTGGGAAATTGCAAGGTATGATTCCTTATGAATGATTATTTCAGGCTTTTGCACGACAAGTCAGTAGGACAGCTTTCCCAATTTTGGTACAAGCCTGCAAGATGGTAGTAAGGAGGATTTGGCAGAGTTGACAGGGCTGGGTGTACCGTTGTCATTTCCAGTTTCTTGTTTGATGCTGGATGGTCTGTCTGGTTTCATTCTCTCCATCAGACTTTGAAGCAGTTGTATACAACTGAGTAGCTTGTTCGGCAAATTCAAACAGCATTAAAATGTTCAATTTGATATCAAAAAAAATAGCTGAAGGTATTGGTTACTACAAAGGCCCCTGGCAACATATTGTTAATGGCACTGACGACTTGCGCCTCAGAATTAATGAAGTATGAAAAACTACTCTCATATATCCAAACCGCAATTTATGCTAATGATATGAAGAAATAGACAATAATGCATTGAAGCATGTTGACGATAGCAAGCTGGCTGGAAAGGCAAAGCTTTGAAGAGGACAAAGAGATACAGACAAGTAAAGGAAACACAGAATAACTGAGGTGGCAGACAGAGCACAATGTGGGTAAGTGTGCAGTTATTCACATTTGTAAAAGGAAAAATCTGTTTTTCTAAAGCCAACTCGAGCATAATAGAAATAGGGACACAGCCTAGGAGGCACAATCTAGGGAGAGGCAACGGCCTAGTCGTACCATTAGTAGACTATTAATCCAGGATTTGAGGCAACATTCTGGAGACCTGAGTTCAAATACCACCATGGAAGATGGTGAAATGTGAATTCAATAAAAAAAGGAATTAAAAGTCTAATGATGACAATGAAGCCATCATCGATTGTTGGAAAAACCCATCTGGCTCACTAATGTCCTTTAAGAAAGGAAATTTGCCATCCTTACCTGGTCTGGCCTACATGTGACTCTATGCCCACAGCAATATGGTTGACTCTTAACTACCCTATGGGCTGTTAGGGACGGGAAATAAATGCTGGTCTAGCCAAAGAGGCCCACATCCCATGAATGAATAAAAATAAATTTAAAAAATCAGCAGGTTGAGGGAGGGACCTCAGATGGATAAAAGAAAATGTCTTATGTATGAATTGCCAGAACAAACTGATGAAGCCAGACCACCAATTTAACATGTGATTTTGAGCTGTGACATCAGTTAGCTGCACGTATACGTGCTAACATTTCACAGCACTATCTGATTGCGTAAGGCTGGCTCCTTGTGTCTAACTTGTACCCGAGTCTCCTTTTGGCTTGTCAAGTTGCATCATAACACTGGGCCCATATTCAAGGGACTTAAAAGAATAAAAGATGATCTACATTAGAACAGGAGCCGGCCATTCAGCCCTTTGAGCCTGTTCCACTATTCAATCACATAATGGCTGATCTTTGGCCTAATTCCATACACCTATATTTGGCACATGTCCCTTAACACCTTTGCTTACCAAAAATTTATGTTCCTCAAATTTAAAATTAACATCTGATCCAGCATCCACTGTTGTGGGACACTGTTCCAAATATCAACTTTGTATGTAGAAGTGCTTCCAAACATCCCTCCCGAATAGTCTAGCCCTAATTCCCAGTTTTACTGCCCCGAGGTCTAGAAACTCCAACCGGTGGAAATAGTTGGTCTACGCTGTCCTCTCCTGTTAATATCATGGAATCCCTACAGTGTGGAAGCAGGCATTTGGCCCATTGAGTCCACGCAATCCCTCCAAACAGCTTCAGCTCTTGGTGCCTGTCGCTGTGAGACAGCAGTGCTAACCACTGAGCCAGAGATAGTAGGAGCTGCCGATGCTGGAGAATCTGAGATAACAAGGTGTGGAGCTGGATGAACACAGCAGGCCAAGCAGCATCAGAGGAGCAGGAAAGCTGATGTTTCAGGTCTGGACCCTTCTTCAGAAATGGGGGAGGGGAAGGGGACTCTGAAATAAATAGAGAGAGGGGGGAGGTGGATGGAAGATGGAAAAAGGAGCAGATAGGTGGAGAGAAGACGGACAGGTCAAGGAGGTGGGGATGTAACCAGTAAAGGGGAGTGTAGGTGGGGAGTTAGGATGGGGGTTCGTCAGTCAAGGGAAGATGGACAGGTCAAGGAGGCGGGGATGAGGCTGGTAGGTAGGAGGTGGGGGCAGGGGTTGAGGTGGGAGGAGCGTTTAGGTAGGAGAAAAAACGGACAGGTAAAGGAAGCGGGGACGAGCTGGGCTGGTTTTGGGATGAGGTTGCGGGTGGGGAGATTTTGAAGCTTGTGAAGCCCACATTGATACCATTGGGCTGCAGGGTTCCCAAGCGAAATATGAAATGCTGTTCCTATTGTGCCGCCCAGGTCCTTTTGATCAGATCACCCCGAACCTTCTAAATTCTAGAGAAAATAAGTCTAATTTGTGTAATCAATCCTCATAACTTATCCCCTGAAGTCCAGGTATCATCCTTTTAAACCTACGTTGTACTCCCTCCAAGGCCAACATATCCTTTGTAAGGTGTGGTGCCCAGATCTCATCTCATTGATATGTACAAGATTTAGAAGGGACTTGACAGGGAACATTGTAAATTCACTTATATAAATTTATTTGAATTATATCTAAATACATGACATTAACTGTTTCACAGAAAAATAAATCAAGGGATAACTTTTTTGTTAGCTGCAGCACCTTCAAGAACCAAAGCTAGAATACTGAAAACTTCAGAACTCCTACTTACTGACTTTCTGTTTCCAATTTCTTCTTGTACCTATCATTTTCTCCCACTTCCTCTTCAGTATCAGATGAACCAAGGTCGTCACCTGGAATAAAAATATTGTTTTAAATATTGCAACGTATGTTTCAGAACCTGCAGCTTGTTGGAATATTTGAAATTTGAATTTATAAATATAAAATTTCTGTTGTCAGATTTAATCATCCTTATCCAAAGACAAAGCATATAGAGATCACAGATTTAATATTAGTATAATATGAATCATGTATTAATTCATTCAAAGTTAGAACATAGAACAGTACAGTATAGGAACAAGCCCTTCGGCCCACCATGTCTGTGCTGACTATGATGCCATTCTAAACTAATCCAATCTGCCTGCACATGGTCCATATCCCTTCCATTACCTGCTTGTTCAAGTGTCTGTCTAAATGGCTCTTCAACTTTGCTAACATATCTGCTTCTATGACTACCCCTGGCAGTGAGTTCCAGGCACCTACCAGCCTCTGTGCAAAAAAAAACTTTCCTCGCACATCCCCTTTAAACTTTTCTCCTCTCATCTTAAACCTATGCCCCTAGTATTTGACATTACCACCCTGGGAAAATGACTTCGACAATCCAACCTATCTATGTCTCTCATAATTTTATATACTTCTATCAAGTCGGCCGCTCAGCCTCCAACACTCTACAGAAAACAATTCAAGCTTGTCCAACTTCTCCTTTTCGCTAATACACCCCAATGCAGGGAACATTCTGGTAAACCTCTTTTGCAATCTCTCCAAAGCTTCCACATCGCTCTATAGTGTGGTGACCACAACTGCACAAATACTTTAAATGTGGCCTCACTAAAATCTTCTACAGCTCCAGCAAGTTTAGATCAAGTATTATATTTCTGTCATGTCAACATCTTTCATTCTTTGTCAAGTCATTTCAATCGTCATGATGGTTCCCATAAAGGCTTTATGGTCAACTTCTTTTTTTTTTTTTTAAGAAGGTCAAAACGACGCTAGCATTTCAAATATTATATGGAAATAATCCCCAAAACACAAGCCCTCCCACACATTAGTTCAACTCTAAGGTATCAGCCAGATGAATCTATATATTCCCTCCATGGCATTCATATTCTTTCTACACTGTGGCTGTGTTGGAATACCACATTGCTATGAAGAAAAATATAGCTCATACCCTGAATGTGTACAGTTAATTACATTTGTCAGTTAAAGTGTAACAAGCAAAATTAACGTTAAAATGCAACATCTCCCTTTACAGTGAAAGGTGACTTATCAACAGATGCACATGGCACAGTTTAATCTCTCAATTTATTTTGATATTGAGATGTTAACTTTACATGGTGGTTTTGAGGATATAAGCTGTCAAAGCAGCCTGACTGCTTCTTTTGCTTAAATTCAACTTGAAAACAGGACACAATCTGCTTCAGCTGCATCACAGCATTGACTAATATCCCATTCTGCCAACAATGAAATTCGTTAAACCAGTCACGACTTGCTGAGGATGGACAGTCTTGATCATCTAAGTTTTCACTGAAATAATCTAGTGATGGGTCTTGAAGATTTCAAAAGATGGGGCTGTGACTATTTCCTTTGACAGCCTGTTCCAATGAGGGATTGTACTTCTGTGGAAATGTCTTTGGAAGAAAGCAAGTAGATGCACCATCTCAAAACAAACGATCTTTGTAGTTTCTGTGGATGGCTACCTTATGTTTCGACTTTGCAGAGAGCACTGGATACCGGTTTCTGTCAATTCTCACCGATCCACTCTGTATTTTATGTAACACGGTCAGTCTATTTTGTTCTCCTCCCTTCTCTGCCATCATGATTTCCATTACTAATCTTTGATCAAGGACGGGAAACCAGCGTACTCCCTCTTACTGATTCATGTAATCTTATTTGTAAGTCTCACCAAAGATCCTATGTGCAGCTACTATCTTAGGAAATATGCTCTCCTACTCTTTTGCAACACTTAGCATTCTTTGTTTTCTATATGCTTTTCATTCTTAGAATGTTTCTTCCCATAGTTATTTACATCTCATGAATTTAGGAATAACATGCTTAATCCTTCCTCATAAGACAAACTCTTTCATCTCCAGATGAACATTCCCTGAACTGCTTCCAATGCTAGCATATCTCTCAATTAAGGAATAAAAGCTGAATACTGTGCTAGTATGGTCTCACCAGTTCCTATACAGTGAAAGCAAGGCTTCCTACATTTAATCTTGTAATAAGGGCTAACATACAGAGTTGTACAATATACAATTTTTCTTAAAAATGAGAGATGGGTGTTGCTGCCTGGGCCAGCATTTATTGCCCGTCCCTTGTTGCACTTGAGAAGGTGGTGGTGAGCTGCCTTCTGGAACCACTGCAGTCCACCTGCTGTGAGTTGACCCATATTCCATTAGAGAGGGAATTCCAGGATTTTCATTAAGCAACAGTAAAGGAACAGTGATGTATTTCCAATTCAGGACGGCGGTTTGGAGGCGAACTTGAAGGTGGTGGTGTTCTCATGTATCACTGCCTTTGCCCTTCTAAATGGAAGTGGTCATGGGTTTGGAAGGTGCTGTCTGAGGATCTTTGGTGAATTTCTGCAGTGCATCTTATAGATAGTACACATTGCTGCTTCTGAGTATCAGTGGTGAAGGGAGAGGATGCTGTGGACATAGTGCCAATCAAGCAGGCTGCTTTGTCCTGGATGGTGTCAAGCCTTTTGAGTGTTATTGGAGCTGCACTCATCCAGGCAAGTGGGGAGTATTTCATCATATTCCTGTCTTGTGCCTTGTAAATGACAGACAGGATTTAGGGAGCCAGGAGGTGAGTTACTCGCTGCATATTCCTAGCCTCTAAAATGCAATCACTACAAGAACAGGTAAGTGGTGAGTCCACATTGTTGTGGACGATACAAATTGCTGATCATCACTGCAAATTATTTTCTGCCAAATGGTATGTCCTTTTCCACTGGAAAAGCAGAAAGACTGCTTACCTTCAATAATTTGGAGAAGTTTCTTATCAGACAAAAGTGTCAGTTGCTCCAAACAGAGAGCTTTAATTTCTTCTACAGAGCAGTTCTGCTGGAGACAGGCACAATTATTGCAAGAAATAATCCCACCACATAATCCAGGCAACAGCCAATAAACTGCAGTTACTAATAATTACAAAGAAGGTAATATAATAATTTGGGCATTGCTAATAAGAGAAACCACTTTGAGGCAAAAATCCACTGAATGTGAAAAGAAAGTTCTGGCCAAGCTGGAGCAGTCGGCAACTGGTCTAGCTTCAAGGTCACTTTATGGGCAAATCCAGTTGACTTGTATTCCATTTACTTTTCCAAGTTTTGAACAACTTGATAGATCAACTAACATTGTTGAAAATTGATTCCAGGATAGTTCAGTATCCCAGTTTCCGGTCTTCCCAGTCTATTTCTATATGTATCTTTCCAGATCCATTATTTCAACTAGATTATCAAGTCATATTACTAAAATTAAGATGTTAAAATGTAATCTATAAATTGAGGTAGAAATTAAAATAAGATTAAATGGATCATGATACACATCACATACATTTTCAAAAATCAAAGCAGCTGCTTGGACATAAAAAGCCCTTTTTTCATTTACACCTTTGCAGAAAACATCAAGTTTTGCTCAACCAGAATTTTTTAAAAATTGTGTTATAGACCATACAATGACATATTAAGTGATCCATTATTGTTACATAGTACCTTTAAAATATCAGGGAGCATTTTCTGAAGTTTTCTCTCCCCTATGACTCTGAAGCATTGCTCTAACATTTCTTTCCTGTCAGAGATATAGCAACTGATTGGCTTCAAGGCAACACTAAGGTCAAGGCCCCCTTCCTCCAAGTCGCTGGTCTCATTGGTCATCTCTCTTTCTGAAGCAATTCTTCCTGACTTCAAGGACATAAAACTGTTACAGAATTTCAACAGCAAAAACATTATGCACACACAAAAGAGAACTAGAAACGTTAAGAAAAAGACTCCAAACATTATGGATATGGACATGCAAATAGAAAACTTAGATATGAATGTCAAAGCTTTAAATTACTCCTTTTTATAAAGCAAATTTAACCTTAGTCAAGTAAATGATAAAGCCAAATGACTTTCTGAACTTTAAGGCATTTGAACCTCCCATTTACTCTACAGGGGATCACTGATTTATGAACGCTCATATTTATGATCATGATCTCATACAAGGGTGTAATTTTAACAATCTGACAAATTTTCCTGTACTTACAAATGACGCCTATAGAGTGCCCTGCACTGTGTCCCAACTTGCCTACAAATCAACCCATTAACAGACTCCAGGCCAGAACCTATTTGCAGTTCTGGGGACTGCTTGTACAACACCGTGGGTAGAAAGTTTACCTGCAACCTTGAGAGGCAGTCCCTGGTATGTGAGCAGATTACATTCTACAGTCTATTGGCAAGTTGGTTTGTACACAAGTCAGAACATATTGCAGGACAATTTAAAATAGCCATTCGTAAGTATTGCATTTTGGTAAAACAAGGGCAGGACTTATACAATTAAAAGGCAGGCTTTCAGTAATATTGTCGAATAGAGAGACCTAGGGGTTCAGGTACATTATTCTTTGAAGTTTGTATCACATGTAGATCCGGTAGTTACAAAGGCACTTAGCACGCTTGCCTGCATTGCTCAGTCCTTTGACTACAGGAGTTGGGATGAAATGGTAAGGTTGTACTGGACGTTGGTGAGGCCTCTTCTGGAGTATTGTGCGCAGTTCTGGTCGCCCTGCGATAGGAAGGATATTATTATGCTGCAGATAGTTCAGAAAAATTTACCAGGTTGTTGCCAGGAATGGAGGGTTTGACTTGTAAAAGGAATCTGGGTCTTTTTCAAAGGAGCATTGGAGGTTGACGGGTGACCTTTTAAGAACATAAAACTGTACAGCACAGGAACAGGCCCTTCGGCCCACAACGCTGTGCCAAACCTGAAGCCAAATTAAGCTGATCCCTTCTGCCTGACCTTGGTCCATATTCTGGTATTCTTTGCATATCCACGTGCTTATGTAAAAGTCTCTTAAGCATCCCTATCATATCTGCCTCCAGCAATACCCCTGGTAGGGCCTTCCAAACTCCTACCACTGTGTAAAAAAACTGTTCCCCCTCTAACCTTAAATGCATACCCCCTAGTTTTAGATATTTCAACTCTGGGAAAAAGATTCTGACCGTCAACCCTACTTATGCACCTCATAATTTTTTAAACTTCTTTCAAGCCTCCCCTCAGACTCCACCGCTCCAGTGAAAACTATTTGAGTTTTTCTAGCCTCCGCTTGTAGTTCAGAGAAGGACATAAATGTATAAGGGTAAAAATACAGAGGTTTATAAAATCACGAGGATTATAGATAAGACGATAGCAGGTGCCTTTTCCTTGGGGTGGGGAATTTCAAGACTAGGAGGCATATTTTTTAAGGTGAGAGGAAAAAGATTTAAAAACAACATGAAAGAACTTTTTTTTTTAAAACAGTCAGTGATTTGTGTGTGGAATGAACTTCCAGAGGAATTGTTGGCTGTAGGTACAGTTACAACGTTTAAAATACATTTGGCTAAGTTCATGAGTGGGAAAGGTTTTGATGGAGGAGCAAATTACTGCAGATGCTGGAATCTGAACTGAAGACAAAAAAAAAATTGCTGGAGATCGGTGGTCAGGCAACATCCATGGAGAGACAGCAAGCTAACATTTCGAGTCTAAGATGACTCCCCATCAGAATTGTATAGTTATGGGCCAAGCACAGGCAGGTGGGACTAGTTTAGTTTGGAATTATGGTTGACATGGGCTGGTTGGATCGAAGGGTTTGTTTCTATCCTGTAGGGCTCCAAAAGGAAATATTTGTATGTCGGATCTATGAAAATCAGCTATCTTTCTGCTCCTATGATGCTGCTTAGCCTGCTGTGTTCATCCAGCTCTGCACCTTGTTGTCTCGGATTCTCCAGCATCTGCAGTTCCTACTATCTCTGTAAGGAAGTGGATTTGTGAATACAAGTGTCAGGCGTCCCCTGTACGAGTGATCAAGGGGGTGGTTCTCAATCCGTCGTTTTAAATTAATTTGGAACAAAAAAAAAACAACTGCAGACCAGATTTACAGAGATGGAAAATCCACTTAGTTAACTTGTCTTCACGGCAAAACTGGTATAATGCTGTATTCCACGCGCAGGATTAAAGTTTTGAACTCCGTCAAATCCATTAACCGAGATTTAACAGAAAAAAGTTCCAAAAAAAAAGTGTGCCAGAATAGGGGAGAAAAAGAAAACGTTAACGAGCAGGTAGTACAGTAAAAGCTATAAACAACTGAACAGAGCTGCTCTCTAATGCACTGTATACCTGAAGCATAACCTTCCTAATAAACAATTATATTGTTGGTTCTGCTAACCACTTGTTATATATTTGTTATTGTTTGAGCTGGCACAGAATGATAACGGTGGGTAATTACATGCAGCTTTTAGTTTTGAAGCAGTAAATCCGTCCACCTGACAGTTAAATGACGGTTTAATATTTTCCCCCTTGAATGGTAGGGACCCACAGTGGGTGGGCCCTGCAGGTCAAAGGTCTCAGAGTGGGCCCGACTCAGGCCCCGCTGCCCCTTCTCCCCGGGACCCCACCTCATTGGTGCCGGCCTCGCTGCTGGGCCATCTCCGCTCGCCGTGACTCTCCTCCCCGCGGCTCCGCTTGCGCTTCTTCTCCTTCACCGACTTCTTACCCGCCATAGCGGAAATTCAGCCCGTCCGCCCCGCCCACCGGCTTCCACCCAAAACCCCGCCCCCGCCCGGCGTGCGGGAGGAGCCAATCAGAGAACCGGTCCTGTGTCCGGCGGCATCCAATCAGGGAGTGACCCTCTGTCTTTGGTGGGGGTGGTGGGTAGCCATCCATTCAGAGCCCGCTCCTGTGTCCGGGGGCATCCAATCGGAGACTGAGACTGTGTCGGGGAGTAGCCAATCAGAGACTGAGCCTGTGTCCAGGGGCATCCAATTGGAGAATGAAACGGTGTCGGGGAGTAGCCAATCAGAGACTGAGCCTGTGTCCGGGGGCATCCAATTGGAAAATGAAACGGTGTCGGCGAGTAGCCAATCAGAGACTGAGCCTGTGGCCAGGGGCAGCCTATCAGGGTCTGGCACAAACCGACCGCTGCCCTATGTCCAGGAGAGGACAATCTGGTCACTTGATCACTCCAAAAGTTTCAATTCCGTGGCCTCCATCTCCCCTGCCACCTTCATCCAAGGCCCTAAACAATCTTTCCAAATCCTGCAGAGATTCACTTGCATTTGATCTAACCTGATCTCTTGTATCTGTTGCTCCCGATCCCAAACGCAGACTTGGGGACTGGCTCATGGAGCATCTGCGCTCTGCACACGTCAACCAACCCAACCTTCCAGTTGCCATCCATTTTAATTCCCCCTCCACTCCCCTGTCCATCCTTGGCTCCTCCACTGTCAGAGTGAGGCCAAATGTAAACTGGAGGAACAATAATTGATATTGCACCTTGGGAGCTTACAGTCCTGTGGCCTCAATGTTGACTTCACCAGCTTCAAAAATCCCTCCACCCTCAACTTTACCCCATGTCCAGCCCCCTCCCTCCCCCTTACTTCCCTGACCTAACCGGTCCATCTTCCTATTCACGTATCCGCTCCAGCCTTCCCACTGACCAATCACAATAACACCCTACCTGCATCCGCTTATAACCAAACCACCTACCCTTGCCCTAGTCTGAACCCCACCCTTTACTTCTAGGCTCCCCTCCCCAGGCCTCATGAAGGGTTTCAGCCATAAAGGTTGACTTTCCTGCTTCTCGGATGCTGCCTGACCTTCACATCTTTTGATTCCAGGTCAAGGGGGAAGACAATCTGGAAACTGATCTCACATCAAGGGGAGACAATCTGGAAACAGATTTCCTCATGGCCAGATGGACACAATCTGGAAACTGATCCACTGTTGGCAGGAAACAACCCAGAAACTGATTTTTCCAACGTCCAGGAGATGGAAATTAATCCCATATCTAGGAGATGACAATCTAGAAACTGATCCAGTGTCCAGGAGGAAACAATCTGGCAGTTCACCTTTTCTCTGTGACAAGGAAGAAACAATCTAGAAGCTCATCATTACCTGTGCCAGGATAAACAATCAGCACACTGGCCACACAGCCAGGAGGAAACCATTGAGAAACTGACCCCTTCAATATCCAGGTATAAAAGCCACTAAAATAAGTCAATCAAACGCTTGGAGACTTGTGAAGACAGTGCTGCTTGTACTAACAAATATGTGAGAAATTACAAGATCCAGGAATTTCTACATTATGGTCCAGGCTGTTTTGTCACTTTTCAATATTTAAAATACACAGTCTTTATTTCAGTTGCTGTTTCTGTATGTGGTCAAACTCAAATTTGACTACTTGATCACTACAAGTAGATCTGCATACCGAAAGCCAAAGCTGCTAATTATAAGATTTATTTTAAGCGGCCAGATGGCAGCATTGTTAAATTTGTTTTAGTACCGTACAACTTACAACTAGACCAAGAATACTTTGCAGAATCCATTTGCTACACTGCGTCCATTGCCAGTTCTGGATAATATTCTAATCCAATCACAGCCTCTATATCTGCATGTGGTAAGTAATTTGTCAGTTTAACTACCCTCATAAGAAATTCCTCCTCATTCTGGTCTTAAATGAGTGACACTTTACTCTGAGATTGTGTCCCTATACTAGACTTCCCCACCTGGATGAACAACCTGTCCACATGTATCCTGTCAAGGCCACTAAGAAACATTTTTAAAAATAAAAGAGATTTCCCTTCATTCTTCTGAACTCCAATGAGTCCATACCCAATCAACTCAACCATTCCTCCAGGTGCTCCAGTTTCTACCCACAGTCCAAAGATGTGCAGGCTAGGTGGATTGGCCATGGGAAATACAGGGTTACAGTGATAGGGTAAGGGAGTGGGGGTCTGGGTAGGATGCTGTTCAAAGGGTCACGTGGACTCAATGAGCTGAACGGCCTGCTTCCACACTGTCAGGATTCTATACTATGATTCTTTCCCTATGAGAAATCCACCTAATGAACTTTCTATATACTAGCATTGGAGGCAGTGTAGCTTTCCCCATTTAAGGGGACCAAACTATTAAGTATTCCAAGTGTGGATTGGCCAATGCATTGTACAGTTTTAGCAAAGCCTCCCTGCTTTTTCATACTCCAAATTCAAATTACAATTTTGAACTCTTATCTGGCAAATCCATTATCCAAATAACAGAATGGCTGAGAAAAAACAGGTGAAATGGTCTCTCCAAAATGAAAGATTTAAAGACATAATGTTCACACTAAACATTCTATGTAAAAGCAACTGAATTGGATGACAAAGAACATTGTGGCATTGTGCAGAAGTCCTGCAATTGTCTGTGCCTAAAAAAGATCAAATTAGTTTGGGAATTATTATTCAATAGCCAGTAAAAATAACTGTCAAGAGAAATTTGAATGTTTCCAAGTACACTTTTATACATAAAATGATAAGTCAACTGTTTTACTTTACTGGAAACCTCTCAAGTAATGCAAATAAAACATACAAAACAGTCACATTTTGGAAAATCATTTATTCTTAATATTTTATTTATATGTAGGACTTTTACTGTGATAGTTCCACCACAAAAATCAAACTTTCCAGCATTTCTTCACCTACCATTTGATTCATCTGTTAGAGTTTACAGAACAAAAGTAATTAAAATTAATACCACTTAGCTGTAACCCGAGAAAATCTACAATCGGTAATCACAGCATCTTCAAAACAAATCTACAGCAGTCACCAACTTTAACTGGATCTGACACGGAAGAATACTTTCGGATCTGTGAATCAACTCCCAATGATTGAGCCAGCTGCAAGGCATTAGGATCGTCACTAATAATTGTCCCAAGAGCCACCAGAAGTCTGAAAATGGCTTCATAGTCTTGGAGGGCTTCCATGGCTGCACTAATAGTGGATAAACAATTTGCTTTACCTTCAATATCACTTCCTGTATGCAGATTTACTGCATAGTTTAATATTAAAGTGGACAGTGCTATGTGAACATTCTTGTTGCTAGTTGCTTTCATTTCTATTGCTTGGGAAAGTATTGTCTCTCTCAAGGACATCATGAGCTTTGAACCATACGATTGGCTAGAAAAACAATTGCAGACTGTTCGGAGGATGAGCATTTGATTTGCTGGTTTTCCCTGCAGGTTAATTTTGTTTAAGAGGTAGTTGCTGAATTGTGTACTATAGTTTCCACTGCAGAAATGTTCATTTACTGCTGGGTGTCTCATAGCTAGACGAAGAATATCCAGCACAGGAAACACAATATCTAGTTCAGGAAAAGATTTAAACACGTTAAAATTTATTACAGCACTGTCAATACCATATATTGAAAATACAATGCTAACAGAGTATCTGAATGATTGTGTGAATTTAAGTTTCATGAAATCTTATCAACTTCTTAACACTGCTGAAGAAAGTGTTTCCTGGACTGTAGTATGACATTTTTTTTGTTTTAAAAGAAATGGGTCATCAAAGCAAATGAAATCCACAAAGCAACTCTTTTCTCTGCTATTCATACATTCACATTAAAATACATGACCCACTGCACAGCTTTATGATGCCAAATCTTGCCACATGTCACTTTGAAAATGTTTATACACCAAGTCTAGAAAGGACAAGACTTTAGCGGTAATTTTGAATTAACTTTCACCCAACATAGATATAGACTACAGCTTCTCAGATAATAAATAGACTCTAGCCTGGATTTTAATCAAATGGATTGCAGTGGCGAGAACAGTCCAATTCGGGTCATAGTAATTGTGAGGAGAAACACCCTTCTATCAAGTTCAAATATGCCGACAAGAAAAGCTTGCCCAGAGCACTCCTCTTTAGGATGCAAAATTATGGAAGCAGCAATTCTTAAACCCACTGATATCCGTAAAATGTAAACTTGTTGCGATGGCTTGAAAATTAGCTCAGTTTGTACTGGGTAGAATTTAATCCAGGTGATAAAGTCTCATTCACGAGATGGATAACTAGAATGAGTACATAGGCCTCTTTTGGGGATGGCCCATTGTATCAAGTGGCTGGCTGCAGATCCCAGGGTCAGGAATCCTCCCTGCCACAACTGCTGACAAACCACACTGGTACTGTAATTGCCATTGAGAGTTGTGGTAGCTGCTGGCAATGCACTCTTGGGTGCCCAGGGTCAGCAAAGCATGCAGACCATAGGTGAGGTGATTGAGGGTGGGCTAGGGATCATGGGAAGGTGGTTAAACAGGATATGTGGCTCTCTGCAGCACAGAATCTCAGAGATTACCAGATTGCCCACCCACCTCCCCCCAACTTTCTCTCAGAGCCAGCAAGCAAACCCGAATTCTGGGGCTACCTGCACAGTGACTACCTGCCTTTAGTTCAATACCTTCAACAGTAATTAGGGACAGGCAATAAATACCGACATACCCAAAAACTGCCACGTTTCATGAAACAAAATCAAAAAATACAAGCTGACCAGCAAATCTAAACAAAGGCGCCATCAGTTCAAGTACTGTAATACATTGAGGCAATTTGGCAATACTTTTGGAAAAAAACATGAAGTACTGAATTGTAATATCAATTAGTACATATTTCTACTGCATACAAGATATTTACTTAAAAGACTTTCAGTTATGGCAATGGCAATATTCAACAACACTATTAATATGGAGATTAGTCTTTTTTTTCTTTTATTTGATTAGTGCGATCATTTTAATAACTGTAGACAATTTCAAAAATGAATATTGTCAATTACCACCTTCAGGCCACTGAGCAGCTTTCCATAAAATCTCCAATTGTTGTGCTGTTGGAGCTTCTAGTGCAGGAGTAGAAACAATGGAAAGAAACTTCTCAAGCATTTGTAGGTCACTTTCAGATAGTTTCTGTTCAGCAGATGTACTCCCATTCAGCTCCTTTAGCTTCCCTGCAATACAGTTGTTTCTTTCAATGATTTATATAATGTTTTCAAAATAAGCCTTAGAGAACTCATTCTGTGTGATGTTACGGACCAGACCAAACCCCCTGCAAATATATCAACAAAATAGTCTAGACCTTGTCTCTTAAATAAGATGAAAGTTAAGTGTAAGGTGCTGCATTTCAGATGTAATTTGAATGGTTACACAGATCAGCTTTAAAGGAAAATACACTTTATTATTACCCTACAGTTAAAATACAAACAAAAGAAAGAAGCATTGGTATAACTTTAACTCTACAGGAAAACCTAACAGAATAATAGAGATTATTTAACTATTAAATAGAAACTGTTCCAATATAGTAACATCCCATAAAACACACCCTTGGCAAAGGCAATTCAGTAAAATAGATTCTTTCACATGGAATTCTGGCGGACAGAGAGAACCCGAGCTTTTTAGCTGTAGCTGGGAGAGAGGGAGCGAGCAAGCGAGAAGGAGCGAGCGAGCTTCCACAGCCAAACATCAACCCTAACAACTACTAAAAGCTAAACTAAAGCCCTGGTTCTGTGGGAGCCTGACTCCATCCATTCATGATGCTTCTATTATTCCAACTTGAAATAAAAGTCCAAGGTCTCACAAGCTGTTTATTGACTTGGAACAGACAATTTAGCACCTATGGCTCAAAACCTCCCCAAAAGAAAACAAATATACCTCTTAAAGCCATTGTATTGCCACAGTAGCCAAATGAAAAGATGCATCATACTGTTGTAATTTAACCATATTATTTTAATAATGTGTTAAAAAAACCAAAAATTATTAGAAGAACAGACTGACAATACTTACCTATTATCTGGGTTATATTTGCCTGATCAAATGTTACAGGGTCTTTTTTTGGAAAGTAAGGATTGCTGATGGGTATAGTACCTGCATGTCCATCAGTAGAAACATAGGCATTTCTTCCTGTGAACAAGATAATACCTCAATGTAGAAGTTTTCATTTGAACAGAATTATTTTACTCAATTATGGATACTTAGTCACACTTTGGTCTCGGAACAATCCTTACAGTAGTAGAGTCCAAATCTTCCTAATAATTGTCATTGATATATCAACGACAGTTTGCAAAAAACTAATTTTCATGATCTCAGAACTATTACTATCAACAGATATTAGATTTCTAATTTGAGGTGGGTTTATCTGTCACAAAGTGAAGAACATTCCTTTAAAAACCTCCAGCTCTTTGAAATTGAAAGACATATCAGAACAAATACAGAAGTGCAATACTGTATAGTCTGAACTTAGAAGTGCAATCAATTAATCCCTTTTCTCTGTAGTTTCTGGCATGTATAAACTGATGTAGGAACTAGTTCTTTATTTTAAAAATAGCAAACCATCCAGATTACAGTAAATGTTCAATGAATTGTGGAGGAAATGCAGCATTACAGACCAGTAAAATATGGATTTATTTCTCCCCATGTAATTCTCAAACTCCACCTGTAAAAGGATCACCTCCCGCAGAAGGAGCCAGGTTCGATGGTGCAGAGCCAGGTACATAGCGGCCAGATCCTACAATAAATCAAAAGACAGTCTGTAATTTTAACACCATAAATGCGTGTTAGTTCACACAATCTCAGAAGTGCATTACATACACTTAGCTGTATTATATCAACAGAGGTTCCACCTCTCTTCAAGGTTTATTTTTCACATTTACAAAGGAATATGCACATCCACATTTCAATTTGCTTTACCAGTAATGCAAGAATCTTCCAAAGATCATCCAGTTTGCTTATCTGTAGTTCAGAAATCAAGCATTAGGAAATGCTATGTGCAAATTCAAGCTGAAATTGGATGGTTCAATATCAACTCTATCTTTACTCAGATTAGAAGCCATAAGATGACTACAAAAAGTAGAAAGTGGGAGGGCAAAGTGCTAAAAGAGTCAAAAATTATGACCAATAGGAAGCCACAGATAATGAGAACCACTCCAGGATTAAGCCATTAATGCTGGGAGCATTAGAAACAACTCAATCATTTAGAGCTTAAGGAAGGCTAGTTCATTGGCGGGGGTACTGAAAGACCATTAAAACACGAGTTGAAAAAGACACCTTCTCTCACCATCTGAGAATCAGGAACAGGAGTATGCATTCTGCCATCTTGAATATGTTACATCATTCTACAAGATCATGGTCTATTGTATCTCAACTTCAATTACTCACCTTTATTGCATATTACCCTGGAAGGAAAATGGATCTCAAAAAAGCTTGAGCAACAGGTGAAGCTAGTTGTTTCATGCTGCTAGTGTGAAGTTGCAACATGAGTGAGTGTTCCCACTTACAGGATGCTACAGCAAAGCTGGTAAGAGGTTCTAAAAACTGTAAGAACTGCGGATGCTGTAAATCAGGAACAAAAACAGAAGTTGCTGGAAAAGCTCAGCAGCCTGGCAGCACCTGTGATCACAAAATGAATAATGTGGTATCTCAATTTGTCCACGAGAGATGCCAAATATGTAAGCTGCAGATCCCAAAGATTGGCGGATCGCACCAAACAGCTTATCTGTTTGGCTGTTCACAAGCTAGATGCTGACTATCCACAACCAGCCCGCAGATGCAAAACTCACAACGCTGTCCAACAGTGATTCTGCAATTGGACATTTGTTAGGTAATCTTGACTGTGCAAAGAATTACACCGACAAGCAATTTAGAATTGACACTTGGACTTGCAGTCTAACACAGATGTGTACACTAGAACTACATACATTAGCATACTGGGCCCTGGATTCTGCGAAGAACACACACTGAACCGGTTTCAGCTCAACTAAATACGGGATGGTTACTCATTGGTTCATTTCTTCTATTTATTCTCCTAGCAGTGAAAGCGAGGACTGGGGGCTGTCGGGAGGCAAGTTCTTCATTTTGGCAATGGAGCCGAGTGGGAGCAGTCGAATTGCGCTCTTGGAAGTTGAGTGAACTGATATATTTGGGCAGTGACTGAACCCGAGACACTACACGTGTAGTGTCTCCCACCCGTCCTCCTACTCCGACCAAAAAAAAAAAAAAAAAGCTCTGGTGTGTTGATAAGGTAAGTGTTTTTCTTTTTGTTTTCTTTTAAATCGTGTGCTGGTAAGTAGAGTGATTTGGTACAATTTTTTTTCATTTCATTTATCTAGCATTTGATATTATAGTAGGACTAAGTTAAGCTTAAGAGTAAAAATGGCAGAAGATCCCAGACCTGTGTTATGCTCCTCTTGCTCAATGTGGGAGCTCAGGGACGCGACTGATGTTCCCCTGGACACACGTGCTGAAGTGTGTCCAGCTGCAGCTCTTGTTAGACCGCATGATGGCTCTGGAGCTGCAGATGGACTCACTTTGGAGCATCCGCGATGCTGAGGAAGTCATGGATAGCATGTTCAGCAAATTAGTCACACTGCAGATTAGGATTGCTGAGGGAGAAAGGGAATGGATGACCAAAAGGCAGAAAAAAAAAGCAGAAAGGCAGTGCAGGTGTCCCCTGCGGTCATCTCCCTCCAAAACAGGTATACCGTTTTGGATACTGTAGGGGGGAGTTGGCTCACCAGGGGAAGGCAGCAGTAGCCAGGTTCATGGCACCATGGCTGGCTCTGCTGTACAGAAGGGCGGGAAAAAGATTGCAAGGGCTATAGTCATAGGGGATTCGATTGTAAGGGGAGTAGATAGGCGGTTCTGTGGTCAAAAATGAAACTCCCGTATGGTATGTTGCTTCCCAGATGCACGGGTCAGGGATGTCTCAGATCGACTGCAGGACATTCTGAAGGGGGAGGGTGAACAGCCAGCTGTCGTGGTGTATATAGGCACCAATGATATAGGTAAAAAACGGGATGAGGTCCTACAAGCAGAATTTAGGGAGTTAGGAGCCAAGTTAAAAAGTAGGACCTCAGAGGTAGTAATCTCAGGACTGCTACCAGTGCCACGTGCTAGTCAGAGTAGAAATGAAAGAATAGACAGGATAAATGAGTGGCTTGACAGATGGTGCAGGAGGGAAGGGTTCAGATTTTTGGGACATTGGGACCAGTTCTGGGGGAGGTGGGGCTATTACAAAAAATCAGACGGTCTACACCTGGGCAGGACTGGAACCAATGTCCTAGGGGGTGCTTTTGTTAACGCTGTTGGGGAGGGTTTAAACTAATGTGGCAGGGGGATGGGAACCAAATGAGGTGGTTAGTGGACAGTAAGAAGGTAGTAACTAAAGCCTGTAAGGAACTAGATAATGAAGTCAGTGTGACTAAGGGGAAGAGGAGGCAGAGAGCAGATGATGAACGCAAAGGGACAGGTGGTCTGTGGTGCATTTATTTTAAATGCAAGAAGTGTAATAGGTAAGGCAGATGAACTTAGGGCTTGGATTAGTACCTGGGAATATGATGTTATTGCTATTACTGAGACTTGGTTGAGGGAAGGGCAAGATTGGCAACTAAATATCCCAGGATATAGATGCTTCAGGCGGGATAGAGAGGGAGGTAAACGGGGTGGAGGAGTTGCATTACTGTTCAAAGAGGATATCACAGCTGTGCTGAAGGAGGGCACTATGGAGGACTCGAGCAGTGAGGCAATATGGGCAGAGCTCAGAAATAGGAAGGGTGCGGTAACAATGTTGGGGCTGTACTACAGGCCTCCCAACAGCAAGCGTGAGAGAGGTACAAATATGTAGACAGATTATGGAAAGATGTAGGAGCAACAGGGTGGTGGTGATGGGAGATTTTAATTTTCCCAACACTGACTGGGATTCACTTAGTGTTAGGGGTTTAGATGGAGCAGAATTTGTAAGGAGCATCCAGGAGGGTTTTCTAGAGCAGTATGTAAATAGTCCAACTCGGGAAGGGGCCACACTGGACCTGATGTTGGGGAATGAGCCCGGCCAGGTGGTTAAGTTTCAGTAGGGGATTACTTTGGGAATAGTGATCACAATTCCGTACGTTTTAGAATACTAATGGACAAAGACGAGAGCAGTCCTAAAGGAAGAGTGCTGAATTGGGGGAAGGCCAACTATAGCAAAATTCGGCAGGAGCTGGGGAATGTGGATTGGGAGCAGCTGTTTGAGGGTAAATCCACATTTGATATGTGGGAGGCTTTAAAAGAGAGGTTGATTAGAGTGCAGTACAGACATGTCCCGGTGAAAATGAGGGATAGAAAGGGCAAGATTAGGGAACCATGGATGACAGGTGAAATTGTGAGACTAGCAACAAGGAAAAAGGAAGCATACATAAGGTCTAGGTGACTGAAAACAGATGAAGCTTTGGAAGAATATCAGGAAAGTAGGACCAATCTGAAATGAGGAATTAAGAAGGCTAAAAGGGGTCATGAAATATCTTTAGCAAACAGGGTTAAGGAAAATCCCAAAGTCTTTTATTCATACATAAGGAGCAAGAGGGTAACTAGAGAAAGGGTTGGCCCACTCAAGGACAAAAGGAGGGAAGTTATGCGAGGAGTCAGAGGAAATGAGGGAGATTCTTAATGAGTATTTTGCGTCAGTATTCACTGAGGAGAGGGACATGACGGATGTTGAGGTTAGGGATAGATGTTTGATTACTCTAGGTCAAGTCGGCATAAAGGTTGGGGGTGGGGGGGTGGGAAGAAAGAGTGTTGGGTATTCTAAAAGGCATTAGGTTGGACAAGTCCCCAGGTCCGGATGGGATCTATCCCAGGTTACTGAGGGAAGGAAGGGAGAGAGGAAATAGCTGGGGCCTTGACAGATATCTTTGCAGCATCCTTGAGCACGGGTGAGGTCCTGGAGAACTGGAGAATTGCAGAATTGCTAATGTTGTCCCCTTGTTTAAGAAGGGTAGCAAGGATAATCCAGGTAATTATAGACCGGTAAGCCTGATGTCAGTGGCTGGGAAACTGCTGGAGAAGATACTGAGGAATAGGATCTATTTACATTTGGAAGAAAATGAGCTCATTAGTGATAGGCAGCATGGTTTTGTGCAGGGAAGGTCATGTCTTACCAACTTGATAGAATTCTTTGAGGTAGTGACAAAGTTGATAGATGAGGGACGGGCTGTAGATGTCATATACATGGACTTCAGTAAGGCGTTTGATAAGGTCCCCCATGGTAGGCTGATGGAGAAAGTGAAGTCGCATGGGTTCCAGGGTGTACTAGCTAGATGGATAGAGAACTGGCTGGGCAACAGGAGACAGAGAGTTGTAGTGGGAGGGAGTTTCTCAAGATGGAGAACTGTGACCAGTGGTGTTCCACAGAGATCCGTGTTGGGACCACTGTTGTTTGTGATATACATAAATGATCTGGAGGAAGGTATAGATGGTCTGATTAGCAAGTTTGCAGATGACACTAAGATTGGTGGAATAGCAGATAGTGAAGGGGACTATCGGAGAACGCAGCAGAATATAGATAGATTGGAGTTGGGCGGAGAAATGGCAGATGGAGTTCAATCCAGGCAAATGCAAGGTGATGCATTTTGGAAGATCCAATTCAAGAGCGAACTATACGGTAAATGGAAAAGACCTGGGGAAAATTGATGCAAAGAGAGATTTGGGTGTTCAGGTCCATTGTACCCGGAAGGTGGCAACGCAGGTCGATAGAGTGGTCAAGGCGGCATACGGCATGCTTTCATTCATCGGAAGGGGTATTGAGTACAAGAGTTGGCAGGTCATGTTACAGTTGCATAGGACTTTGGTTCGACCACATTTGGAATACTGCGTACAGTTCTGGTCGCCACATTACCAAAAGGATGTGGATGCTTTGGAGAGGGTGCAGAGGAGGTTCACCAGGATGTTGCCTGGTATGGAGGGCGCTAGCTATGAAGAGAGGTTGAGTAGATTAGGATTATTTACATTAGAAAGACGGAGGTTGAGGGGGGACCTGATTGAGGTCTACAAAATCATGAGAGGTATAGACAGGGTGGATAGCAAGAAGCTTTTTCCCCCCCCAGAGTGGGGGACTCAATTACTAGGAGTCACGATTTCAAGGTGAGAGGGGAAAAGTTTAAGGGAGATATGCGTGGAAAGTTCTTTACGCAGAGGGTGGTGGGTGTCTGGAACGCGTTGCCAGCAGAGGTGGTACAGGCAGGCATGATAGCGTCATTTAAGATGTATCTAGACAGATACATGAATGGGCAGGGAGCAGAGGGATACAGATCCTTGGAAAATAGGCGACAGGTTTAAATAGAGGATCTGGATTGGCGCAGGCTTGGAGGGCCGAAGGGCCTGTTCCTGTGCTGTAATTTTCTTTGTTCTTTTGTTCTATTGCCTCCTCAAAGAACCGCAGCAAATTTGTCAGGCATGATATCCCCTTTCACAGACCGTTGCTGGCCCTATTTGATTATATTGTGTATTTCTACATGTTCACCCATTATTTCCATCATAATAGATTCTTACACTATCCACAATGACAGATGTTAAGTCACCGGCCGATAGTCATCTTATCGTTGTTTTCCTCTCTTTTTGAATCTGGACGTTACATTAGTAGTTTTCCAATCCTCTGGATTTTTCCAGAATCGAAGGATTCGTGGCCGATTGTTACTAGTGCATTATCTCTGTAGCCAATTCCTTTAAAATCAAAAGGGCGGTGAATCCATCAGATCCAAGAAACCACTGGCCTTTAAGTCCATTAGCTTTCCTAGTACTTCTGCAGTGATAACTATTGTGATTAATTCTTCTCCTCCTCCACAGCACCACACCAGCACCCATAGCTTCCAGATTATTTACTAATTTTGGAACACTATTAGTGTTCTTTACCATGAAGACTGATGCAAAGTATTTATTCAACTCCTATGTCATACCCTGGTTCCCCATTATCATTTCCTCGGTTTCATTCTCTAAGGGCCCTAAGCTCACTCTGGTCTCTCTCCTCCTTCCGTGTATTTTCAAGGAGCTGTTACCGTCAGCTTCTTTCAAAAAAAAAACTATTCAATTATTTGATTTATTTAAAAACAGCTATTCTCCAGATAAAAAAAATACATTACCTGTAAATGGATCCACTCCACTTGAGCCTCCAGTGCTTAATCCAGTCCCTGGTATATAACGACCTGAACCTGCAAAATATTTAGTTTATTATAAATTAGTAAATTTGACTGATTTGATTATAAAGGAGTAGATGCTTATACCTATTTTAAATTAGGATCAGTCGTTCAGAAATGCAAGTTTAAATTTCATTACACTAAAAACGAGCAGTGTTTTCCTTTCCTAGTCATAAAATTTGCTGATGAGGGAGGGACTGTCAGTCAGTCAGTCATGCTCAGTTGTCAACTTAGACTTAATTCAGATTGTCGGCATCTGCAATCTTTTACATTAGTTGGTGTTGAACTCAGCTCAAAAACCTTGCCACCAACAAAAAAAAAGGTAAGATTTATCTCTGCAACTATTCACATAAGACAGTAAGACATAGGAGCAGAAATTAGGCCATTCGGCCCACCAAGTCTGCTCCACCATTCAATCATGGCTGATAAGTTCCTCAAACCCATTCTCCTGCTTTTTCCCCGTAACCCTTGATCCCCTTGATAATCAAGAACCTATCTATCTCAGTCTTAAATGTACTCAATGACCTGGCCTCCACAGCCTTCTGTGAATTCCATAGATTCACCACTCTCTGGCTGAAGTAGTTTCTCCTTATCTCTGTTCTAAAAAGGTCTTCCCTTTACTTTAAGGCTGTGCCCACAGGTCCGAGACTCTCCTACCAAAGGAAGCATCTTCCCAACATCCACTTTGTCCAGGCCATTCAGTATTCTGAAAGTTTCAATTAAATCCACCCTCATCCGTCTAAACTCCAATGAGTATAGTCCCAGAATGGATTGTAAAGTACTTTTCCCACTAACAAATAATAGATGTGTCTACTATATATACCAGTCTGTGAATTACATAGAGACTAAAAAACTGGGTTGTTCTTCTTAAAGCAGATAAAGGAGAGATTTAACAGATTTCTATATCTATAAAGTTTAGAGATTGTTTTCCTTTGTTTATCTTGTTTCCAGTAGTAGTATTGGTATCTAGAAAAAAAAAGACAAAGAACTGCCAAACAGTGCCAAAGGAGAGAGGACCTTTTGTTTTAAAAAAAGCAGCTAGTTGCAATTATCTGGAATCTGCTACCTGTAAGGGTCGTAAAAGTAAATTAAGTGACAAACTGCAAAAAGGAATTGGATAAAACATGAACAAAGAATGTTTCTCCCCATTTCTGTAAACTGGTTCATGCTATTGTTGGAATAACACGTTCTGTGAAATCAGATCCAAAATTCCTGCCCTCATAAAATTCACCCTACCATTAATATTTTTCTACAATTTTTAACTTCAAACTTCTATGACTTCTAAGCATACAGCTGGTCAACCAATAATAACTTCTATCAGATGGATTGTCATTACATAGACCTGATTTCTTTCCAAAGGAGAAAAAGAACTTGCTATTAAATAAATATGCAAAACCTGGAGGTAACAGTTTCATTTACAGGCAGAAGCTGTAAGGCAGTGTCTTTGGTATCCTAATAAATTTGTTTATTTTGGAAATGCTGTTTACAGTATGGTGTGCAACAGGGACATAGGTCATAGGAAATAGGAAACAGGAAACTCTCAGTTCATGAGAAGAAGCTATTTGCTGCCAAAGTGTTGAGAGAAATGTTGAATTGCAATATATCCAAATGTCACAAAAAGCAAGAGCTAGAAACACAGTAACAAGGAACTAAATAACCAGAGAAGCGACAACTATTTTTAGTCTAGAAAATGGGATTTAGAGAATAGGAAACAAGGAACAAAATTTCTGATGACAAATTCAGGGTTAATTCTCCAACCATGCACAATAACACAAAAAGGCCAGGAACAGTAGGAAATTTGCATGGTATGTATCAGAGGGAGAAATTATATTTTATTGGGCAATGTCATCAATGCTGCGGCATGGCAATTATTCTCCATGGATGGGAAGCATCTGGTTAGTTCAGTATGTTAACTATACTCTTAATTTCCTAAATTCATATTGTAAGGTAAAGAAAGGCCTGAAATTTTGAATCAGTGCTTCCCATGTGGACCAAAATAACTGGTTTCTTTTTCTCCCCTTAAACAAACTTTTCTATTCTATGTGACACATCTTTACCCTAGCACATGCAGGCAATAAAGCATATGTGAGTGTGTGTCAGACTGGGTAGCAAAATAGGTTAATCAAGAAATAGCAATGCTTTTAAAACTAGAAAAACCGAAGAAACAACCATAAATCAACCTCATCCCTTCAAGAGAATTTTTTTCAAATTTCTTCCACTTGGACTGGAACTCTTTTAACCAATTCTTTAACAAAGTAAAATTTCTCATCAGATCTGCAATCTTGATCATTGGATTACATCAGTCAAGTGATGTGAAATTTTTTTTTCCTTTTCCCTAACAAGCAGCAACAACCCCTGTAACTTTTTTTTGAATACGTTTGTAGGAATCAGTGAAATAGCTTTCATTTTTGGGTATTTTGGCTTTTTATGAAAAAAGTTCAACAAGGTCAAGGGTGTTTTAAGCTAATTCCTGAAAGTATGCCGTTGTCCAATTTCTTCACGACATACTCAGTGGTTAAAATAAAAATACACCATTCAAGCAGAATACTTCAGAATGCATGGACTCATTACATTTAGCAAACAGAGTTATTTGCAGTACACTCGTTTCACTGACCTGTAAAAGGGTCTGAAAATCCTGAGCCTGTTGATCCGAGTGTATGTCCTTTTGTGTTCTCAATAATAAAATTTGCAACCTGATCTAGGAACATTGGATTCAGGTCATTCTTTTGTAAGAAATTGTGGGCCACAAGCCAGGGGTCATCAGTGATATTGTAAGGCAGTTTCATTGAAGGTCCACCCTCATTAATATCAATAGTAAATACATAATCAAATTCCTTTAAACAAAGAAGAAAAATAGATGCTCAAACTTAAGAGCCATTTTAAAAAAAAACATCAAACTATAATGCAATTCACAATCATCTATGTGACGACAAGGAGGGACCAAGTCAGTACAGATTATCAAGTTTGGTTGCAAATACACAAGACAACACATTGCACAGTGTACCACAATAGCTTCCTTTCCAGAAAGAACAAGACTGGTTTTGGGCTTCACTCCAGATTTTACATCATGGTTTACTTTTGTTGGCATGGAGCTATTTGTTCATAGCTGGGGGTTTGATCCACGAGTGTCAAGACATACACACGGGATCCAAACTTTCTCAGTTCCTCTAAAACTTTAGCCTGGGGTTGTGAGGCACCTGGTTTCCTCATGTTGCAAAGCAGAGGCATAGCTGAGGGCTTGCTGATGGAATGGATGTGTACTGATAGGGAAAGACTTTAGTTCTCTTTTTGCAGTTACGTAGGCTTAAGTAAGAAGCAAACTAGCATATTCATTGTCCCTCACCTACACACTATAACCATCACATCAACCTGTTGGACCAAGATCATATTACGTTCCCACCATGTTATCTCAGATGTGGAAGAGGTTAGACTGGGGACATTGGGCAACCACTCACAGGGGTTCACATCAATGTGGATGTAGAAACAAGCAGGTTTGGCTAAGGAATGCACAGTGATTGGGTGGGATGCCATGGCAGGCAGTAGATCTTTATGAGAATACAAAAGAAGTTGGTAGACTCTTCAGGAAGTAGCTGTTTTTAAGGGTGTTGCTGACTTGGCTTTTTTTTTCTTTATTCATTCACAGCACGAGGGTGTCGCTGGGCAAGCAGCATTTATTGTCCATCCCTAATTGTTAAGAGTCAACCACATTGCTGAGAGTCTGGAGTAACATGTGGGCCAGACCAGGGAAGGATGGCAGTTTCCTTCCCTAAAGGACAGTAGTGAACCAGATGGGTTTTTCCCCTGACAATCGGCAATGGATTTATGGTCATTGTTGGATTCTTATTTCCAGGTGTTTATTGAATTCAAATTCCACCATCTGCCATAGCAGGATTCAAACTGAGTCCCCAGATTATTATCAGGGTCTCTGGATTAACAGTCCAGTGATAATACCACTAGGCCATCACTTCCCCTGGCTGTAGATACAGAATGGGATGTTGTTTGGATCTTGAGGCTGCTTTCTATATTTCAATCTGGTTTGACAACACGTTAGCAGCAACCAAATATTACAAGGTTGGCAAAGATGAATTATGAATGCTCCAGGAGCTAGATAAATCAAGATAACAAAATACTCAAATGCGGTTTCATTTTTGTTTTGTTGGGATAACCTTAGATTTTACTCTTTTGTTTTCACAGGATGTAGTCACTGCAGCATTTGCTGCTCACCCTTAATTGCTCTCAATGTTGGCATTAGCAAACCACCTTCTTAAACCACTGCAGTCCACATGGTGTGAGTAAACCGACAGTGCTGTTAGAAAGGGAGTCTCAGCATTTAGACTCAGCAGTGAAGAATCAACCATAAAGGCTCAACTCAGGATGGCGTGTGGCTTGGAGGTGAACTTGCAGTTGGCAGCATTTCCATACATCTGGTGCCTCTGTCCTTCTCGGTGGTAGGGGGTCACTGGTTTGGAAGCTGTTCTGAAGAAATTAATTGGCTCATACTATATTCAATTGGCAGATAACAAAGGAGTGAGTTCAAAAGGAGAGTATTAAATATTCACAGAAGTGAACCTATACCAAATAAATGCACTAGACAACATTGTTGCTGTCAGAGAGAAGAATCAAATTAAATTTTTAAAACTGTAATAGAGACTATTGAGTTTTATATTTTATGGAAATAAATTAAAAGCATAAATACTGCAAGAATAGATTACATTTCTTTCCCATTCTGAAACATACTTTGCCTTCGTAAAGAACTTTGCCTGAGGTTTTCTGGGTTCCTCCCGATGAGCCCACCACATCACCGATCTTTATCCATCGCCCATCAACAACACTCCATTGATAAGCATGAACAGCATCTCCAACTCTGATGAGCCGTGTCTGACCTTCCCTTGTACCTGGAAAATAAAGGGAAAACCAAACAATGTCCAAAGTCCAAACAGTGAATACTTCAACCGAAACATGACCTCTTGTCTGAGTACAATTTGCCCTTATGCAATGGCATTGGATTTATCAGAAAACATAATTTTCAAATGATCATGTGCCAAGTTGTGAACATTTATTCTCTGGCTTTAGATACCAGAATAATAAGCTAGCCAATCCAATGTAGATAGAAAGATTTTTATCTCTAACATTGAACTCCACAGAGGTTGCTGTCTTTAGAAATATAGAAATGAAGTGAAAAATCGATAGAAAAAAGAAATCCCCCCAATGCTGCATTTTCTTCAAAGTCAAGATTGTCCATTCTAAAATTTAAAAAAACTCAACGTAATGAAATGCAATAAATTATTGGAAGATTCTTGCATGGTGCACAATTATCAAACTCCAATATTATTATAAATAGCAATTAGGTGGTAGTTTTTTTTTAAGAAATGAAACTGATGAAGTTGAATGATATATGCTGCTTTTTTAATGAGTTTGGATTTTAATCCAGTGCCATATGGATTTGGTCTATTTGTGTGAAGAGTTTAAATAACTAATTAGGCCAATCTTTTTGATTTTAAACTCGAGTGTCAGAGATGGCTGAAGGATTGTTCATATTATGGGGTTTTACAACTGGAGAAGAGAAAAAAAAATATTAAACCATTCGTTTCACAAACCTAGATTAAGCAAGTTTTCTTTTAATAAAAAAAAAGCAAAAGGCATTTGAATTCAGTTCAAAGAAGACCTGACTAAAGTCAGGTGCAAGAATAGTTTGTCCTAAAAAACAAGTTTGTTCAGACCAGTGGCTGGAATCAGTCACCTCAGCATAAGGGTTGTAATTTGTGAAAACTTTCAGACCAGGAATGTTTAGTTAGAACTCTGCATATCATTGAACAACTGAAGAAATCTAAGTTCTCAGTGGAATGAGTGGTCAGTGAAAATGCTTCACAGATCAGAGGGCTAGAAATAGAAAGAAAGAAGCAGCAAGTCACAACTACAGTTTTGATAAGGAAGACATTTTTTTCTGAACTGCAAATAACTGTATAGTGATATAGTGTTCAGAAGTAGACTGAATTTTGTTTTGCCTTGTGTTTGAAATCTTTTCCACTGTTATACATGGATAGCTTGGTTTGTTTTATTTTAGGAACACAAGAACAGTACACCATTCAGTTTGTTAAGCTTGTTCTGCAATTTAATACAATTGTGGCTGATCAACATTTCAATGCCTTCAACTCTGAAGTAGCTTGTAGGTTTCATGGAGATCACATCCGATTCTTTCAAAATCTAGAGAACATCCGCCCAGTTTGCCTAATCTTTCTACAAAGGATAGTCCTGCCATCCCAGAAACATGACTGGTAAACCTTTGTTTCAATCTCTCCAAGATGACCAAAACTGCATACAGTATGCTAGGAGCTTTCTAATCAAGCTTCTACAAAATGGAAGCAAGACTTCACTACCCCTAAACTTAATCCTCCTGCAATAAAGGCTAATATTCCATTAGTCTTCCCAATAGATTGTTGAACTTCTTACCATTTAAGAAGTACTCTGCACATCTGCTCTTTCTATCAAAGCAGATAACCTCATTTTTCCCCATTATATTCCACCTGCCATGTTGCAGCCCATGTTCTGACTTAAGTTTCTTCACAACACACTTAGCTTTGTACCATGCACAATTTTGGAAATATAACATTTGGTCCCCATATCCAAATCATCAACATATATTGTGAACTGGTACTGTGGTATCCCAAAAGTCACAATCAGCAAAACAAGAACAGCTATTTATTCCTACGTGCTATTTTTGACCAGTCAGCCAATCCTGGGAAGGAAGGGAACCTTTTCAAAAGCCTTCTGAAAGGCCAATTATACCATATCCATCGACATCACAAGATAAAATTTGTTAATAACATCCTCAAATAACGCTTTACGGGTTAGCCCAGCTCTATTACTCATTCACAAAGGTGTGCTGACTATTCCTGATCTGTGTGTCCATTTATCACATTCTATATAACAGATTCTAATATTTTCCCTACTACTGATGAAAGGCTAACAGGTCCCAGTTTTTTCTCTTGCTCCCTTCTTAAATAGTAGGGCAACACTTGCTAGCTTCCAATCTGCAGGAATTATTCCAGAAACTGGAGAACTTTGGATGACGAACACCAGTGCATTGGCTTTCTGTAGGCAGCTCCTTCAACAATGATGTAGGGGTATCACATTCCAGGGACTTATCAACTTTCAGCCCCATTAGTTTCCTTCAGCTCCTCATTTTCCCTAATAAAAACAGAAAGTGCAGGTCTAACAGAAATTGTGGAGAGAGAAACAGAGTTAATGTTTCAAGTCCAAAATGACTTCTTCAGAATCTCATTCGTCCTAGTTACTTGGATTACCCACTCTGGAGATTTCTGGCATATTCCTCAGTGAAATGACACAAGGTTGTCATTTTGCATCTCTGCTATTTTTCTATCCCCTCCCCCACCATTATGAATTCTCCTGATTCTACCTGTAAAAGTGATGAACAGCTACATTTTGAGGTATGGGAGACAGGAAGACCAACAAAGTAAATACGATTGTGAGAAGTGAGCCTAATAGACAGCCTGGATTAACTTTGGACTTGTTCTTGGAATGCTAAACACTTGCCAGACACAATGGAAATTATTGTAATTAAAATGTGTCTTACTTAAGAAATTGGACAGGAAGACCAACAAAGTCAATACGATTGTGAAGAGAAGCAGAGAAAGACTTTTATATCAATAAACAAGGCAGGAAGGAAACAGTCTTGATCAGACTTTTGGAAAGTTAAGGAACAGCAAGCCAACAAGGTAAGTCT
This sequence comes from Rhincodon typus, assembly GCF_021869965.1. Lineage (NCBI taxonomy): Eukaryota > Metazoa > Chordata > Chondrichthyes > Orectolobiformes > Rhincodontidae > Rhincodon > Rhincodon typus. The sequence goes on along the minus strand of NC_063334.1, from coordinate 14,334,029 downwards.
TGCTGGTCAAAGTTCGATCTACAAGACTCAAACTGATTAAACTGACTTGAAGAAGAACACAAAGTTTTGACCTAGCATGACAGGAGAAGTGAGCCTAATAGACAGCCTGGATTAACTTTGGACTTGTTCTTGGAACGCTAAACACACAGCTCACAACGGAAATGATTGTAATGAAGAGGTGTCTTACATTAGCTAATGCAAAACTGCTCTTTCTTCAGCTTGGTACATTTGTTGCCTGACAATCAATGTTTGATTTCTATTTACTTTACTTTGTTACAGTAAAAGCACCAACAAGTGAAATCTTGTCCTGCAGTCATTACCGTTCATCATTGGAAAATACATCCTTTTGCTAAAATTTATTCTCCATGGCTACAGTAACAAACCCCAACACAATTCAAGGGCACAAATCCTTACTGACCAAACTGCTAATAACGACTTAAAAAAAAAGGAGCCAGAGGTTATACTGTTTTACTTCGAAACTGTACAATGTTGATATTTTCAAATAGTAGACAGAAGTAAAATTGTAAATTTGAAATAGAACCATTAATTGCAGCCTGCAAAGTCAATTACTTTAATATTGAGAGATACATTATCAGGCACCAGAATGGGATAAAACACTTCCACCTCAAAATATTCTATATTAAAAAAAAAATACAGACATGCATTTGACATAAAATAATCTTTGCATAATCTTTTGTGAATAACAATTTGGAGTTTTATTTTTAATTATTTTAAATTACTTTTAATAATAATTTCACTGATGAACTTGTACTTCAATTCAGTGCTAAATTGTTATTTTATAATGCAATAACATACCAGGTTCATCAAGGTGTTCCCTTCCTGGAAGTTCATTAATATTTATATCTCCCAAATCTCCAGTTTTAGGGTCAATAGTTGCACTGGACAACTCATTCTCAAAAGTTTGAATCTCCTCAGCAGTGGCTGTCCGCTCTTCAGCCTCAGTGAACACTCTTATTACGCCATCACTATGGAAGAAATTATATAAGCATAAGAAAACAAGTAACTGGTGATCAAAACTGTGCTTTACATGCGACTTTAAGATAGTAAATGATTGTGGGACATTTGTGTAAGAGCGATACAAATGGCTTGATATAATTTGGCACTACGCTGGAGGATTTTAGGTCCAGTGTCCAAAGCCACAGGTCTTAAAAAGAGGATAGTTTGCGGAGTTAAGTGTTAGGCCTCAGAATTCCTGAGCTTATGCCTAATTGCTGAAGGGTAACACTGTCAATTTACAGGATAAAGGAAATCAGGAATACACTAAAGCCAGAATGTGAAGAAGGTAGAGACTCGAGGGTTGTCGGAAGTTACGAGAAGCAAGGCCAGATGTTTGAACACAAAATGAGAATTTTAAAACTGAGACATGGTTTGAATAGGAGTCAATGTAAATCAGTAAAGGCAGCAGCAATGGGTGACTAGGATCTGGGCGAGCTAGGATAAAGATAACAGAGTTCATCCAAATGAAATTATCTAAAATTTAAATCAAAAAGCAAATTAAGTATAGCTCAGTAGATGATAAAAAATTTTCCAGGATTTGCAATTACACTTCTAAAAAGTTATTTGCACAAAAATCTAATTGTCCAGTATTGATAGTTGGTTGGCAAAATAAATTGCAACTTAAAACTTCAGCTTAAAACATTATTTTTGTGATACAAAAATAGAGATTGCTGGAAAAGGTCAGGAGGTCAGGTAGCATCTGTGAAGAGAAGTCAGAATTTCTGAGGAAGGGTCACTGGATCTGAAATGCTAACTCTGATTTCTCTTCACAAATGCTGCCAGACCTGCTGAGTTTTTCCAGCAATCTCTACTTTTGTTTCTGATTTACAGCATCCGCAGTTTTCTCAGTTTTTATTATTTTTGTGATACCAGTCAATTTTTTGTTTTAAATACACAAGCTCAAAGTCAAGCTGAGTTTCTGAAACAGGTACTTGGACTCCAAGGGATACTGTCTCTTTATGCAGACTTTGCTTGAAAGATGTTCTCGCCAAAGGTCTTACAGATAAAACAGTTTTAAATATTTTCAGAATATTTCTAACATTATGTACTGAATGAGTTCATCCATTGCTTCCTAAGTATCTGAAGTCATTAGCACTTTTCTCGGCGTCACTACCTCTGCAAAATGATTTTAGTTCTTAATAAATCTAAATTTTAATCTAAATGTAATGAGCTGCCTTACCAGCATTCATTACCTTACAAAGTTAAGAGGGTTGATAGTTTCTAGTGCATTGTATCATAATTCAAGTATAATGGTGATTTCCTTGTTCATCTAATTCACTGTATAAAATTCAATTTTTAATTATTTGGAGACTTGGCCTCTTATAGGAATGGCTTTTTTTGTGATGTACACAACCTAGAAGCTATAACACGGTAGTGGTCTCTTGGACAGCATGGAATGCAAACACTGCAAGAATATCAGAAAATACCCAACATTTTTGGGGGAAATTAGAGAAGAGAGGGAAACTAAGGAGTACAAAAAGTGTGCTAGATCATGAAATGGGTGTGCAGATTCAGAAAAAAGGTTTAACTTTTAAACTCTTTCCATTGGGTCAACAATTTGGAATATATGTCTTTGCTACTTTGGACAGCTTTGTTTTATGCTCAGAAATCTGTTAGATTAGACAACAGGCTCATTGGTTTAGGGAGAACTGATTTGCAGCTGGCATCAGCAAGGAAGTAAAAGATCTTGCAATCATAAATTCATCACCAGTTATATGCAAAGAATAAATATAGAATATAAAAATTGTCCTTATTGTAGAAGAAAACAGTGGTAGAAGCACAACAGAAATCTTAAAACTGTTTAAAGAATTTGTATTCAAATAATTGTCAAAGCACTTTTGACAGAAAATAATGTTCAATTTAGCTCATTTCACTGCAACCATCTGAACATTCAAATATGTTCAACCAAATATATTAAAGCGGACTGGCCAACTCTGTATGTTTCTTGTCTGAACCAGTGACATCTTAGGCTTTTGTTTGCAATATAATCCAGCTGCAATTTTAAAAAAAAATGGCTGAGGAGTGGGAGAGCGTTTGAAAGAATAATCAGTAAGAAAAGATACAGTCTTGGTCCCAAAAAAAAAGCCCAATTTTGAATTTTTGATTTCAACATTCCAATGAACAGACCTTTGAAGGACTAAGTTTTATAATAAAATTATTTAGAATGAGATTCAGTAGCTTTACAGCAATTTTACCTTGAACCCACAACAATATCACCATTATCCAGTACACAGCAGGACCAGATGGACTGAGCTGGAAGCCTGATTGTTTGACTACAAACTCCATGCTTCCAAATCCTTAAGGATCGATCCTCTCCAGTAGTAACAAAATCTGAAGGGAAGAAAGAAACCAATTCACAATGATAATTCAAGTATACGCAAAATGCTGTTGTAACAACTATGTTTTATATTGAAAATGATTGAGTTTAAACAACCAGTTAAGTTGCCTATACATCAGCAATTCTGAGGTCTTATGAAGACCCTGTTCAGCTGTCACAGCACTTTCCTATTTTTATGTTCAGTTCCCCTTGCAATAAACAACATTCCATTTGTTTCCACACTCACTTGTATCTAGTTACTATTTTGTGATTCCTGTACAAGGATTCGCAGACCCCTGCCTACCAGAATCCTGCAACTCTTTCCTCCATATAAATAAAACACTGTTTTGCTACTCTTTCTGAAAGGACTCCTCTTAAAACATCTTCAGCACTGCATAAAATATATGAAGAAAAGTTTCAAACATTGTATGTATTTCCATTTTTGGTTTTAAAGCAGAAATGAAAATGTCACACTACTTTAATGATGCCCTTGTGCCAGCTTAAAATTAATGAAATTTAAATTGCTTTTATTCATCCAATGCACTTGCAATTCCACCTTTAGAGCTCCCAAGAAACAGAAGCAGCAGCATAGTGCAATCTTGACACTGCTTTTGCCTGCTATCACACTTAATGTTCAGTGATGTGCAGCCAATGCTAATTAACACGATGAGTCATCACAAAATATTGACATGAGTTTTTGCCAATTATAAACAGTAGAATAAAAATGTTTGACAAAATAGTGACACTTTAAGGTTATAATCATGGCAGAACTGTATCTGGTTCTTAAGACTTATTTACAGATGTAATCAGTAAAAGACAAGTCCTATCAAACTAATTTATGGACAGGTTACATCTGAAGGAAAATAGTATTTCATACACTGCAGTTTATGGGCAATTTTCTCTAACTAAGTGAAAAGGTCTCTTGTAACTCTTCCATACTATTTCCAGACTAATCTACAAGCTGCCCCTAAACCACAGCTGCACCCACACTCCTGAACTTTGCAGAAATTGTCAGGATCACAAGAACAGAGACATTTTTGATCTTCATAGCACCAATATTGAACTGATTTAAAACTGGAATTGAGTCAACAAATGGAAATATCCTATACTTACGAGTTAAATTACTTCAAGTAAGTAGGATTAAACTGTTATGCTGTCTATACAAGGATATGTACATATGATCCATTTAGTCCACGATTGTGAGGAAGTCAGTCATTATAACAGGACTTTACCTGTATGGCCAGTATTCAAAGCAGCTACTTAAAGTAAACTTCCCTGACTATATGGCATCAGGTTCTACTCCTGAAACTCTTTCCTTGTATGCTTTCTCTGGTGGCATAAGACTCTCTTACCAAATGTAATGACAGTTACATCATTGTACAGCTTCAAGTGTACACATTTGTACCCAAAAGGACACTGTTAGTTTCAAAGTTACATTTGAAATTTTAGGCTCAAGAATAGGTAAAATGAAGCTCAAGATTCTTCGCACAAATTCAACTAATCATACTTAGCATGGAGTTGGTAGCAACTTAAAATATATACTCCATAAATACAAACACTTGCAGTGTGATCGGTTAAACCTAATTACCCCCGGAAATAAGCGCAGAGGTGTATTTACTTTTTTTTAGAAAAATAATTTACCTTCTCCATTTGGGAAGACTGATAGACAATAAATATAATTTGTATGCCCATAATAAGTGTGCAAACACTCTCCAGTGATTTGCCATCGACGAACAGTGGCATCATTGCTGCAAGACAGGAACTCTAATTCATTCAAAATGGCCAGTCCTCTAACACAGTCGTTATGACCTAAAAATGGTCAGAGTTAATATAAAATGACAACATGATTTATACATTTTCCATTATTCTCCTTAAAGACAAAAAATCTCTTTTGTTTGATGTGAAAAAGATGACAAAATCAAAATTGAGAATACAACCTCAAAGGTGTTTATCAAGTGTGAGTACAGCATTCAAGTATATAACAGTACATAAATAATCGCTACAAAACCAGGACATTTGACTCAACCAGTCAATTAATGCTCCATTCAAGTGCCCTGCTATTCACCCACATAATGATTTAATGCCAAATTTTTAAAAATCTTTTCAATTACAATATGAAGGAAATACATTGCACCTAAGAGACCAGTTAAAGTTACAAATCTAATGGAGGTTACACTTATTTTGCACACTTAGTTTCAACTTGGCGGTCCAAGTCAGCTGCCTTAGGACTGCAGTATACCCACTCGTAACATGTCCAAGATCAATTAACTTAACAGAAAACCCATGGATTCTTAGCTGTATGGCTCAAAAGTGTTGTGCATTTTCCTCTATCTTCCTCCAATATAAAAAAAGATAAAAGGACCCAAGTCTCTGAATTACAACATGCGGTTACTGTCTTCGGCTTTTGTTGCCGAGGTGTTCTTTTAATATCTCTAGATTAAAAATGCTCTAAAAGGCACTATTTTTAGTAGAGAGAAGTTATTTTAAACAAGTGGTTTATATTATGAATTTGCAAAAATTCAGAGACAATTAGTAACATTTACTTTATTTCACATAATATGCAGAGAATTAGGCATTGCATTTGTCCAAAGCAAACAGAGACATACCCATGAAAGTCCGCTCACATCGGCCTGCTTTCCACATCTTAATTGTTTTGTCAGCAGATCCTGTCAGCATGAAGCCTTGTTCAGGTAATATTTTTACAGCCCATACTGCTGCTGTATGACCCTAAAAGCAAAATACATTTCAAATGATTTTATAGCAAGAGAATACACGTTTATTTTGTTTCAAGGACTGAAAATAAAGATATACCTGTAAAGTCATCAAACATTTCTCGTTTAGCCAAACTTTAGAGGTTGTATCCCAAGAACCACTGAGTAACGTGCCAAATTTTCCAGCAGATAGACTACAAACTAAAAGAGAATTTAAGAAAGCATGAAACATAGTACGGAATCTGGACTATACAATCTGAAAGACAACAAGAAAGATGAGACAAGTGTAACTATGCATAAATAGTTTATTCAAAACTATGCATAGGTTTTAAAAACGATTTGCACAGGCTCTAGTTTCAGTGACGTTATCTAAAATCCAGTATTTGCAAGAATTCAATTCTAGACAACTCCACTAACTGGCTGCCAGTCAGTTAATTTCAGGTCAGAACCAATGCAGTGGACATCGAGAATTCCAAACTTTTTTTTTAAAAATGCTATTTTCTGGAGAATAAATTGAAAATCTCTTACTTGTTTATGGTGTAAAATTGCCTTATTTTGATTATGTAATCAATTAGGATCTAAAAAAACACAGTCAGTTGAAGTTGAGGAACTTTTGATTACTTAACAAATGTCAGCTTGGCCCAATTTGACCCGAGTCAAAAGATTGTCCTCAGGTATTACTCCAGAACTTGAGCACATATACTGGGCTGTCAGTTCAATAAGGTAATGCGCAATTCTTTTTTACAAGACAATTGTAAACTTACTGAGTATTGTACACAGCTTTAAGTACCCCAATATAGGAATCATGTAAAGCTAATTGAAGGTTTTTTTTTTCCATTCTTTCATAGAACCTAGTCACAATATAGAAAGGACATGATTAAACTGTGGCAGGGGTGCAGAGGAGATTCGCCAGGTTTCACGGGTTGGAGCAGTTTGGCTACTAAGAGATGCTGGATAGGTTCAGATCGCTTTTTGTTAAGAGTGGAAGAGGCCAAGGAGAGACCTGATCGCGGTTTTTAACGTTGTGAGGGACCTGAATAGGGTGGATAGGAAGCAGTTGCTTCCCATATTTGAAGGGTCAATAATAAAGGGGCATAATTTTAAGGTGAAAGGCAAGAAGGGATTTGAGAAAATGTTTTCCACCCAGAGGGTGGTGGGAATCTGGATCACACTACCTAGGGAGGGTAATAGTGGTAGGAAACCTCAACATTCTAGAATGTGGCTAAGCATTTGAAATGTAATAATCTTCTAGACAATGACTCTAAGTGCTGTAAAATGAGATGAATATAGATGGGTGACGGGTTGTGTTTTGGTCAGTGCAGACTTGATGAGTCAAAGAACTTCTTCTGTACTGTGTGGATCTATTACTCTGTAAGTATTGCTGGTAAGGACATTTGCTCCTTGTCCGGAATGGCCATTGATACGGTGGTAGAGAACTACATTCTTAAACCCTTGCAGTTCATTTAGCATGGTTACACCCTCAGTATTTAGGAAGGGAGTTGCCGAATGTTGAGCTACTGACAGTGATGGGAACGGCAATATGCTGCAAATTAACGCAACTTCCACATGCTGTTTTTATGCCCTTCTTTCTAGATAGAAAAGATCACTGGTTTGGAAGGTGCTGTGGAAGTAACCATGATGTGTGGCTACAGTTTAACTTGTGTATGGTATATACGACTGCCACTGTGCACCAGTGGTGGATGGCGTGAATGTTGGAGATGGTAGGTAGAACTAGGGATCTGTATTTATTCATTCGAGAGATGCAGGCATTCCTGGCTAAGACAACATTTACTCCTATTCCTAATTGTCCAGAGGGCAGCTAAGAGTCAACCTCATTGACGTGGGTCTGGAATCATATGTAGGCCAGAACAGACAAGAATAGCATATTTCCATCTATAAAGGACATTAGTGAACCAGTTAAAGTTTTTACAACAATCAACAGTGGTCACATGGTCACCATTACACCAGCTTTTAATTCCAGACTTTTTACGGATTTCAAATGTCATCATCTGCAATGATAGGATTAGAAAGAATGCTTCTAGATATTAGATCACTAGTCCTGCACTGCCTCCTCAATTATGACAAAATTCTTTTGGGTTCTTGGAGATACGATCGTCCAGATAAGTTATGATAGTCTATTTTTATCATTATCATTTTTGACTTCCATCAACAGCTTTTAATATTTCAGACTGTTCATGGGCTAAAGTGGTTTGGAAAACGAAAAGTGCTGACTAAAGATGGTCACAAAGTCTCTTGGCTTGGCTCAGCCAGACTCATAAAACCATGACGTCTGAACTAAAAAAATAAAATGCCATCAAAATGATTGAAAAGAGTCACTCAGATCTTTATTTCCTGCTTGGTTTAAACTTTTTAGAAAATTTTACACTATGGAATGAAAGTCATTCGCAGAATATCCATCTTGGAATAAAAACCAATGAAGCTTGACATGGGAATACGTAAATCAAAGAAACATTCCTTCACCAAGAACTCAAACACATCTATGAATTTTGCTACAACAGGAACAGAGTGAACCTTGGTGTAAATGGTGGTGACAAAGCATCTGATAAAAGCTTGAGAAGTGAGGCCCAGATCAAGCTCAGTTGGAGCAACAGTAGGAGCAGTACGCAGCGAACCTTCAATGATTCCAGAGGCACATTTTCTGAGATGATGAGATAGTAGGAACTGCCGATGCTGGAGAATCTGAGATAACAAGGTGTAGAGCTGGATGAACACAGAGGAGCAGGAAAGCTGACGTTTCGGGTCTGGACCTCTGATGCTGCTTGGCCTGCTGTGTTCATCCAGCTCTACACTTTGTTATCTCTCTTCTGAGATGATGTCAGGATTCAAAATGTGAAATGGAGCAAGAGGAAACAGCTGACTGGATAAGTAAGGTTATGTGAGTATTTATACTATTTTTAATTGCTTAAAGTTTGCAAAGTTTTATTTTGGGTTTACAGTTTAAATAAGGGCAATAATGCAGAGGTCGAGAGAAGAAGGTTCATATGAGAATTAATATTATTTGAATTTCGAGGTAACGTAAGGTTTTATTTTAAAGGGACAAGAAATGCAAGAAGAGCTCAAGGCTGTGGTATGCTCTTCCTGTTTTGTGGAAATTTGGACAGAGTTCTACTACACAGGAAATGTCTCCAGCTACAGCTCCTAGAAGCCTAAGTTTTCAGAGCTGGAGCAACAACTGGGGACACTGAAGCATCCATGAGGTTGAGAGCATCGTGGATAGCACATACAGATAGGTGGATCACTTTGCAGGCTCAGACTCCAAACGCAGGGAGGAAACAGAGTAAGAGGACTAGGCAGGCAGTGCAGGAATCCCGAGGCCATTCCCTGCAAAACTGATAACCACTTTGAATACTGATGGGGGAAAACGGCCTCTCAGAGGAAAGTAGCACAGCCATTGTTGTTGCACCATGGTTGACCCTGGTAGATGGGAGGAGGAATAAGCGTCGGAACGCAATAGTGATGGGCGATTCAATCGTAAGAGGAACAGACAGGCGTTTCTGTGACCACAAACAAGATTCCAAGATGGTATGTTTTCGGCACAAACAACATAGGTTAAAAAAGGGGTGAGGTCCTAAGAGCAGAATATAGGGAGTTAGGAAAAAAATTTAAAAAAGCAGGACCCCAAAAAAGTGATCTCAGGATTGTTACCAGTGCCATGTGCAAGTCACCTAAGAGTAAAAACCGTAGGATATATCAGGTGACTGTGTGGCTGGAGAGATGGTGCCAAAGAGAAAATTTCAGATTCCTGGGACATTGAAACTTAGTTCTGGGAAGGTGGGACCAATGCATGCTGGGTGGATTACACCTGGGCGGGACTGGACTTGATTTCCTAGAGGGAGTATTTGCTAGTGTGGCTGAGGACAGTTTAAACTAAAATGGCAGGAGGGGGGACAGAAGAGAGGGAAGCAAAGGCAAAAATAAAACGACAAAACGGAAAATAAATCACAGACAGAATTCAAAGAAAGAAATAAACAGGGCTACACTACAAAACCATACAAATGGATTGAGAATGCTTAAAGAAGTCTTAACGCCTTATGTCTTAATGCACAGTGCATCTGCAATAAAGCAGATGAATTAGTCACGCAAATAGACAAGTGGGTATTATACTCCTGACTTTTACCTTGTAGACTGTATTATATAACATACTAATTTTATGTACAGTCTATGTATGCAATGGCAAGTAAAGCAAGGCACTTCATGGTTTGGATAAAACTGGCTGTGCTGTTCTAGATGTCATGTCAGTACCTCTTTACATTTGTGTTCCACACCTCTACACAGAACCACTTGCAATCTATCAACCCCTCTGAAGTGTTTTTTTTGGACATGTTTGTACCCTTAAACATATTTGCTGGATTAATACATTTCATACACAATCTTTTCCCTTCACAATCAATCTCTTGCAATTACTGAACATTTTTCAGTCAGCAACTCCTAATTGCATAATTTCAGAATACTCTTCCAATTCTTGAAGCATTGTGGTTAAGTTGCTGAAATTCTGAACTGTCAATCTTTTAATCATTCTCTGTCCACAGTGGACACCACCATAATAGCCACTTTGAAATCAATTTTATGTGGCTTGACTAAACATGCAGTTTCTTACAAGCTTAACTTCATGCAAATGTTAAATACTTTCTGCAAAGGAGAAATTGTAATAGCAAGCAGATAAGTTTCACTGAATAGGTCACAAATATAAGCAGCATCCCCATAGCTAACAAGTAGTACAGAGTCATACAGACCAGGAAGATGCCTGACAACTGGGACGATGTAAAACCAGAATAATTAACTTCCACGCAAGACTACAATACAAAGCAGGTGACGGAGAAAGAAACCAAAAAGACCGAGGGTTTCTATTGTCTTTAATCTTCTACAGAAATTATGCATGAACATGAGGCAAAATTTGAATCAGACTGTACTTTTTAAAGATATGGGACGTTGGCATTGCTGGCAAAGCCAGCACTTGTTCCCCATACCTAGTTTCCCTTGAAATCTAGGCATCTCAGATGTCGGTTAAGATTCAACTACCTTGGTTTGGGTCTGTAGTCACAAGTAGGGTAGACCCGGAAACAACAGATTACCTTCCCTAAAAGGAATTCGTCAATCAGACATGTTTTTACAACAATAGGCAATGTTACCATTAGACTAGCTTGTAATTCCAGATTTTTATTGAATTCAAATTTCATCGACTGACAGGATTTGAACCTCCGCTCCCAGAACATTAGCAAGGGACTCTCAATTACTAGCCCAGTGACATTACCACCATACCATCTGTTCTTACTACAGCATTAATATAGCCTGCAAAAATTCAGGAGAAGGTATAGTAAAAATACTAGGTCCAGGGAAACATAATAGTAGCTTTCTGAAACCAAGGGAAAATACAGATGAAAATCAAAGCAAGTCAGTACAAATTCTGTAATCAATTTGTTTGTTTCTTTTACTAGCCTAGAACCAACTAACCTCTAAACAAGTATGAGTTGTTATAATACCAAGTTGAAAGCAATGTTCTAGTTTGCAGCGCTGTTTAATTCGATCAAAATTTCAAACAATTTTGCAAAAATGTCAACAAGTCAAACTTATATCCCATTTATCTACAAACTTTCCTACCGTTATTGCACCTGTGAATATCAACATTTGCTGTGGGTTTTAACAGATTACTGCAAACAAGCATTTGACAGAGGAGACAGTACAGACTGCAGTTGCTGGAAGCTACAGTCAATAAAATGTGGAGCTGGAAAGAGTTTTGGCCCAAAACGTTGACTTTCCTGCTCCTCAGAAGCATCTGACAAATTCTGAAACAAAATATACAAGTTCTTACCTGTATTTTTATGCCCTTTTAGAATGTATAATGGTGCTGGGCTATCCAATGTGAAAACACAAATGTTATGGTCATTTCCTCCAGTTACAATGAGTCCACGAGGATATGTGTCATTCGGAGCTATGATGCACACACAGGACACAAAATTTGAATGTCCATTCATACAATGCATCTCTGTAAAACCCCTGTTTGAACTGAAATAGAAGCAATTCAGTTAAATTTGCAGACCAGATTGAGATAATGACTCAAACTGTAAACATTCTTAGAATCTAATGAAAAAGAATTGCTCAAAAAATTCTAATATATTTACTAAGTAAGTTAAGGTACACTCTACTAGTTTGGACAGCCACTCTTAAAACAAGGTCACTATTATTTGGATAAGAGAAACAAACAGTATTAATAATTTTAATAGGTTCTGTAGTTGATCTCAAGATCTATGAAATGAAAATAGCTCCCATTATGGTCATTGGGAGGTGAATGATATCATCACTAGGTTGCAGAGGATAGACAGAAATCAAACCAAAAAGTCCATCCTAGAATAAGTAACAAGGATTACACCTAACTAGCATCAGAATGTGTCAGAATGATTTCTTACATTGAAGGAAGCCAGGCTGATTTACACCTCTCTGATAATGAAGGTTAGAGTTAACCATAGATCTTGATCTATTATTTAGCTAAGACCAGCACATTAAGAACAGATTAGCCATCCAACTTGAGATTTGAAGATCATAAGAAACAGGAAGATCAAGTCATTCGATTTTATGGTCTTTATGATTACTCTATGGCCGTTCTATTCAAGCATGCATCTGTTTGAAACGGATACACAATGCATCTCTCACAATCTACATTATCCTAAAATGTAGTAAATTTGTCCTTTCCATAGTTTCCATTAATGAGTGGTAGCAATTTGACTTATACATTTCCAAGATCAAGCCTTTTATTTCATATTAATCATCATAACATGAGCTTAAATTTATATTAATTTACATTATAGTGGGGAATTAAGCATTTTTTTTTAAAATTATATTTAATGTAAGAAGAGAGTGTATATAGGAAAAAACTTATTCCAATTGTAGAAGGATTGAGAACAAGAGGGCAAAAGAACCAATGGAGACACAAGAAACATTTTCGTGCCACGATTGGCTACTTGGAGACTGTGGTGAAGACAGGTTGAAATACGGCATGCAACAGGAAATTTGATTATTATCCGAATAGGAGTTGTGTGCACGGCTGTGGGAAGGTTGCTGAGAACCGCTAGGTAAATTGCTCCTTCAGAGAACTGGCCAGTCATGACAGGCTGAATGGCCTTGTCCTGTTCTGTAACAATTTTGATTCTGCGTGCTGTTGTAACTGTCAACATCTTAACTTTCCCATACACATAGCTTCAGCATTTATTGTTCACTTCAATTATAGACTTACAAGCTAATGTGTACGAAATTTCTTTTTTGCATACCCAATCTACACAACAGTCCTTTAATTTATCACATTCAAAGACAATTGAAGATTGCCATTTTATCTGCACAAAGTTGCTTCCACAATCTTCTGTCCAGGACAGCACACAACAATTAACTAAGGTATATTAGATGCCTTTAAGACTATGTCAAATTTTAATACCACCCATCAATAGTCAGTTAAGGACACTAACAATTAGCATGCTCACTTTTTGCATCCATCCATTCTTGCATCAATAACAACATATATCTATACAACACCTTTCATGTTACAGAGTGTAATATAGCACTTAACTGGGGTAATCATAGTATGAAAGGTTTACCAGAAGCAGAATTTTTAAAATGCATCCAGGACAGCTTTTTAGGCCAGTATGTCGAACACCATGAAAGAAAGGGAACAGATCCTGGACTTTATTTTAGGAAGTAAAGCTGAACAAGTATGAATCAGTGGGGGAGCAATTTGCAGTCAGCAATCGTAAGTCCATTAGATTCAAAATGTTAAGGAAAAGCACCTGAAAGCTCTCAAATATGGAAAGGTTGATTTTAATAAGGTCAGATATGATTTGGTCACACTGGATTGGGAGCAGATAGATTTATGTAAAAGTGTCTCAGAACAGTGGGATGCATTCAAGAAGGAAACATGGAGAAAGTACAGCGCTAATAAAGAAAAAAGTGTTGGACCATTCTATCCAGTCTTCACAGGATTTAAAGATATACAGCATTGGATTAGGAGAAAATGGCAGGCACCAAGGGCTCAAAACAGCAGAAGCCATACCAGAATACAGAATGTGGAAGAGGGAACTTAAAATTAGGAGACAGGAGAGCAAAAGGGACAAGAAAGGACACTTGCAAGTAAAACAAAAGGAAAACCCTCAGTAAAATGATAATGAGGGAAAGAGAAGTGCCCATTAATGACCACAGCAGTAATATGTGCGTGCAGCCAGAGGACATAGGTAGGGCTTTAAAAGAAAAGTTGGGTTGGTGTTAACTAGTGAGAGAGACAATATGGGTACAGAAATCAAGGAAAAGGTCTATGATACAATTAAAGAAATTAGCATATTCAGAGGTTCCGAGTAGTCTGGCACACTTAAAAGTAAATAAATCTCTAGGGTTGAATGAAAAGTACAAAACCAGCTGTTGCTGGAAGCTAAGTAGGTCTGGCAGCATTTGTGAAGAAAAAAAATCAGAGTTAACTTTTTGGGTCCAGTGACCCTTCCTCCATACTGGGGAAGGGTCACCGACTCCAAAAAGTGAACTCTGATTTTTTTCTTCATAGATGCTGCCAGACCTACTGAGCTTCCAGCAACAGCTGGTTTTGTTCCAGATTTATAGCATCTGCAGTTCTCAGTTTGAATGAAATCTATCCCAGTTGAGTGAAACAAGGGAGGAAATAACAGGGGCACTTGCAGAAATTTTCAATTCCTCTCTGGCCACAGGAGAAGAGCTGAAAGACTGGAGTACAGCCAATGTGGTACTAGTGTTCAACCAGGAAGCTACAGGCCAATCAATCTAACTTCGGTAGTGGGGAAACTTTTAGAAGCAATTCTGAAGGACAGAATTAGTCTGTTTGGAGAGGCAGGGATCAATCAAGAACAGTCAGCATGGTTTCATTCAGAGCAGATCACATCTGACCAACTTAACTGAATTTTTTGAAGAGGGAGCCAGTTGCATAGAAGAGGGCAATGCTTTGATGTAATCTACTTGGACTTCAGCATGGCTTTTGATATAGCCCCACATGAGACACTGATAGTGAAGGTAAGAGTCCATGGGATCTAAGGAAATTTGCCAAATTGGATCCATAAAATTGACCAAGGGGCAGGCAGGTACCAGGGGCTCAAAACAGCAGAAGCCATACAGGAATGCAGAATGTGAAAGAGAGAATTTAAAATTAGGAGATAGGAGAGCAAAGGGGACAAGAAAGGACACTTGCAAGTAAAACAAAGGAAAACCCTGAGTAAAATGAGAATGAGAGAAAGAGTTGTGCCCATTAAGAAGGTGACATTTGGAGGGCGCTTTTTTCCGACTGGGAGTCAGTGTTAGAGCCCTTGCTGTACATGGTTCAGATTTAATACGAAGATTGAGCAGTAAATTCAAAGATGATACAAAAATTGATGGGATAGTAAATAGTGAGGATAGCCTTAGATTAAAGGGGGATATGGATAAACTGATCACTGGCAAATGGAATTCAGTTCGGATGTGAAATGATACACTTAAGCAGAACAAACGAGGCAAGGGGACAAATAATGAACAATAGGACATTGGTGTGTCTGTCCACACTCCCTAAGGTATCAGGGCAGGTGGATAAAGTGTGTAAGATAACATATGGTATATTATTAGTCAAGGCATTGAATTTAAGAGCAGGGAGACTATGCTGGAACTTTATAAAACTTTGGTTAGACCACAGCTAGAGTACTGTACGGAGTGCTGGAATTTACATTACAGGAAATATAGCATTGAAGCAAATGCAGATGAGAATCACCAGAATGCCTGGAATGGAGAATTTCAGTTATTAATTGGACAGACTGGGGTTGTTTTCCTTGGAGCAGAGGAGTTTGACAGGGGACATATTGAGGTGTATAAAGTTATGAGAGGCATCAGTAAAACAGACAGGAAGAGACTTTTTCCTTAATGGAGGGATCAATGACCAAAGGGCATAGATTTAAGGTAAGGGACAAAAGGCTTAAGAGGAGATACGAGGGAAAATCCTTTGCATCCAGAGGGCAATGGGAATCTAAAACTCACTGCATGTGACGGGGTAGAGGCAGAAACCCTTATACCATTTAAAAAGCATTTAGTTGTGCACTTGTGAAGCTGAGGCATGCAAGGCTATGTGACAAGTGCTAGATAATCAGATTAGAACAGTTAGGTGGTTGATTTTGACCAGAGCAGATGAGATGAGCGAAAGGGCCTTTTTCTGTACTGTAGACTTCTATGACTTCATAGAGCAAACCATGGTGGCATGTAAGGAGATATTAGATCAAGTGACCAAAACTTGTTCAAAGATATAGCTTTTAAGGAGTATCTCAAAGGACAATTTCAAGTAAAGAGGCTGAGAGTCGTACGGAGAGTTCTCCACATCTTGAGGCCAGGACACCATAAGGCAGTGACCACAAATGTTGGAGGAATTCAAATCAGTTGATACTCAAAGGCCAAAATTAGATGAGCATGGTATTTCAGAAAGATGGAAGATTTAAAAAGATGGCAGAGATAGGGAAGGGTGACACAAAGTGATTTGAAATCAAAGCTGAGAATGCTAAAATTAAGATGCTATTTGACCAGTAGCAATATAGATGAGTGGATGACTGGGGATTGGGACTTACTGCAAATTAATACACAGACAGCAAAGTTTTGGGTGACCTCAAGTTTGCAAATGGTACTATGTGGAAGATTAGCTAGGATTGTATGGGAATAGTCAAGTCTAGAGGAAATGAAAACATGAAGGTTTCAGCAGCAGATGAGCTGTGGATCGCAGGAGTTAGGTGATGCTATGCCGGTGGAAATAGTCTTGGTAATGGCACACAAGTTAAAAAGCTCATCTCAGAATGAAATGTGACAGGGTTGCAAAGAAAGGGCGGCACAGTAGCTCAGTAATTAGCACTGCCGCCTCACAGCACCAGGGACCCAGGTTTGATTCCAGCCTCAGGTGACTGTGTGGAGCTTGCACATTCTCCCTGTGTCTGTGTGGGTTTCCTCCCACAGTCTAAAGATGTACAGGTTAGGTGGATTGGCCATGCTAAATTGCCCATAGAGTCCAGAGACGTGTAGGTTAGGTGGATTAGCAAGGGAAATGCAGTGTTACAGGGATAGGGTCACGTGAGCAGTGGGGTGCTCTTTGGAGGGTCGGTGTGGCTAAATGGACTACTTCCACACTTTAGGGATTCTATGATTCTACAAAATGGATCAATCTCAGACTGCTGACAGGTAGGGAGAAGTGGTTGGTGGTCAGGATTAGGATTTGGAGTAGGAATTGAAAACAACAGCTTCAGTCTTCTCAATACTTAAAAATCAAGAGCTCTCACGGTCAGGTAAGATAATACAAATTTTCTTCCATGGTCAATAAACATTCAAGAAACACACAGTTCTCTAGAATTTTGTTCACTGTGCATGTACCAAACCCTTACTGCAACTCCAACAATTTTGAGCTTCTGGAAACAAAACCAGAAATTGCTGGAAAAGCTCAGCAGGTCTAGTAGCATCTATAGAGAAAAAGCAGAGTTAACATTTCGGATCCAGTGATCCTTCAGAATTTCTGGAGGCAGGTTTACTGTAGCCGAAGTACAGACACATCTGGAGGAAGGGTTGTTGAAACTAATGTGTGTAACTAAATTTTAAAATCCATTCTACTCCAATCATACAATTACAACTTTAGTGAGCTGTAAAAACAGACCTCACTCAATGTGTGACATAAGGCAGAAGTCCAATATAATGCAAACGTTATTTGCAGTCCCAACATCCTCTACTTCAAATTCTTAATGGAGCAGAGAAAAACATTTGGATAGAAGGCTACCAGGCATTTGTACTGAGCCAATAACAGAGCTTTCCACTTAAACTGGCAAAGCAGAAGAGGAAAGTAAGTTGAAGGGATTGGCAAACAAAAAAGATATCTATACTGTTCAATAAAACACGGACAACATTTTCAGAGACATCTCATGTAGCGTGGAAGAGGCAAACAAGGAAAGGATGAGGTAGTCAGGAACACATCCTGACAGGACAGACAGCCATAGTCCTTTCAAATTGCGACAGGAAAAGTGATTTAACGTCATCGAGTGAGTCAACAGGATGGATGGATCAAAGAGGTACATAGGGGTATAATGCATTCCACTGCATTTATCCTGACATACCAATATGCAATATCAACATTTCAACTGTCTATCAGATTGAATGTTAAATGCAGCAAATCTGTGATGAAAGTGATTGTCTGAAAACATCAATCTTTCCTCTTCTCTATTTTAACAGTATTTCATTTCTCAATGGCTGTATTCAGAATATGTATATAGGATTCAAAAGCAACAATAATGAAAGAGATAAGTTAAATGAAATATATTTACTGCAATCTCATCAATGTTAAAGGTTTCACAAATTTCACAAGACTGCAGTGTTAAACTATGCAAAATGTCAAGAATAGAATATCAATATTTTTCATTCATGGAGGAGGAGAGCTGGCTGATTGCTTTATTTCCCATCCCTAATTGCACTCAGAAGCTGGTTGAGATGATTTCTTGTACCACTGCAATGCATTTGCTGTGAGGTACACAACCATAGTGTTGTTAGAGGACAAGATTCAGAATTTTGAGCCAATGACAGTGAATGAATGGCAAAAAATGTCTAAATCACACAGGTGAGCAGCTTGAGGGGGAACATACAGGTGATGATGTTCCCATGCATCTGCACTTGACACTCTAGATTACAGCTGTCAATGGTTTGGAAGGTGCTGTCTGAACAGCCTTGGTGAATTTCTTCTTCTTCAGCCTTGCATTTTCATAAGCTAAAAGTTAATCTTTTGACCTTTTCTTTAAAAAAAGAAAAAATCACCAAGCTTGAATTGCACCTGGTCAATGTGCTTTTCTTCATCTACATTCTTAAGGAATGGATCACAGAATAACCATTAGCTATAGGAATTCAAACAAATGTTCTTCCACAAGAAGATGCTCAATCCAATCTGGCTCAGCCAATATCAACTTTAATCACAAACTTGGGATCAAACTGGACTTCCTCTGAGCTGTGGAGCTCAGTCTTGAACCAACAGCATAAATTATCAGTTTACCCAATGAATCATTTTGAATGCGAGAGAAGCGAGCATGTTCAAATATATTAATTGCCCAAGGACACTTTCTGTTACGTTTTTGTTCAAGCTTCAGATTTAAGATCAAAACTAAAACTAAACTGAAGACCTCAAAAAAAAGTTGATTATTTATCTAAATGTTGATCCTCGGCAGCATTATCTGAAGATGACTGTCAGTTATCACTTTTGTGCTTACAGTGAACTCTGCCATGTTGCAACTCCTTATGATCCCTCAAAAATCTCTAAATTTGTGTGCTTGACATCCGATACAAGGTGAGCAAGAATTACCTCAAAGTAAATACCAAGAAAATTGGAGCCATTACTTTGAAAACAAGCTAAAAACTTATTTTCACTCCATTGACCCCATCCCTCTCCCTTGTAAACATTTGAGACTCAAAGTTTTGCATCTTGGCGCCATATCTGAAGCCAAGATGAGCTTCTGAACACATCCTTACCATTACAAAGACTACTATTCCAACCTGCAAAGCACTGCATGATGCTTCCCCTACTCCCAACCATGCCTTCTCATCTGCTACGGAAGATCTCATCCAAGCATGTGTTACCTTTACAGTTGACTATTCAAATACATTTCTGGCTGGTCTCCAGCTTTCTACTCTCTGTAAATTTGAGATCATGCAAATTTCTACTGCCCATATCCTAATGTGCACGAAATCTCATTCACCTATGCTCACTGATTTACAATGGCTCCCAGATCAGAATCACCTCAATTTTAAAATTCTTGGCTGTATTTGCAATCTAAGTCAATAAGTAGTACTTATCCAAGTTTTCTAGCGATACAAAATTAGGTAGAATGTATGCTGCAAAGGGTAATAGACAGGGTAAGCGAACAGGTATGAACATAGCAAAATGTAATAGGATGAGAAGTGAGAAAGTTAGAAACTAGGTGATATTGGTTTTCAGATTAACTCGAATGTCCTTGTCCACAAAGCATAACATTAAAATCCACACACAGCACAGTAAGCACTATGAAAACAAATGGTGTAGCACCTTTTATAACAGTGATCGGAGTAGAAAAACTATGAAGTTTCACTGCAATTGTATCGCACCTTCATAAGCGCCGGAGTACAGTTTTGGTCTTGTTTCCTAAACTGGTTTCGGAGATGATAAGATCATCCAAAGAGTCTACTCAATCAATATTAGATAGACTTTAGAAGAATGAGAGCTGATCTCATGGAGACATATAAAATTCTTAAGGGGCCAACCAGATAAATGCTGGTAGGATATCTGCATTGATTGAAGAGTCCAGAAGTCAGGTTCATGGTCTCAAAAAAAAAGTTTAATCGTTTAGAAGTGAAACAAATAGGTCCATTTAGATGAATATACTCAGAACAAAGATCAATAGATTTTTGGATACAAAAGGAATTACGGAACATCGAGTTATTGCAGGAAGGTAAAGTCAAGGCAGATCAAGCATTAGACACCCTCAATTATGATCTTATTGAATGAAGGAGCTGACACAAAAAGGCCCACAGCCGACTCCTGCTATTTTATATTGTATTCATACAGGGTTTCAAATCTCTTGTGTAATTCTCTATCTTCACTACCTTCACTATCTCTCCTGCAATTCTGATTTAGTGCACTCCAGTTTTCAAATTCACTCCACCACTAATCGATATGCTTTGCAATGCCAAGGACCATGATCTAAAATTCTCTCTTTTCAGACACTTAACACTTGCAGCCCTGATAAAACTTTTGAACACCTGCCCTAATATCCCCTTATTTGGTTCAGTGTCCAATTTTGAGAACACATCCACGAAGAACCTTGAGATATAGCAAGTAAAGATAAAGGCTCTAATATGTTAAAAGTTTGCTGCAAAAAAGAAAAAGGAAATAAATCTGTACACAATAGACAAGAACACAGAATACATAAGAGCTAGGAGCAGAAATAGGAAATTCAGCACTTCGAGCCTGTTCCTCCATTTGATGCGATCATAACTGATATCATTTTAAACTCTACTCCACTTTCCTGCCTGCCCTCCACAATCCTTCAACTCGTTAAGACTTTTTTTTAAAAATTAGTATCTCCTCTTTAAGTTTACTCAAAATAGGTTACACATTTGGGACTGAAAAGAGGAATGAATTCTATTCCTTCAAAAGGACAGTGAATCTTTGGAATTTTATACACTGGAGAGCTTGGATACTTGATGACTATGTCCAGGACAAATATCAATACATTTTTGAATACAGAAGAGAATCAAGGAGTGGGGGACTAGTGTAGAAGAATCTATGACACTCTAGGGTAGCGAATTCCACACATTCACAACACCTTTGAGATGTATTTTCTTCTCATCCATGTTTTTAAAACTCCTGCCTCTGATCCAAAAACTATAACCCCTCATTCCAGAGCAGACCATTGAAGAATTTCTTCTCACAGAGGGTCGAGTGTCTTTGCCACAGAGATCTGTGGGGGCAAGCATCCTTGTGTATATTTAACGCTGAGATAGATAGATCTTAACCAGTAAGCAAACTCAAGGGTTATGGGTTAAAAGGCAGGAAAGTGAACATGAGGAATTTTGGAACAGCCATAATCTTATTGAATGGCAGAGCAGGAGGCTAAACAGAGGACTTCTGTTCCTGTTTCTTATGATCTTATGGCCTTACGTTGGCTCCGAAATACTAAACTAAAAGCGCTTCATAAATCAGGCTTGATTTCTACCAACGACAAGCCCTACACTCAATCCCAACTCAGCCACAAATCCAAATGCGCCCACCCCCTCCTCCAAAATCAGCCCCACACTCAATCCCAGCTCGCCCCGATCCGAGGCCCTGGCCCCCCAACCCCCCCCCCCGTCTCCAAACGGAAAACTGTCAACTCATCAGTGAGTGCTGCTCCCTGCGGCGGGGCCTAGCAGCCGCCGGGTAACATTCACGCTTTATTCTCGATTACCTGTTGGGCACCCAGACCCGGGCCGTGCGGTCCCTGGACACGGACACGAAGGCTCCGACGGGGAACAGGGTGGTGGCCAACCCCCTGACGTCCATCTGGTGCCCGGCGAGGGAGCAGCTGAGCCTGTAGGCGGACGACGCCATGTCGGCCTGGCAGTGTCCGCCGGTAACAGGGCGGCCTCCTGGGAACCACCGCCCCCTTCCTGTCCAACCGTCAGGAAAAACATTTTTTTTTTAACAAAAACACCTCAAACCTCCCCAGACAAACACAGGGAGGCGGACACAGATACACATTTTAACTTTAAGTTGTAAAAAAAATACGTTAACAATTATCGACGGGTCAGAGGTCGTCGCCACGGTAACCGTCATCAATGACTGACGATTAGCTTAAGACGGTGGGTGGGGGAGTGTGTGCTCAAAAGGGGCTCATTTCATTCCGCCTTTTTTGTTTCGGGAAAAGATATTTTCGTCGTTTGTTTTCGGTGTCAAACCGGGAAGGTTGTTGGTGAGGAGGAGGGAAAACAAAAGGGGAAGCTAAAGGAGAGGTTGTGGTGTGGTGTGGTGTGGGCGGTAGGAGGCCACACCGACATCTAGAGGCTCGGAGGACCCACTAGGAGCCAGCGTCCCGGCCCCCACAGTCCTGACTGAGCCCAGGTAAAAACTCAGAAGACATTGGAACACGAGTAATTCAGCCCCACTAGCCTGCTTCCCCACCCTCACCCCGCCTCAATTCAGTAGGATCGTGGCTGATTCAACATTCCTCACACCCACTTTCCTAAATCGAAAACTCCTCATGCCCACTTCCCTGTCCTTATCCCCACTTTCCTAAATCGAAAACTTCTCGTGCCCACTCTCCTAAATCGAAAACTCCTCAAGCCCACTTCCCTGTCCTTATCCCCACATTCCTAAATCGAAAACTTCTCGTGCCCACTCTCCTAAATCGAAAACTCCTCATGCCCACTTTCCTGTCCTTATCCCCACTTTCCTAAATCGAAAACTCCTCATGCCCACTTTCCTGTCCTTATCCCCACATTCCTAAATCGAAAACTCCTCGTGCCCACTTTCCTGTCCTTATCCCCACATTCCTAGATCAAAAACTCCTCATGCCCACTTTCCTGTCCTTATCCCCACATTCCTAAATCGAAAACTCCTCATGCCCACATTCCTAAATCGAAAACTCCTCATGCCCACTTTCCTGTCCTTATCCCCACATTCCTAGATCGAAAACTCCTCGTGCCCACTTTCCTGTCGTTATCCCCACATTCCTAGATCGAAAACTCCTCGTGCCCACTTTCCTGTCCTTATCCCCACATTCCTAAATTGAAAACTCCTCATGCCCACTTTGCTGGCTTTTTCTTCTTAACCCTTTATCCAACACTCTTCACATCCAGTTTAATACCTTTTCTTTCCCCTTAATCCTAGATCCAAAACTCCAGTCCACTTTCGTGCCTTAGAACGAACAAAGAACAAGTTCTGAGGAAGGGTCACCGGACCCGAAACATTAACTGATTTTGTTTTCTTCACAGATGTTGCCAGACCTGCTGAGCTTTTCTTGCAACTTCTGTTTTTGGTCCTGATTTACAGCATCTGCAGTTCTTTAGGTTTTTAGAACAAAGAACAAGACAGAGCAGGAACAAGCCCTTCGGCCATCCAAGCCTACAGCAACACAATTTGCCCTTCCATTCTGAAACTATCTTCACTTATAGGATCCGTATCCCTCGATTTCCTTCCTATTCATGTACTCATCCAAATGCTTCTTAAATGCTGCTATTATGTCTCCTTTGACCAGCTCGTCTGGCAACGTGTTACAGGCACTCACCACCTTTGTGTGAAAAAACTTACCCCTTTGCACCTTGAACCTGTGTCCCCTAGTAATTGACCCCTCCACCCTGGGAAAAAATCATATTTTTCACTCTATCCATGCTATTCGCAATCTTATAAATTTGTTATTAGGTCACCCCTCAACCTCCTGTGTTCCAATGAAAACAAACCCAGTCTTGCTTCATAGCTAAAATTCCCCATACCAGGCAACATCCTGGTAAACCTTTTCTGTACCCCTTCCAAAGCATCCACATCCTTCTGGTAGTGTGCTGACCAGAACTGTATAAAATGTTTCAAGTGTAGTCTATTTAAAGTTCTATTAAGCTGCAGCATAACTTGTCTATCATTACACTCAGTGCCCCTTCCAATGAAGGCAAGCATGCCATAAACTTTTTTTTTAATGCTTTGTCTACCTGCGCTGCCACCTTCAGTGATCCGTGGACCTACGCACTCAGATCCCTCTGCATATCAATTCTCCTAAGGGTTCTGCCATTCAGTGTATAATTTCCACCTGTACTTGACCTTCCAAAATGCATCACCTCACATGTGTCTGTTTTTCTGTCCATGCCTCTAATTGATTTATATCCTGCTATATCCTCTGACAATCTTCCTCACTATCCCCAACTCCACCGATCTTTGTATTGTCTGCAAACTTATTAATTAGACCAACTACGTTTTCCTCCAAATAATTTATGTAGACCATGAACAGCAGAGGTCCCAGCACTGATCCCTGTAGAACACCACCACTCACAACCCTCCATTCCGACAAGGATCCTTCCACTGCTACCCTTTGTCTCTTATGACTAAGCTGGTTCTGTATCCATCTTGCCAGCTCACCCCTACACCATGTGACTTCACCTTTTGTACCAGTCTGCCATGAGGGACCTTATCAAAGGCTTTACTGAAGTCCATGTAGACAACATTAACCGCTTTTCCCTCATCAATCATCTTCATCACCGCCTCAAAAAACTCAATAAAGCTCGTGAGGCATGACCTCCCCCCCAAATGATGTCTATCGCTAATAAGTCCATTTGCTTCTAAATGCATATAAATCTTGAACCTGAGACTTTTTCCAATAATTTCCCTACCAGTGACGTGAGACTCCCAGGTCTGTAATTTCCAGGATTATCCTTGCTACCCTTCTTATACAATGGGACAACATTGGCTATTCTCCAGTCCTCTAAGACCTCAACTGTGGCCAAAGAGAATACAAACATGTCTGTCAATGCTCCAGCAATTCGTTCTCTTGCCTCCCCCTCAATATTCTGGGATAGATCCCAGTAGGATGTGGGGACTTATCTATCTTAATACTTTATAAGACAATGATACCTCTTCCGTATTAATAGCAAATTGGTTTAGAAACTCCCCACTCCCTTCCCTGACATCATCCTCTACCAATTCCTTCTCTTTGGTGAATACTGACGCAAAGTATTTGTTTAGGACGTCACCTACCTCTTCTGGCTCCACATGTAGATTCCTTCCTTTGTCCTTGAGTGGGCCAACCCTTGCTTTGGCTCCCATATGTATAAAAAGCCTTGGGATTCTTCTTAATCCTGTTTGCTCACAACCTTTCATGGCAGCTTTTAGCCCTTCTAAATCCTTGTTTAAGTTCTTTCCTATTTTCCTTATAAACTTCAAGGGGCTTCATCAGTTCACATCCTCCTAAACCTTATGTATGCTTTCTTTTTCTTTCTGACCAAGGTCATAACATCCCTTAATTCTTTATCCAACATTCCTCACATCCATTTTCTGCCTTTTTTCCCCTAACCCTTAATTTGACATACTCTTCACACCCACTTTTCTGCCCTTTCCCTGTAATCCTCACTCCAACAATCCTCTCATCCACTTTCCTGCCACTTTGTAACCGTTGATCCAACACTTCTCAAGGCAACTTTTCTGCCCTTTTCCCTTTAACTTTGGATCTGACACTCTTCACACACACTTTCTTGCCTTTTCACCACGACCTTTGATACGACACATAATGTCCTATTTTCTGACCTTTGCCCCATAAACTTCAAATTCCCCTACTGATCAAGAATCTATCTCAGCCTTAAATATACACAAGGATTGGAGCTCATTGGAAAAGTAACATAATGAGGGCTGTTGTGGCACAGTGGCAGTCCCTACCTCTGAGCCTGGAGGCCCAGTTCAAGTCCCATCTAATCCAGAGGTGTGAACTGGCATCTCTCAGGTTGATTAGAAAATATCTGAAGGAGTAACATTCATTGTGGATAAAGGAGAGCCTTTAGGTAGACTATACATGCATTTCCAGAAAGCATTTGTTAAGGTATCACATGAAAGGTCATTGTGGAAAATAAAGTCTCATGTTTAGGGGATTGCATATTAACATGGATAGTAGATTGGCTGGCTAGCAGAAAACAGTATGGGTTTTTGCAGAATGTGACAAGTGGGGTCCAGCAGGAGGCTGTGCTGGTGCATGAACTTTTTACATGAACTAGAGGGTATAGGTTTAAGGTGACAGGGGAAAAAAATTAAAAAGGAGGAACTGAAGGGTAACTTTTTCACACAGAGGGTGTGCGTGTATGGAACAAGCTACCAGAGAAAGTGGTGGAGATGGGTACAACTCCAAGATTTAAAAGGCACCCGGATGGGTATATGAATAGGAAGGGTTTAGAGGGATTATGGATTAAATGCTATCAAATGGGACTGGGTCAGATTGGGATGTCTGGTCAACGTGAACGAGTTGAACCAAAGGGTCTGTTTCCATGATGTATGACTATGAACCTGCCCTCCCCACAGATCTCTGTGGCAGGAGTTCCAAAGACTCTCAATCCTCAGTTTTAAATTCGCGCCCCTTTATTCTGAGATTGTGCCCACTAGTCCTAGGTTTTCCCATGAGGGGAAACTTCCGCTCTGCATTTACCCTGTCAAACCTTAAGAATCTTATATATTTCAATGAGATCACCTCGCATTCTTTTAAATTCAAACAGCAGCAGATCCAGTCTGGCAGCGTGGTAACACCACTGGCCAATAGAGCTACTCTCTTATCAAAGAGAGACACAACAGGTAGTGGTTTAACCTGAGGGTCACCACTCAGGTGAGGGGAGAGGTTGAGAAGGAGACCACACCTTCATGGTAAAGTCAACCTGTGTGAAAATTGAACCTACGCTGCTGGCATCATTCTGCATTGCTAATTGAGTTAACTGACCTACTGGTCTAGAGGTTAATGCTCCTGGGGACATGGGCTCAACTCCAACCACGGCCAATGGTGAAACTTGAACGGGGCTCTTGTAGTTCAATTGTGGTGCCTACCTCTGAGCCTGGAGATCTGATTTCATACCTCAGGTGTTTAATAACATCTCTGTAACAAAATACCTAGACCAAGACCAATCAGAGACATTTATTCATGATGTTCTGTTCCAATTCTTTTTTTCTTTAAGAAACAAAAAACCTAATGGCTGAACTACACATTATCCCTGTGGATTTTTGCACGATTTATATAATCTGCGACAGTTTTTACAAACGTTCTAATTGGGATTTATAGTGAACTGTTGCTGCTGATTTAATTTGTACCTTTTTAAAAATAAAATGGGAGTAAAAGGCACTAATAATGAGAACCTCTGCCAGATTACACATGCGAGACTATTTTTTGAATTTTCATGGAGTGTTGAAGTTATGTTTCATTTTCTTCGTGTTTAAATTCTTACCAAGCGTTACTTACTCAGTCACCAGGGAAACGCGTCGTTTCCCTAGAGCGGTGGTGAGTGCAACAAGCAGTTGGCAATTAACAACTTAATTTTCATAGTATTATAGCTAATTTGACATTCCTTTTATCCCCTTCCAGACCGGTGTTTCTACAAAATGCCTCAAAAATTTCTCAAGTGCGTTATTCAGCTTGAAATCCACGCGGTAAGATATTCCTGCATATTTAAAAGTCACAGACGCGCCGTAAATGTATGTTTTAGCAGCGAACTTCATATTGTGTTCAATGTTTAATTATTGGCTTGTACTGAAAGAAGTCAGTATTTACGAATTGCATGCAACTGTGGACGCGATCTTTCGAGAAAAAAAAATGCCTAAAACGAGGAAAGACAAAAATTCTGAACAAGGCTCCCTGGACCCAGAATGCTAACTCTGCTTTCAAAGATGCTGCCGGACCTACGGAGTTTCTCCAGTAATTTCAGTTTGATTTTTTTTTTGGAAAAGGAGGAATGCTGTTTTCTCGAGAACCTAACTAGATCGGCACTAGCGCAGGTTTTGTTCTTTTCAAATGTATACTTCTTAACCATAAATGCGCTGTTCATTGCGTTCCTACTTTAAAGCAATATTCCCACTTCTTGTTTGCTTCGAAAACAGAGATTGCTGGCGAAACTCAGCAGGTCTATGGAAAGAAAGCAGAGTTAGCGTTTCGAGTCCGGTGACTCTTCATCAGAACAGATAACAGCAACGAAATGGGGAGGGAGAGCTGACTGCTTAGATGGAGATGGAGCCCAGAGAGAGGGGTGGGAGGGATATGCAAATGAGGGGATTATGAATTCCAGGGCTTTACAGAAAACAAGCTGAATTAGTGACAATAAGAGGTGAGGGTAGCAGTGAATGGGTAGTGGGTGCTGAAAGCAAACCACGTAATGTGATTTTAAAACAAAAACTGCAGGTGCTGGAAATCAGGAACAAAAACAGAAATTGCTGGAAATATTCAGCAGGTCTGGCAGTATCTGTGGAGAGAAATCAGAATTAACGTTTCAGGCTGAGTAATTAGGGTATTGCTGAACAAATGCTGCTTGATAGCACTATTGGTGACCCCTTCCATCACCTTGCTGATAATTGCGAGGTGGCTGATTTGATGGTAATTGGCTTGATTTGACACTTTCTCTCTTCACAGGCAGGACATGCATGGTCAATTTTCTACACTGGTAGATGGAAGTGTTGTAACTATATTGGCAAATCTTGGCATAGCAATTCAGCAGCACAAGACTGCAGGACTATTGCTGGAATGTTGTTGGGGCCCATTACTCTTACGGTTTCCAATGACTTCAGTCATTTGTTTATCACTTGGAGTGAATCAAATTGGCTGAAGGCTAACATCTGTGTGCCTTCAGGGACCTCGGGAGACAGATTATCAAATTATTATTTTTGGCAAGTACTTCAGCCTTGTCTTCTGTGCAGGTGTGCTGGGGTCCCCCAATATTTATGCCGGGAATGTTTGTAGACCCTCTACCAATGAGTTGATTAATTGCCTGCCTGCTAACCATTTATGACTGGATGTGGTAGGATGGCAGAGCTTAGGTATGACCCATTTGTTGTGAGATTGCTTGGTTATTGGCAAACAGCTAGGCAGCATGCTGTACAGTTAACCTTGAGTTGTAGCTTCACCTGGTTGACACCTATCCTGCAGCTCCTGGCATGCTCTCCTGCACTCTTCATTCGACCAAGGTAGAATGAGGATATGCCAGGACATAAGGTTACAATTTATGGTTGAATGCAATTTTCTAACTGCTTAATGTCCACACTGACTGTTGGATGCCAAGGCTTGAGATCCTAGATTTGCTTGAAGTTTGTTCCACTAAGAACAATAGAGGATCAGACCCCAATGTAGCGGGTAGGATACTGTCTTTGCAATGACCCTGCGATGGTCATTGCAACCCTTAGTCTCGTGGACACATCCATCTGCAAAAGACAGATTGAGGATGAGGTCAAGTTGATTTTTCTCTTGTTAGTTTCCTCACCTTCTGATTCGCACCGAGTCTAGCAGCTATGTTCTTTCAGACAGCTAATGGAGCTATTTGGAATATTGTCTGTAAGGCACAATTCCATAACTAAGATTATGTCAGGCTTTTGCTCGACAAGTCTGTGTGAGAACTCTCCCAGTTTTTGCAGAAGCCCCGAGATATAGTAAAGAGGACTTTTACAGGGTCGATCGGGCTCTGTGGCAATATTGGTTACTATTGGTTTCATTGATACTGGGTGGTTTGTACAGTTTCTTTTCTTTTACTAAACTTGATAGCAGTTAGACATACTCAAAGGTTCACTCTGCCATTTCAGAGGGTCTGTTAAGAGTCATTGCTGTGAATCTTGAGTTACATGTAGTCTGAACCATCATGACTGATTTCCTTTCCTAAAGAACATTAGTGGGACTAGCTGAGTTTTTAACAGTTTAGTGATTACCATTAGTCTAGACTTTAACTCCAGATTAATTAATTTAATTCAAATTTCACCATCTGTCTCGGGATTTGAACCAATGCTCCCAGAGCATTAGCCTGCGTTTCTAAGTAGTCCAGTGGCATATGACTCTGTATCATCCCCACCCCCCCCAAAATAATACTCCTGGGAAAGGACAGCCACAGCATGAAGAGCAACATTTTACCCCGATACGCCTGCAATATGACGATACGTGTGGGTCATCAATTGTGATCGATCTTAACACCATTCAATCATGATGGGGCAGCAGTGATGTGATCGACGCTGAGATCCATACACCAGTGAGAGCAGGCTAACAATTGTCTCAGTACCAGGAACCAAAAAATGAAAAAAAATGTTGTTAAACCTTAGGCCATTCTTAGTGAACAAATTGGTGGAAGTGCAATTTTATAAAGTCTCAAGATGTTAAAAATTATACAAAATTTATAAATAGAATTTTAGTACTCATTTTTAGTTCACATATGGACATGTAAAAGACTTTTCTAAAAATTCAACTTTTGGTTACAAATTGAGCTGTTACTGTGCTTTTATTTTCTTCTTAAGGTAACCTGTCCGGGTGTGATGTTGCCAAGGAAAGATGAGCTCTATATCAATATTTATATGCTTGGTCAGTACTGGA
The DNA here is from genome assembly GCF_021869965.1 of Rhincodon typus. Lineage (NCBI taxonomy): Eukaryota > Metazoa > Chordata > Chondrichthyes > Orectolobiformes > Rhincodontidae > Rhincodon > Rhincodon typus. The sequence continues at coordinate 14,303,415 of NC_063334.1, read as the reverse complement.
AGACAAAATGTTTTATGCCAATATTCCCACTTCTTATTCATGAAAGTCTGCAGTTTGAAAAAGTGAGTACAAGTAAAATTATTTCCGTTGCCAGTTCCCACTCCAGGGGCTTGAGGTCTCAAGAATCAAGGCTGAACCTTCGCTGATTTTCCCATATTACAACAGTGATCATACCTCAAAAATCCTTGACTAAAAAGTGCTTTGATGTCCCAGGGTTGCAATTGATGTTAAATAAATGCAATTTTTTTTCTTATATGTTGAAGTATTTTACCTGCTTGAATTGAACATTTCACTGTATGTTGTATTTGGGTATATTTGTTATAAACCATTTGATTTTGATCGATTTATTGTTTTCACATGTACCAAGATACAGTGAAAAGTATTATTTTACATGCTATACGGGTAGATTGTACCATACAAAGTGCATCAGGGTAGCAGAACACAGTGCAGAGTACAGTGTTACAGCCACAGAGAAGGTGCAGAGAGATAGAGAGATCAGAATTAACATTTGAGAGGTCCACTCAAAAGTCTGATAACAGTGGGCAAGAAGCTGTTACTTGAATCTGTTTGTGCATGTGTTCAAACTTTTATATCTTCTGCCCGACGGAAGAGGGCGGAAGAAAGTATAACTGAGATGGGAGGGGTCTTTGCTTGTGTTGTTGCTTTCCTGAGGCAGTGGGAAATGTAGCTGGAGTCAATGGATAGAAGACCAGTTTGTATGATGGACTTGGGCTGTGTTCACTACTTTGTGGTTTGTTCTGGTCTTGGGAAGAACATATGCTACACCATGCTGTGATGCATCCAAACAGGATGCTTTCTATGGTGCATCTAGAAAAATTGGTAAGAGTCCTTAGGGACTTGCTGAATTTCCTCAGCCTCGTGAGGAAGTAGAGACATTGTTGTGCTTTCTTGAGTGTTGCGTCAACTTGGCTGGACCAGGACAGATTGTTGGTGATCATCACTCCCAGGAACTTGACGCTCAGCGTCTCAGCACCATTGACACAGACAGGGGCGTGCCCTCCTCTCCACTTCCTGAAGTCAATGACCAGCTCCTTTGTTTTGATGACATTGATGGAGATTGTTGTTGTGCCAATAAGCACTCTATCTCCTTCCAGTATTTTGCCTTTTCATTGTTTGAAATCCGACCTAAACAGTGGTGTCGTCAGTAAATCTGTAAATGGAGTTGGGGAGGAATTTGGCAGTCATGAATGTTTAGGGAGTATAGTGGAGGGCTGAGTATGCAGCCTTGTGGGGCACTGGTGTTGAGGATTATGGTGGAGAAGGTATTGTTGCTTACTCTTACTGATTGCAGTCTGTCGATCAGGTAGTCGAGAATCCAGTTACAGAGTGAGGAGCTGAGACCTAGGCCTTGGAGTTTTGAGATGAGTTTGTTTGGAATTATGATGTTGAAGGCAGAACAGTAGTCAAGACGTAGGGACCTGACGTAGGTATGCTTGTTATCCAGTTGCTCCAGGGATGAGTGTAGGACCAGGGAGATGGCATCTGCTGTGGATCTGTTGTGCCAGTCGGCAAACTGCAAAGGATCAAGGCAGTTAGGTAGAGTGGAGTTGATGTGAGCCATGACTAACCACTGGAAGCACTTCATAACTTTTTGGACTTGATGTAGGAGGGTTTTCAGATGATACGAAAATTGGTGAAGTGGTAAATAATGAGGATGATAGCCTTAGATTACAGAATGATCAGCCTAGATCTGACGGGCAGATCAGTGACAAATAGAATTCAATCCTGATAAGTACAAGGTGTTCTCATAGGTAGGACAAACAAGGCAAGGAAATACCTTACAAACGGTAGGACACCTGAGAAGCACCAAGGATCAGAGGAGCCTCCGTTTGCATGTCGTCTGGACCCTAAAGTTAGTGGTAGATAAAGTGCTTAAGGCATATGGGATACTTGCCTTTATGAGCCAAGGCATAGAGTTTAAGATAGAGGGGAGTTATGCGGGACATGGATAAAATGTTGGTTAGGCCACAACTAGAATAATGTGTACAGTTCTGGAGTCTACATTATAGGAGGGATGTGATAGAACTGGAAAGAGTGCAGAGGAGATGTACCAGGATGTTGCTGGACTGGATAGTTTTAGTTATGGAGAGAGATTGGATAGATTGTGGTTGCTTTCCTTGAAGCATAGGAGACTGGGGTGGGGTGGGGGCATAATTTAAGATCTCTAAAATTTGATAGAGAAGGTAGACAGGAGGGAAATTTATCCCTTGCTGGAAGGTGAAGGGATCAATGACCAGGAGCATAGATTTAGGGTAAGGAGCAGGAGAGTTAGAGGGGATGTGACACAATATTTTTTCACTCATAGAGCGGTGAGAATTGAACTCACATTTTAGGGTGGTCCAGGCAGACAGCCTCACATCACTTAAGTGTTTAGATTAAGTATTTACACTTGCCAAGGCACACAAGGCTATGGGCCGAGTGCTGGAAATGGGATTAGAATAGTTAGGTGATAGTTTTTGACTGGATCAGGCTTGATGGGCCAACTGGCCTTTTTCTGTGCTGTAGATCTCTATGACTAGAATGGCTTAGTGTTAAAGTATTGCTGTGCTGTTGAAGGTGCGTTCACTTAATGGCATGTTGATAAAGGTCTTATCTGCCCTATTGAATGTACATTAATTATCCCATGACACTAGTTTAAAAAGAACAGAATTGTCATCCTGGTCAAAACTTTATCCCTCAAGCACCATCTCCAAAAATGTAGTATCTGTTCATTATCATGTCACTTTTCAGTTTCTACGCTCAAGTAGGTTGCTTCATTTCTTGTAGTACAACAGTGATAATATCTCCAAAAATACTTTAACTTCAAAGTGCTTCGATGTCGTGGGGTTGCAAAAGATATTACATAAATGCAATTTTTTTATGTTAAAGTATTTTATCTGCTTGAATTGAACGTTTTACGGTGCACATTTGAAAATTCACATGAAAACACTGCCGTCAGTTTAAACGTTGAATCATGGTAGGTAAGGAAATAGATGTGTGTGGGGAGGTGGGAATCAAAGTGGGGGAAAAACAGCGGGAATAAGAAAGGGAAGAGGAATGGGGAGTTGAAGGTGGCAGTTGAAGGGAGAAGCAGAGCTGGAGGAGACAACAAAAAAGGAAAGGTGATTGGATAAGGGATGAGTGAGGGATAGACAAAGGAAGGGTGGTAAGTGAAGCAGCATCAGGGGAAGGAGCGAACACAGTGAAAAGGTGAAGAAGGAGAAATGAAGAGATCAAAAGAAGGGAAGAGAAGGAAGTTTGGGTATATCACAGGAAACAAAGAAATGGTAGCTGTTTCAACAAGTCACCATTTTGGAAAATAATCTTCAAGAAGGATAATGTTTTACTGTGGAGGAATTTAACATACATTTCCAGTAGATGCAAAAGCAACATGGAGGAGCCTTATCAGCTCAGTGCAGGAGGGGATTTGGATTGTTGGAGAGGGTCTCTGAATTAAACACGTCTGATTTATGGGAGAGGAATGAAGACAAAAGTTAATGGAAAACCGTTGCACGTGTGTAGTTTCTCCCAATAGTTTTGTGCTAATTTGTTGACATTGCTATTGACCGTAGTAGAAATGGAACTTCGGTTAATTTTCCCTTGTTTTTATACCACCTGCTTCAATGTTACTGGCGTAATGTTCAAATAGTTAATGCATTTGCAAGCGAAGTCATACGCTTTCCTTCTGTATTCTTCTTAATTGTCTAGTGCTTCTATTTCTGCCATTCGTATTCATTTTCTATCATTGAGAATAGTCATTGAAGTTAAATTCAATTTTCTATTGGAATTTTAATTGCCAGTAGCTACTTGCTTTCACTTACATGCATTCTCAAATAGATTCTGTTTGACAGATGGGTTTTTTCAAATTTTTGAGCTATGTTTTTCAAAGTTTAACAGTGGCAATGAAATTCACCAAGACTTGATTAGCCTCTGATTCCAATGCAAACAGCAAACATATTTTGTGTATACAATTGCAGCATACAGCCAGAATTAAACATGCTGTTGAATGATTGAATGCCTGAGCAGAGTTGCAAGAGCCTAGATGATTAATCTGCATTTCATCAAGCAGAGATGTATTTTAACTGGAGCAGGTGCTGCAAACAGCTGGACAATGTGTGAGGCCTGCAGAAAGAGGTATTGTGACGCAACAGATAAGTCAACAGGGTCTATGTGAGTCAGTATTCGAGGAATTGGCACAGGAGCTGGACATAGGGAGACAAACACTGTATCTGCAGAACTATGAAGCACTCCAGGTGGACAAGTATAAAAGCATCGGGAACTGCTAGCCATAGCATTCTGTGCTGACAATGTAATCCAATGACCTGATGCAGTGCCTGAAAATGTCAATGACCTCACCCAATTGTTCAAGGTCAGTGTATGACTCTTCTAATGCTGTATCCCACTATCTGTCCTACTAATTTCACACTGTTCAATGCACCATATCCTCCTTATTCACCTACTAGCAACTACCATCAGTCCCAACTCCCTCCCATTCCCAAATCCTACCATAACCTGTTCGTTGAGATTTGGAAAAGAGGAAAAATATTTCACATCAGTTTTTACTATGAGAAAGAAATGGAGGCTGGATAACACAGTGAAATATATTTTGATGTTTATAAAAACAGTTCACATGACAGAAGAGGAAGTTTGTGAGGTCTTAGAGAGTATAATGGTGGCTAAATCTCCAGGACATGATGTAATATATCCCAGAATGTTGTGGGAAGCAAGGGAGAAAATTGCAAGACTTCTTCCAGAAATATTTGCATCATCAATAACTACGGGGTGAGGTGCCTGTGACTGGAGGCTTGCCAATTTTGTACCTTTGTTTAAGAAAGGTTGTAAGGAGAAACCAGGGAACTGTAGATCTGTGAGCCTGACGTCTGTTGTGGGTAAATTGTTGGAGGTGATTATAAAAGACAGGATTTATGGACATTTAGAGGAGCAAAAATTGATTGCGGATAGTCAGCATGGTTTTGTTCAAGGAAAATTGTCACACAAACTTGATTCAGTTTTTTGAGCAAGTTACCATAAGGATTGAGGGCAGGGCAGTAGACATTGTTTACTTGGACTTTAGTAAAGCCTTCGACAGGGTTCCGCATGGCAGATTAGTAAAGTTTGGTCACATGGGATTCAGGGAGAGCTTGCCAATTGGCTGCATAATTGGCTTGGCAGGAGAAAGAGAGTGGTGGAGGGTTGCTTTTTGGACTGGAGACCTGTCACTAGCAGTGTTCCACAGGAATCTATTCTGGCTCCTCTTTTGTTTGTCATTTATATAAATAATTTGGAGCGAATGTAGAAGGCATGGTTAATAAGTTTGCGAATGACACCAAAATTGGTGGCATAGTAGATAGTGAAGAAAGTTTCCTAAAGTTACAAAGGGATCTTGATCAAATGGGTCAATGGGCTGAAAAATGACAGATGGAGTTCAATCTGGATAAATGTATGTATTGCATTTTTGGTACAACAAACAAGGGTAGGGCTTATACAATTAATGGTAGGGCCTTGGATAGTGTCGTAGAACTATCTAGACCTAAGGTTTCAGGTACATAATTTGTTGAAGTTTGCATCACATACAGATGGTGTTTAAAAAGGCATTTTACACGCTTATCTTCATTGCTCAGTCCCTTGAGTAAAGGAGTTGGGAAGTTATGTTGAGGTTGTACAGAACATTGGTGAGGCCTCTTCTAGGATGCCGTGTCCAGTTTTGGTCGCCCAGTTATAGGAAGGGTACCGTTAAGCTGGAGAGGGTTCAGAAGAGATTTGCCAGGATGTGGCTGGGTATGGAAGGTTTGAATTAAAAAGAAAGGCTGGATTGGCTGGGACTTTTCTCACTGGAACATGGGAGCTTGAGAGGAGACCTTAGAAATTTATAAAATCGTGAGGGGTATGCACAGAGTTATTGGTAGTTGTCTTTTGCCTAGAATGGGGGATTTCAAGACTAGGGGGCACATTTTTAAGGCGAGAGGAGAGAAATTTTAAAAAGACATAAGAGCTAATTTTTCTGACAGGGTTGTTCGCGTGTAGAAAGACCTTCCTCAGAAGTGGTGGATGTGGGTACAATTACAATGTTTAAAAGACATTGGATAGATACATGAATAGGAAAAGTTTGAAGGGATATGGACCAGGACCAAGCAGGTGGGACTAATTTAGTTTGGGATTATGTTCGTCATGGACTGGTTGGACTGAAGGGTCTGTTTCCGTGCTGCCTGACTCTATAAGAAACAAAGAACATCTGTGGAGAGAAATCAGAGTTAACGTTTTGGGTCCAGTGACCCTTCCTCAGAACTGGACCTGAAATGTTAACTCTGGTTTCTCTCCACAGATGCTGCCAGATCTGCTGAGCTTTTTCAGCAATTACTGTTTTTGTTTCCAATTTCCCAGCATTGGCAGTTGTTTCGGTTTGTAAAAATAAAGAACTGTCAGCTGACCAGGCAATGAAAATGTAATAAAAATGGCGCCAGTACTCTTTGAACTCAACAAACAGCTCAGACACTGGCATTGCATACGTGTTCGTAGTTACCTTAGAGGGCAGCAGGGGGGAAAGGAGGTGCCAGCTCATTGCAAGGTGAAAATGCATACAAACTTGCTCTGTTTGAACTCTTGATTTGATTTCACTGGAGTAATGTACATAAAATCAGTGATGGCAGCATGTAGAAGTGCTGTTGAAGGACTGCAGAAAGCATGCAGGCATTGTTAAGGTGCACGAAGGAGACCAACACCAAACGTGCAGATGGCTTTCTGTGGAGCTTGGAATTGGTGGGAAACTCCATTACCACACTTGAGGACTTAAACATGACATAGTGCCTGATGACTAATGTCACCGCTTATATTGCAACACAAATAAGTCGAAAACATTTGGATTTTACAGTGGAAGTTCAGATTGATGTCCGGTACCATAGCCTGCAACCTTGAGCATTCATGGCTGCAAATACCTGTTTTCAAAAGGGGTTTCAGAGTATGACTGATATGACAATCTGTCCTCCAGCATATTACTAAAATTGTAGAGGTGCCGCCCATGGGAGTTCCAGTTGGACCAGACGAGGAGTGGAGCCTATCTTTACACACATTTTTATATTTACTCCTTGTAATTGAACAACTAACAAGCCCCTATATAGTGTTCAATTAATTGTCCAGTTAATGCCACCACCTATATGCAATAAAGCACAATGAATGTATAGTAACACCAATATCTTGACACTTCTTTCTTAGCAGATTAGGCCAATCTGCCTTGTCTCTGTAACCACGCACAGTTTTTATTTAAAGTATTATCTAATGCCCTCTTCACTGACTCAATTGACACTTTCCCCACCTGAGTTCTAGGCAGTGAATTCCAGACCCTAATTCCTCATTGTGTATAAAAGTTATTTGGCCTAACTTGCGTTTACTTCTTTCGCCTAACTTGCATTTGCTTCTTTTGCAAGACACTTTAAATCTTTTCTCTATGGCTCTCAATCCTTTTTTGAGCAAGAGCAGTTTCTCCCTGTACACTCTGTCCAGGCCCTGTATGATTTTGAAAACTTCTATTGAATCTCCTCCTGGCCTTCTCCTCTCCAAGGAAAACAGTCCCAACTTCTCCAGTCTTTCCTCATAACCGAGTGTCTCATCCATGGAACCATTCTTGTAAAGCTCTTCTGCAGTCTTTACAATGTATTGACAGTATAGTACCCAAAATTAAACATAATCCAGCTGAAGTCAAACTAGTTCCCCGCTGTTTTATTCTATGCACTTCTTGATGAAGCACAGAATAGTATGTGCTTTATTAGCAATGCTCTCTACTTGTCCTGTCATCTTTAATGATTTATGCATGTCTCACCCAGGCCTCCTTTATACTCTGAAACCCCTTTATTCTGTCTCTCCATGTCTAATTTTTGGTCCCCTTTTCTAAGGAAAGATATATTAGCAAGAGAGGCAGTCCAGAAATGTTAACTAGATGAATTCTGGATCTCCTCTTGATCTACGCTGTTGCTCTAGATCTATTGGAGCCAAAGCAGCTACCTCAAATAAGTCAATGTTTAGCTCTATAATTGCAAAAGGTAAAACAGTTTATGATAGCTTGGCACATCTGATCTGTGGTGCTAAGAAGATCCCTTCGTGATGTCTCCCAGCTCAAGGAAGATGTTCTCAACGTTCCCTTGATCTTCTTGATTACCAGCATGGCTGTAAGGCTAATATTTGTGCCTTGCTGTTTGGGTTGATTTTTAACATAGAAGCCACTGTGGAGCTGATTCTCTGCTCTGAAGTTTTCAGACCAAGAAAATGGATGAAGTTGAAGGCATATTGTTAAATTTCAGAACTCTAATTGATTTAGGTAGCTAAGTAGGTATTTTACTAGCACAGCCAACATAATATGGGTGCCCCCAATTGTAAACGACCTTTGGGAATCTAGCAACTGCATAGATTCATAGAATCTGTCATCTTTGCTATCTTGCTTAGCTAATGTTTGATTTGTTGTGCTTTAAAGGGTATCTTGCAATCTCAATACATGCTCGTGCTATTCCCTAGTCGATGTTCTGACATTATAAATAATCCCCAAGACAACTTGAAAGAAGCCACTGAGAGGAATACTTGATGATAATGGGCATAATGATAATGGTTTGCATGTAGTCCTTTGTGCAACAGATCATATAAAATGTGTATTTATACTGGTGTTTTTTTGCAAGCCCTCAGGCAGAGTTACTCAAAAAGGTCCTAATTTGGCACGCTAGTGAACCTTAGCTTAACACAGCACCTCCCTTCTTCTTTAGATCCTCCGTGAAGTAAATAGTGGAATATATTCTGCTGTACCTACCCTGTGAGAGAGATCACATATTGATATTTGTGAAATATTGGGGGGAAAAATGCAAAGGGTTTCTCCAATCTGATAAAATCAACACAGTTTCAAAACCCTTCATGGTCATAAAATCCTAAAGCCTACCATAATCAGATAATCCTCACAGTTGGTGCTTGTCACACAAAACCACCTAACTAAGAGGTAAAGACAAAATCAGGAGCCTTTAATCTAACAATTTCATTGACTCTCATTCTGACATCTGATACCATGAAGATGTACACAGAATTGTGGGAAAATTCATCAATGATGAGCGATCTCTGGCCGGGGTTGCAGCAGTAAATGGGTCTTATTAAAGGCACAAAATGGATGAAAAACCTCCCTTTCCCTTTTTTTTTGAACAAAATTTCTTTGCCATTTCTGTACTGTTCATTTAGCATAGAATTTTGAATTCTCTAATTTGCGTTCTCCTGCCAGAAGTTCATAAAAAATGATGTCCCTTCTAAGAAGTGACTTACCCTCCTCAAACTGGAAATTTCAGGCCTATCTTTGCATGAGCTTTGTAATTAAACAATGGTTATATAGAAATTTCCCAGAGATTTTTCTTCAAAGTTCATTGAATTAAAGTCCATGCAATTCTTTTCTGCTACCACCAGATACCACTAACGTGCTTTATAAACTCAGCAGTACATAATTTAAGGTGATGTACGATACTGTTCCTTCTGTTATAAAAGGGCTTAAATTATATCGTGTTACTATTGAAATTGGGTATAATAAAACTACAGAAATTAGAATTCTTAGGTAGTCACTTTTTGATGATTCTTCTCTTAAATTAACTCAAAATAATGCAGGAGAAGAAAATCTGTTAGGATGTATACTGCTATTTATGTGCAACTGAAAGAAAGGTCCATTGTGTGCACAAATGTGGAATGACAACAAGAACTCAAATTTACATAACTAGTTTAACACAGCAAAACATCCAAGGTGATTCATGTTTGAAGGTCATACCCAATAGGGAGCAGAGAGAAAATGATAGGAATTGTTCAAGTTTGCAGTTAGAGTGATTTTTTTTAAAAAGGAAGCTTCCAAGGGTGGGGTTGATGTAATAAGAAGAACGATTTGGAGGAAAATGTTGCAGACATTTGGTCCATGTTTCTTACTAGGCCACTTTACTCTTATTTTTCCATGTGAAGTGATAGTTATTTTAATAAACCTGTTTAAACATGTTCCAACACACTGAGGCAGGTATACCTGAAGACTTATACTTTGATTTGGTTTTGTTCCAAGTTCAGCTTGACTTTGAAGGCTGTTGTTATTGTCTAGCAGTTCAGCTTTGTTTAACCCTTGAGCAATGCGTTTGTCACTAATCAAATCAAGTCTAGCAAAAGAGCAAAGACCGAAGTTGCTGGAAAAGTTCAGGTCTGGCAACATCTGTGAAGAAAAATCAGAGTTAACGTTTTGGTTCCAGTGACCCTTCCTCAGAAAAGATGGTAGCTAGGAAAATGTCAGTTTATATGCAGAAGATAGGGTTGGGGAAGGGGTTAAGGAGTAAATGATGGGTGGGGATAGAGCCCAAAGAGAGAAGACAGTTGAGTAGATAAAGGAGTTGGTAACGGTCTGGCTAGGAGGGTGAATAGCTGTTAATGTTAGTGGCTAACAATAGGTAGTGTGTAATGGCAGGCTATGTGACAACAAGATCTGGTGTGTGAGGTAGGGGGCTAGGCCAGGAATTCATGTCTAAAATTACTGAACTCGATATTGAGTCCAGAGGGCTGCAGGGTCCCCAAGTAGAAAATGAGGTGGTGTTCTTCCAGCTTGTTCTCTCTCTTTTGGGCTCTATTTATTTTAGAGTTAGGATTCTGAACTAACGGTATGTGAATGTGGTCTGTGCATCCAAAGGGATTTCATAATTAACTTGAGCATTTCTGTGGCCATGATGATTTCTCTTAAAACAGAGACAGCGACTTAACTGAGGAGGAATGGGGCTTTGTTTACATTGGAGATTTTGACAGAACAAGGTAAACAGAGTAATTTATCAGATATAAGATTTGCTTCATAGGTGGACAGCACGCTTGCCTTCATTGCTCAGACCATTGAGTATAGAAGTTGGGATGCTTGCTGAGGATGTTGGTGAGGCCGCTTCTGGAGTATAGTGTGCAGTTCTGTGTTGCCATGTTATAGGAGAACCGGAGCGGTTTAAGAAAAGATTTATCAGGATGTTGTTGAGGAAAGAGGGTTTGAGTTATAAAAATAGGTTGGATAGGCTGGAGCGTAGGAGGTTGAAGGATGACCTTATACAGGTTTATAAAATCATGAGGGGCATAGATATGGTGAATAGCAAAGGTCTTTTCTCTAAGTTGGGGGAGTTGAAAACTAGGGGGCATATTTTTTAAGGTGAGAGGAGAAAGTTTTAAAAAGTAGACGAGGGGCAACTTTTTTACAGAGGTTCATGTTTGGCATGAACTACCAATATAAGTGGTGGATGGGTACAGATACAACATTTTAAAGACATTTGGATAAGTACATGAATAGGAAAGGAAAGGTTTGGAGGGATATGGGCCAAGTGCAGGCGGGTAGGGAGGCAATGGCCTAGTGGTACCGTCACTGGACTGTTAACCCAGAGACCTGGGTTCAAATCCCACCATGGCAGATGGTAGAATTTGAATTCAATAAATATTTGGAATTAAGCGTCTAATGATGACCACAAATCGAGTGTCGATTGTCAGGAAAAACCCATCTGGTTCAGTAATGCCCCTTTTCGGGAAGGAAACTGCCATCCTTACCTGGTCTGGCCTACATGTGACTCCAGACCCACAGCAATGTGGTTGACTCTTAACTGTCCTCTGGGCAATTAGGGATGGGTAACAAATGCTGCCTGGCCAGTAAGGCCCTCATCCCATGAATGAGTAAAGGAGAAAAATAGGTGAGACTAGTTTAGTTTGGAAACATGGTTGGTGTTGACTATTTGGACTGAAGGGTCTATTTCCATGCTGTTTGACTGACACTATGGTGTGTGTTTGTGCACACTGTAAAGAAGTGTTTTTGGGCTTAGTGGGATTGCGTTTCAAAACCTTAGAATCTGTATTATATGCAAATAGTTGTTTTTGAGTATAATGTCTTTCTGTTTTATTGTAAAAACTGAATCTGCAGCATTGTGAGTCTATGTTTCAGTGAAAGACCTTTTTCTTTGGGGGAAAAATATCAAATATGATCTATCAATCCAGATTTCAGCCAGGGATCTGACTTGTCTCTTAATGACATTAACTTGGATCATAACATGTTACCAGCTATACCAATGATGTTACTTGGTTTTGTCTGGACCACATGCTTTGTATTAAGTCTTCATATATAATATTTGTCACTTTCTCATGCTTACTTTCTCATTAACAGGTGTTTGGAAAAGATGTTGTTGACCCTGCAGATGTTGCTGCCTTCTTGGAATGTATGTAGAACATCATTAATTCTTTAATGGCAGACTTCAAACAAAAGTATTAATGCCTGTGAAAAACTTATAACTGGTATTTTCATTATTGAATGCAAAAACAAAACATCATTACAATTAATTTGTTGTGAGAGTTCAAGAATTCATTAAGTTGATTTCTAATATAGTCATAGTCACAGAGTCATACAGCATGGAAACAGACCCTTCGGTCCAACCAGTCCATGCCAAACATAATCCCAAACTAAAAGTCCCACCTGCCTGCTCCTGGCCCATATCCCTCAAACTTTTCCTATTCATGTACTTATCCAAATGTCTTCTAGTTGTTGTAGCTTTACCCACATCCACCACTTCCTCTGGAAGTTTATTACACACACGAACCACCCTCATGTATTTTTTAAATCTCTCTCTTCTCACCTTAAAAATGTGCCCCCTAGTCTTCAAATCCCCCATCCTAGGAAAAAGACAATAACCATTAACTGTACATATTACCCTCATTATTTTATAAACGTTTATGATGTTGCCTCTCAACCTCCTATGCAAGAGTGAAATTTTGAACTGTAATAAATTTTATGAAAAGTGCTGCCTTGTGTTAAATTGAACAACTTTCTTTCAAAAGAAAAGAAATAAACAAAATTACACTATGTAAGATAGAACTGACATAGCTCAAATTTGATTTCATCATTAGAGTTCTTGACGTTAAGCTGCAAGGTTTGGGCTGAGGACGGGCAGATGAAGTTTAATTTAGGTAAATGTGAGGTGCTATGTTTTGGAAAGGCAAATCAGGGCAGAACTTATACACTTACCGGTAAGTTCCTGGGGAGTGTTGCTGAAAAAAGAGATCTTGGACTGCAGGTTCATAGTTCCTCGAAAGTGGAGTCCCAGGTAAACAGGATAGTGAAGAAGGCGTTTGGTGTGCTTGCTTTTATTGGTCAGTGCATTGAGTATAGGAGTTTGGAGGTCATGTTGCAGCTGTACAGGACATTGGTTAGGTCACTTTTGGAATATTGCATGCAATTCTGGTCTCCCTGCAATAGGAAGGATGTTGTGAAATTCAAAAGTGTTCAGAAAAGATTTACAAGTATATTACCAGGGTTGGAGGGTTTGAACTACAGGGAGGTTCTGAATAGGCTGGTGCTATTTTCTCTGGAGCATCGGAGGCTGACAGATGACCTTAAAAGTTTATAAAATCATGAGGGACATGGATAGGGTAAATAGCCAAGGTCTTTTCCCTGGGATGGGGGAGCCCAAAACTAGAGGGCATAGGTTTAAGGTGAGAGGGGAAAGTGTCTAAAGAGGACTTAACGGGCAATTTTTTCACAGAGGTTGGTGCGTGTATGGAATGAGCTTCCAGAGGAAGTGGTGGAGGCTGGTACAATTAGAGGAAGGGTTTAGAGGGGTATGGGCCAAATAATGGCAAATGGGACTAGATGAATTTAGGATATCTGGTCAGCATGGACAAGTTGGACTGAAGGGTCTGTTTCTATTGTGTACAGCTCTGTGACTCCATGGCTCTATAACTCACTCCTTGTGCCTAACCCTTTATAACATATCAAGGTTCACTTTAATGCTAATTGTAAGCCCTAAGTTAATGACAATTGTAGATATCTTTAAAGAACCTAGTCAGATATATTATGACGCACCTTTGGGGTGGATGGAACTTGAACCCCGTCCTTCTGACTCAGAGGCAGGGACACTGCTGCTGAGCCACAAGAGCCCAATTGCAATTATAGATGGAGCTTGAGAGAGCCCATCTAAAAGTTTTACTAGTCCTGATTAGTTACAAGACCTATTACAGTTAGAAATATACTTCAAGTTTTCTAGTATTTATTATGTCTGTCCTAACAAGTACAAAATAAATAAAACTTAATGCTGTGGTATTGGATTGATGCACTTTGGGATGCCAGTTCGTGACACTGTCAGAAGTACACGCTACCAGGTTTTAGTCCAACAAGTTTATTTGAAATCGTAAACTTTGAGTGCTGGTCCTTCATCAGCTCACTTCCCCTGGCGAAGGAGCAGCCCTCCGAAAGCTTGTAATTTCAAATAAACCTGTCGGATTATAACTTGGCATCATGTGACTTATGACTTTGTCCGCCCCAGTCCAATACTGGCACCTCCATAGTTTGTAACACTGGATGACTGGGCAGAATTATCTTGTTCTGTTTTGACTGAAGTTCTCCTTCAGTCTTCAGTCTTCCTTTCTTATGCAGGGTTGCGCATTGTTAAAAATAGAGAAAATGGCATTTTATTTGAATTTAACTGAGATAACGTTTGAGCAATGATTTCCAAGATATTGCAGTACTTTTTCTGTTTAATATGCCTGTGTACAGCACACATGACACCAACTTTGGACAGAATTTTCCCACCAGCTTTGGGACTGAACCAAATGGGAGTGCTGAACCAAACCTGCTGGTAGCCAGACCAGTACAATAAAAGCAAAAGCAATCTACGTTCCAAGAAACAGTCTTTGATTAGCCATCTCCAAACTTCTCAACCAATTGGATACCATAGGCAATTCTAGATTTGGTGATGTGTAATGAGGCAGACTTGATTAGAGACCTTGAGGTAATGTAACACCTAGGGGGCAGTGACCATAATATGATAGAATTCACTTGTTGTGGTTGGTTGGCTCACTGAGCTGGTTCGTTGTTTTTCCGCAGACGTTTCATTACCCTGCTGGATAACATCATCAGTGCAGCCTCCGATGAAGCATGGTTGTGTTTTCCCGCCTGGTTTTAAAACTCTGGAGCCCATTGAGCTGGATTACCTCACTCCGGTTTTCCTTGGCAGTGGAGTGTATATGGGGTCGAGTTCTATGTGTTTGTTGATGCCTTTCTTCGTGGAGTACCAGGCTTCTAGGCATTCTCATGTTTGTCTCTGCTTTGCTTGTCTCAGGATCTTGGTGTTGTCCCAGTCGAATTGGTGGTTCTCCTTATCCACTATCCACATGGATGTGGATTACAGTGATACATACACTCTAGCCACTTCAATCCAGACTACCCCTGTGAAAAAAGGCCTGGCCTTTTGCTGCCATCCATAAGAAAAAAAGACTTTCCTTCCCTACTTGACAGCTTTCAGGAGAATCTGTATGGAGGCATTGAAAATATATTAACAATGTGGTCTCACCAATGCCCTATGCTGCTGCAGCAAAGTTTATCTGCATTTATATTCCATTCCCTTTTCAATAAATGACAACATTCTAGTTGCTTTCCAAATAACTTCAATACCAATATTTTGTGATTTATGTACCACTGAGCTCTTATTGCAGAGTTTTTCAGTCTCTCTATTTAAAGCCATACTGCATTTCTATTCCTCCTGTCTAAGTGGAAAGTGCTTTAGTTCCACTCTTTTTTCATTCTTTCCTTTTTTTAAAATACTTGGTGAAACTCTTGCTAATTTTTGTTGGGCTTTAAATTATGCCAATCTTCTGACCTACCACTAACCTTTACAGAATAGTACTTTTTCTTTCAATTTGCCGTTCTCATTAACTTACTTCATTAGCCACAAATGGTCCAGCCTTCATATTAGATTCTTTGCTGAGAGTTGCAAAATATCAATTTACATGTCTGCTATTGCATTTTAACAGCCCTACCCTTTTAATCCAACTTCCCAGTTGGCATTTAATCAGCTCTTCATATCCTTATAATTCTCTTAATTTAAGTTCAAAACACAAATCTTTCAATTCTCACCCTCAAATTGAATGCTCAAGCTAAAATCAGTCATGTTATGATCACTGCTACCTAGAGACTCCATTACCATGAGGTTAGTTGTTAATTCTGTCTAATGGCACGTTACCAGGTCCAGAAGTCTGCTGTCTGCTTGGTTCTGTCAGTCTGCAGACAAAGTTGGATAGTAACTAAGGCACCCATGTCTGGGAGCAATGATTTTGAGCAGAACTTGAAGTTAGAACCAGCGCCTGCACTTTGTGCCACACCAACCTCTGAAGATATCAACAACTATAAGTAGCAATGCAAACCACAAAAGGCTTCTACTAACTCAGCAACAACCTGAAGAAATATTGAGCAATTCACTTGAAAGTAATTGATGATTCCTTTAAATTGCGCTGGTTGGGGGGAGCTCTTTCTGATGTTGAATGCATGCTGCACGAGGTTAAGTGACGATATTAGCTGGAGCATCGATGTAAAAAACAGTGCTGCTGCCAACATGACACCAGAGTTCCATGCTGATTAATATCTTAAGCTGCATTGTTCCAATACATGTTCCTAGCAGGGGCAGTGGCATCTGTCATGGCCTGCAGTAGAACTGCGTGCACACCCATATGACGTTACTTTGGACACAAATGACGCCCATAATACAGACAGCATGGGTGCTACGTGACTTCATTCTGCACACATTAACTTTGACGCAAGTTTTGAATTATTTTAAAATTGAGATGACACTTCAGTAGATGTTGTGGATCAAGAAATAAGGAGGGTATTGTCACCAATGAAAACATTCTTCAGTTTAGAAATGAAACATGCATCATTCTGATCATTTCAGGGTTGTGTGTTGAAATAGAGTTTTTATATGACAGTAATCCACAAAATAATGTCATCCATGTACTGTATAAAGTGTGTATGCAGCACAAATAAGATAATTGCTTTTGTTTGTCCTTTTTGTCTTCAAAATGCAAAGCTATGATCCTGCAATTTTGTATAAGGATTTGTTTGTTTGTTTATTTGAGTGCCAAAACTGAGGTTTTATTCTTTTCTTTCAGGTGACACGACTAAGTTTGAACTGATGCAGTACAGTCCTTCAGGTATCACCACCAAGTATTGAATGCAATTTATTTTAGTCTCTACTTAAATGCTGGCAGAAGTGGGGCAGTCACTCTGAAGGGGTAGCATGGTGATAATGCCACTAGACTAGTTCAAATCTCATCTTGCAGATGATGAAACTTGAATTCAACAACAAAGCTAACGGAATGGCAACCACGTAACCTCTGTTGATTGATTGCCCTAAAACCCAGCTGATAGGAAAGAAAATCTGCTGTCCTGACGTGGTCTGTCTACACATGGCTCAAAACCCTCTGGACAATTTGTGACGGACAATAAATATCAGTGACTCTCACATCCTGTGAACAAACATTTTAAAAATCACTTCATGCTGTCCATGAATGGCTGAATTTGTAAGTAAAACAGAAATTGCTAGAAAAACTCGGCAGCTCTGACAGCATCTGTGAAGAGAAATCAGAGTTAACATTTCGAGTCCAGTGAGCCTTCTTCAGAACTGTGACTCCTCTTCAAACCTATTTCTGAAGCAGAGTCACTGGACTTAAAACATTAAGTCACCTTTCTCTCCACAGATGCTGCCAGACATGCTGAGCTTTTCCATCAGTTCGTTTTTGTTTCAGATTTCCTCCATCTGCAGTTTTTTTTTGTTGTTGGCTGTATTATGTACTTATTCTAGCATGTGTTATGTTAATCACTAGTGACTTCTATTTGAAATTATTTGCACAAGTAAATCTATTTCTATAAGCACGTGTACAGATAACAAAAGTAAATACTCTGGTATCATCATTCTAAATGATCACATTTTTGTTTAAAGTATTGTCATTTACAACATCCTGGTGTCACTCTTATCTTGCCTTTTGTATCCAACTTCCCTTGAGTTAAGGGTGTCATTGAAATTTAAATAATGATCTGAATTGATGATTCTGTTCTACTCAGTATCATATTTTTGTGTAATTTCTGGACTGAAATGTCTGACAGTGTGTGTTTTACAAATGTGAGTCCTGCCCTGATTACAATTGACTGTTAACTTCTATAAACACAATGACTGTTTTACATTGAGAAGTTTGCCTATATTGTCCAATATCTAACTATACAACAACATGATCTGGAGGGTATAAAAGTCATTGTACACCTAAAATAGACTTTTGTATCTGAATTCCTCTTTGCGATCTTGTAAGGGAAGACTAAGGAAATATTGGGAGCATGAGGCCTATGGAAATATACAAATGGGGACCCGGGTGTAGGCCATTTGGCTCCTCGAGCCTCTTGCACCATTGAAAAAGATCATCACTGATCTGATTGTAACCTCAAATTCATATTCCCACCTATCTTGATATTTCTTCACCTCCTGCTTAACAAGAATATATCCAATAAAAATTGAAAGAACTGCAGATGCTGTAAATCAGGAACAAAAACAGAACTTGCTGGAAAAGCTCAGCAGGTCTGGCAGCATCTGTGAAGAAAAAAATCAGAGTTAACGTTTCGGGTCTGGTGACCCTTCCTCAGAATATATCTACCTCTGCTTTAACAATATCCAAGGACTACTACTTTTTCAAAGAGTGGGTTGTAAAGACTGATGACCCTCTGAGAGAAAAACAAAATTGCCTCATCTCTTCTTTTTTTTAAATGGGTGTCCCTTTATTTTTAAATTAGTTCTTGAATTGCCTCTTAGAGGAAACATCCTGTCTGTATGCAACCTATCAAGACCTGTTAGGATCTTATGTTTCAATCAAGTCACCCTTTGTTCTTCTAAACTCCAGGTATACACTGAGCTTGTTCAGTCTTTCCTCATAAGACAACCAACCATTCCAGGTATTACTGTGGTCAACTCTAACTGACCTGATTCCAGTTGCAGTTTACATCCTTCCTGAATACTGGATGAAGCACTCTAGGAAATGGCCTCACCAGTAACTTGTATAACTGCAGCATGACCTCCCTCCTTTATTGTGTTTAATTTCCTTCACTGTAAATGATAACATTCAATTAACTTTCCTACTTACCTGCTATATATACAGTATAACCTTTTGTGATTTTATACCCTGGGATGTGAGATCATTTCTGCATCTCACTCTGCGAGCATTCACCATTTAGATAGCATACTGCTTTTTCTCTTGCCAAAATAAAGAATTCCACATTTCCCCACATAATACTCCATTTGCCAGATTTTTGCCGACTCAATTAATCTATTTGTAGCTTCCTACTGTCCTCATCACAACTTACTTTCCTATCTACTTTTGTATCATAGCAAATGTGGCAATCATACCCTCCATCCCTTCATCCGAGTCATTTATATAAATTGTGAACAGCTGAGATTCCAGTACTGATCCCTATGGCACACGACTTGTTACATCTCACCAACCTGAAAAAGACCCATTTATGCCTACAGACAACACAATATGCAGCTGGAGGAACACAGCAGGCCAGGCAGCATCAGAGGAGTAGGAAAGTTGACATTTTGGGTCGGAACCCTTCTTCAGAAATGGGGAGGGAGAAGGAGCTGGGAAATAAATAGAGAGGAGGGATGGGGCTGGGGAAGGTAGATGGGATGGTGATAGGTGAGTACAGGTAGGGAGTGGTGGGAATTGATCAGTGGGATGAGTGAGACGGTTAGGTGGGAGAGAAGCTGGACAAGTTGTATCAGGTTAAGGAGGCGGGGATGAGAGGGACGGTTGGAAATGGGATGAGGCCGGGGGTGGGGAGATTTTAAAACTGGTGAATTCCATGTTAGGCCATCAGGCTGTAGTCTCCTGAGGCGGAATATGAGATGCTGCTCCTCCAGTTTGCGGGTGGTGTCATTGTGACACTGAAGGAGGCCCAGGATGGTCATGTCACCCAGGGAGTGGGAGGGGTAGTTAAGATGGTTGGCGACTGAAGGTGTTGCTGATTTTCATGTACAGAGCGCAGATGCTCTACGAAACAGTCTCCAAATTTATGTTTGGTCTCGCCAATGTAGATACAGTAGACCAAGTTGATGGATGTACAGGTGAACCCCTGTCTGATGTGAAAGATTTGTTTTGAGTCTTGAATGGAGGTGAGGGGGGAGGTGTGGGGGCAGGTGTCGCACTTCCTGCATTTGCAGGGACAGGTGCCGGGTGCGGTGGGTTTGTGGGAGTGTGGAGCGAATGAGGGAGTCGTGGAGAGAGCAGTCCCTACGAAAGGCAATTAGGATGGGGAGGGAAATATCTGTTTGTTTGTGGGGTTGGATTGTAAGTGACGGAGAATGATACGCTGGATGCAGACGTTGGTGGGGTGATATGTGAGAACAAGAGGGTTTCGATCTGTATGCAACAAACAACAACATCTTCCGGTCACCAACCACTTTAATTACTCCCCCACCCTGGGTGTCGTGTCCAACCTGGGCCTCCACCAGCGTCACAATGACGCCACCTGCAAACTAGAGGAGCAGCACCTCATATTCCGCCTCGGGAGCCTACATCCCGATGGCCAAAACATGGATTTTGCCAGTTTTAAAATCTCCCCACCCCCGGCCTCATCCCATTTCCAACCCTCCCTCTCATCCCCGCCTCCTTGACCTGACACAATCTGTCCATCTTCTCTCCCACCTCACTGACCAATCCCCACCACTCCCTACCTACACTCACCTATCACCATCCCACCTACCTTCCCCAGCCCACCCCTCCTCTCGCTATTTATTTCCCAGCTCCCTTCCTCCTCCCCATTTCTGAAAGAGGGTCCCGACCCGAAATGTCAACTTTCCTGCTCCTTTGATACTGCCTGGCCTGCTCTGTTCCTTCAGCTCCACACTGTGTTAGCTCTGACTCCAGCATCTGCAGTTCTTGCTACCTCTGAGTCATTTATGTCTACAGTCTTTTTTTTTTTGTTAGCTATTAAATCTGCTATCCATGCTAATATGTGGCCCCTACACCATGAACTTTATAACTTTCACAATAAACTTTTTATGTAACATTTTATCAATTTTTTTCCTGAAATTCTCAGTGTACCCACCAGTTCCCCTTTTACCCACAACATATGCTACTGCCTCAAAGAACTCCCGATAGATTATTTCAACACCAGTTTCTTGAGTTATGATGAAGGGGAGATTTCTGGCATAGGAGCTGAAGGTGGCAGTCATGAAAATGCTTTTTGAAGTTATTCATACAGTGATGTTTTTAGCTGCAGTGATTGGTTCCTGAAAATCACAACCATTTGCTTCTTTACTATGACTCCAGTTTCTCGAGGTTTTCCCTTTTCAGCCCCATTGACTAGGTTTTGTTAAGCTACATTGGTGCCATGTTGGTTCTAGTGCTGCCCAAGGCAGCTGATCTCATCACTCTTATCAGCATTCTAGTTTTGTATTCATGTCTGGACGCAGGTACGATAAATCCGAGCCAAGTGGTTTGAAAGAGCCAAAACTGAGCAAGTAATTAACTTTATGATGATTCCTTCTATTGATTGTTGATCAATGTTGTTAACATCAACTTTTATGCTTAGATTCAAATTTGTGGAGGGTGGATGATGAATGACTGGTCAGGAAAGTATTAGTTATCTCCACACTTCACAATTTTAAGGCACAGTGTGGATTTCAGTAGCAGATGAACTAAATTTGAGGTCCAGAGAGGTAAGATCTTTGAAGTTGATGTAGGCAAACATGGGAATGCAATGATTACATAATTAAAAGATTTCTCAGCATCAAATAGAACAATACAAATGAAGGTGGATACGTGGAATAGTCCCTCTTCCGCAGCTACACTGGCCCCATTCCCCACCTCTTGCTCCGCTATATCGATGACTGACTGTATCGGCGCCGCCTCGCGCTCCCACTAGGAGCTCGAACAGTTCACCAACTTTACTAACACCTTCCACCCCAACCTTAAGTTCACCTGGACCATCTCCAATAACTCTCTCTCCTTCCTGGACCTCTCTGTCTCCATCTATGGCAACCACCTTGAAACCGATGTCTATTTCAATCCTACCGACTCCCACAGCTACCTAGAATACACCTCCTCTCACCCACCTTCCTGCAAGAATGCCATCCCCTATTCCCAATTCCTTTGCCTCCGCCACATCTGCTCCTGAGATGAGGCATTCCGCTCCCGGACGTCCCAGATGCCCTCGTTTCTCAAAAACCGTAACTTCCCCTCCACAGTGGTCGAAAACGCCCTCGACCGCATCTCTCACGTTTTCCACAACTCACCCCTCACACCCCCTCTCAGCAATAACAACAAAAACAGAATCCCCCTCGTCCTCACATATCACCCCACCAACCTCTGGATTCAACGCATTATCTTCCGCCACCTTCAATCTGACCCCACTACCAAGGACATTTTTCCCTCCCCACTCTTATCTGCCTTCCGGAGGGACTGCTGTCTCCGTGACTCCCTTGTCCGCTCCCCACTTGCCCCACCAGCAACCGCAGGAAGTGCTACACCTGCCCCTACACCTCCCCCTTCACCCCCATCCCACGTCCCAAGAAAACCTTCCACATTAACCAGATGTTCACCTGCACATCTGCTAATGTGGTATATTGTATCTGCTGTTCCCGATGTGACCTCCTGTACATCGGGGAAACCAAGCGGAAGCTTGGGGACCGCTTTGTGGAACACCTACGCTCAGTTCGTGACAAATAACTGCACCTCCCAGTCGGGAACCAGTTCAACTACCCCTCCCACTCCTTGGACGACGTATCCATCCTGGGCATGTCGTTGTGGCACTGGAGGAGGCCCAGGATGGACATGTCGTCCAAGGAATCTGGCAGTTCATTCCATACACAAACCACTCGTCAATAAAAAAGTTGATCCTCTTGTCCTTTTTAAAAACTTTCTCCTCACCTTAAAAACATGCCCGTCCTGTTGCATCCACTTTTTCTGCTAAAAGTTAGTATTGACTAATTTCAGGCTGTAGTTTACGAAGCTTGATTTTATTTCAAAACTACATCAGGTGCCAAATTGGAATCTGAAAATTGAGTACACTATTAGGAAAATATAGGTCGTCTGTCTGAAACGTTTGCAAAATATGTCCACTAAAGCTTGCAGTTATAATACTTTGTTGATGTAACTGACATTGAACTTACTCATTCGTTAGAGATCCTGAAAGCTGGATAGCAGTCACTCACTACTTGTGCTACTTCCGTTCATACAGAGCTAGTAGGGACTGCCGATTCCGGAGAATGTGAGATAACAAGGTGTAGAGCTGGATGAACACAGCAGGCCAAGCAGCATCAGAG
>NC_063334.1:14208570-14275289 GCF_021869965.1 Rhincodon typus | reverse complement strand
CCCAAAACGTCAGCCTTCCTGCTCCTCTGATGCTGCTTGGCCTGCTGTGTTCATCCAGCTCTACACCTTGTTATTCACCCTCCCAGCCTGATTGTTATAAACTCTTTTGTCTATCCAACTGCTCTTCTCTCACTTCGATTTCCCCTCCCTATTTTCTGCATATAAACCGACGTTTTCTCAGTTACCATCGGTTCTGAGGAAGGGTCACGAGACCCGAAACGTTAACTTTGATTTTTTTTTCTTCACAGATGCTGCCAGACCTGCTGAGCTTCCGGCAACTTCTGTTTTTGTTCCTGATTTACAGCATTCACCATTCTTTCAGTTTTTAACTCCCAATTTGGCTCATGTATCTTCCAAACCTGTGTTTTAGGAATAGATGATAATTGCAGTCATTGCAATACAGTTATAACTACTTGTGCATCTCATCCTCCCAAACTTCCACCAGTTCCACCCCACCGATCATGGCTTTGCAATAACTTTGCAATGTGGTTATTTTAAGCATCTGTTAAAGGAATTCTTAGGTCCACCCCTAATGGTGTCAAGCTTCAGTGTTGTTTGGACATAGACACATCCAGTCAGGCGAAGACAATTCTATCTATCTCCTGACTTGGTCATTGTAGGTGGTGGATACATTTGCAGAGCAAAGAAATGCATTACTCCTCTCAGAATTTCCAGCAAATCAGAGACTTGGAAGGGCAACTAGATAAATGGGACTAAGTTAAGTTAGGATATCTGGTCAGCATGAATGAGTTGGACTGAAGAGTATGCCCTACAGCTCTGTGACTGTTACCGGGGATAAGTAACAAATGCTGGCCTAGTGAGTGACATCCACATCCTGTGAAACAAAGTCACAGAAAGATGAATGCAACTTTCATGAATTTTTTTATATCAGTTGCTGTAACTTTAGGGACATGAAGTGTCCATGTTTATTGCCCTTATTTTTCTTGTGGCTGCAAAGAAAATTGTCAATTCTTGAAAGCTTGGGACAAAAATAGAAATTGCAGGAAAAGGTCAGCAGGTCAGGCAGCATCTGTGGAGAGAAAGCACAGTTAATGTTTTGGGTTGAGTGACTCTTCCTCTGAAAGCTTGTGCATCATTTCACTTGAGGGCACATTCATCCATTTCCTTAAAGATTCCGCTGCAAACTGAATTTCCTACACCCACATTCGTATCACTTAAAAAAAAAACACATCTCACACTGAAAATGCGTAAATGAAGCCCAGTCCTAAAAATCGTACAGGTCCCGCATAAACACTTTCAGGCAGGCCATCCAGTATGATTTCAGACAAACTTCCCACAGTGTCCTAAATGCTTAAAGTATTGGCAAAGATCTGTAGCTCGGGTTGTGGATGAGGTTGTTGACTTGCTCGCCGAGCTGGCTTGTTTTTGTTCATCATCAGTATATTCTGTAAAATAGTTGATATCAGCCCTAGCAATTACCACAATGTTTTACATATAGCAACCACCAGTACAATGTGTTACAAATATATAATTTGATGGATTAAAAAAAATGTAAGGTCAGTATGGTCTTACCAGACCATAGGGCTGCTCTGTCACTAGAGGCGGTGATTTAACATGAGATTCAGCACCTTGGGCAAAGGAGTAACTTCATGGTAACTTCAGCCAGTGTGGGAATCCAACCCACACTTGGCATCACTCTGTATTGCAAGCCAACTGTCCAACCAATTGCAATTTAATAGATATACGCTGCCAAGTTTCCATCAGCAACATCTTATCAGAAATTTAAAATTGTCCTGCCCGTGAATCTCCTACTAATTTAGTTTGAACATTGTGAACACTGGCCAGACATTTCTGGGTCTGTAGCTCCCCACTGCAACGCAGGTATTTTTCCAATATTAGATGGTACAACATTTTGCAATAAGGAGAATAGTTCAGTTAATTAAACAGATAATTCAACATTTCTGTCAACATTTCAGTTAATTGCACCTAAGTTGGAGTTTTCCACAACAACAACAATTACAGAGTGCTGCCCCAGATCGCCAAAGAAAATTTCTTCCAGTTTATGCCTGGTGAGTCTTTAGTAGTAATGTTCCAATTTTAGAGGATCCTATATTAAAGAAATTGTGATTATCAAAGTTTTGAAATTGATTTTTTAAGATCAATTTTGCATAAAATGGTATATTTGATTTCATTCTTACTGATTTCTTGGAGCTATAATGTGCTTATGTTACAATATAGCAAATTTATAACAATTATCCCTGTAATAGGACATCTGTTCGTTGGATTAGTTGCCACTGTAACTCAGCCATGTGGTGTAAAACTCTGCATATGCAGGCAAACGGGGTTTTTGCCACATGTCTGGTTGAAGCTGTGGATCGCAATGACAGGAAGTCCAGAGCGTTTTCGGGGCCAAATAAAAAAGCAAAATAAACTGTTCACATTGTAAGGCCACAGTTTTGTTACACTTTATTTCTTTAACACAGTCAGAAAGTGGAAGAAAGGAGAATCAATTTAGAAGACCAAGGTGTGCCAAATCATTTAACCTGATAGGAAAATCATGCAGTGAAAAGAAATCTGAAAAGGAACGCAAGAAGCCAGCAGTAGCAGCCAGATCACGATCGCTTTCTCCGTACTGTAGGAAGTGTTTACTTGAGCTCTGTTTAGATGATGGGCAACATTCATCCCCACGCAAGTCAGATTCCTTTGGCAGGACTTTTACGAATCGCTCTGTAAGTATCTTTAAATTCATTGGTTTAACTGCTCTTTAGGAATACGCTAATTGAAGTTTAATAACATATGTTTCTTTCTCACTATAAAAATCTCTAAGTTTTGTAGTACTTTTGTAGTTTATTCTTGATAAAGAGATCATGTTCCCTGAAATTACATTGAAGAATTCTCAAGGGATACTCAGCGTTTTCTTTTAAACTGGTAAATGCCTTCCTTTAAAATGGCAGGAAGATAACTTAAAAATAAAATGTGCATGATTTAGTATCCACAGTATAATGTTATCCATTCTTTTAATATTGTTCTCAGACCTAGAAATAAAGTGTATTAATTACTATGGTTAGAATCTAAGGAATAAAAGACAATTCCTAAACAAAGTTCGCCTTTATTCAAGCTTAAAAAATGATTCACTCAGCTGTCATCACAGCTTTCCAAATAAGTCTGAAAGCTATACATACTTGGAATTACTTCGAAATGCATTTGTCTTTGTCATGCAGGATTTTTTAAGAAATTGTATTCTTTCAAGGGCTGTGGATATCATGGGTAAGGTCAGCTCTATTGCCCTTCCTAATTCCCTTTGGGACGTTGGTGATGAGCTCCCACCTTGAACACAGCTGTCCATCTTGCAGACCATATATCTGGCCCTCTCCAGATGATCATCTATCCTTCCCCCTCTGAACTCACTCTGACGTCCACTGCTGCATCACAATGGTTAATTGGGAACCCCTTATAAATAAAATGGCCAACCCCCTCTGTACCTCCCTTTTCGAGGCTACATCTGCCTCTCTCTTAGGCTATTGATTTGTGAAACTGACTTTGCACTCTGAGATCTCCAGCTTTCAATTGGGCATCCTTAGGACGAATTTCCACTCCCTCAATGTTCAGTTGTCCACAGCTACAACAAGGACTTCCTCCAAGTACGTGCTCACATTCTTGGCAGCTTTCGTATTCCTTCATTTCCAAAAATCCAAGGTAGGCAGCTCTTCATTCTGTCCTTCTCAAATTTCTTGGATGAATCCTAGAAAGTGACAGTTATCCCTTGAGGAGATGGTTACTCGTTTCATTATGTTGCCCCATGGTGGAGCCCCACAGTGGCAGTTACAACTAAAACTGCTCACAAAGATCACCATCCAACAGGCCGTCAGGCTTCTGAAGTTGTGGTTCCAGTGCCTGAATTGGTTGGTGGCTCCCTACGGTATGGTCCTGCAAGATCTTGTGCATTGTGATAGCCTACTATGCTCCCTATGAAATGACTTTCCTGAGAGGTGTGTACCTCAAAGAGGATGAGGGCCCAGAGTGACATAATGCATTGGGACAACAGGAAGGGCAGGACATAGAAAAAGAGGAAGAGGAAATAAGGAAGATGGAAAATTCTGAGATGCCCTGGCTGCAAAGAAAGATGGGTGTAGCTGGTACAGGACTCATCAGGATGCCTTTGATGCCCGGAGTCTTCTGATCCAGGCGGGTGGCATGATTTGGAACTCAAATTGAGCCACTTGTGAGAATATTTCCATTGAAACCAAACCTCCACTCCATTTCCACTCCAACCTACCCCCTCCCACTATGGTATAAATGCTGACCCTCCACACATGAGATGACTCTTCGTCAGAGCTAAAGTAGACACGAAACGTTAGTTTGCCTTCCCTCCATGGATGCTGCCTGACCCACTGATCTCCAGCATTTTTTTGTTTTCAGTTTCCATTGAAAAGGCAGTCTTGAATGGATCAATTGCCTGACAAACAACAATGCGCATTCATTGGCTTCATTGTTTCTCCTTCAAAAACCTTTGTTTCCCTCTCCCAATCTCTTCCCTCTTTTCCAGTATCATCTTTGACAAACAGAATCTCAGACATTCAGAGTCATGAGCCTCCATTTATAATTTCTTTCAAAAGTTATAAAATGCGCATTTAGAAGTGAATTAACTCAGTGTACCGCTCTGTGCTATGCCCAGCAGTGTGCCTCAGCTCTCAGCCACTTCTGGATGAAGTGGAGGTGGCCTTCTCCTTTCTGTCAACTTACAGCTGAAATACAGCAGCAGGCACTGTCTTCATGCAGGTGCTGAAGGGCATATTTCCAGAGGCTGTGGCACAGTGTCAATGCAGAAGCAACCTCTGTCACTGGGCTTTGTTGAAGGTGCGCCAATGATGTTGACAACAATATTAATGTGAGGTAATATCTTCACCCTCCTCAATAACTGCCTGAAACCTGGCTGGAAGGGTATATTGTTTGGGGCATAATTGGCAAGCATTCTTAATATTTTGGTACAATTGATTTAACTAGGCAAATGCCACACCAATGTTCAAGACATACATGAATGCAGGCTTTGGAAGGCACTTAAAAGATTTGTTTACTTAGACCACCAGCAACAGATTTGCTTACACACGTCAGAGTTCCCTGAGGTAGTGCTGGGTCATGGCTTGAGAATGGAGAGGTTAATTCATCCCATGTGCACCAATGTTGTTCAGAGTTCTAAATGAATGAGATCCTTCATTGATAGATTGACTCACCTCATGGAAAGTCATATACAATAGCACTTGGAATAGATGCACTAACAGCATTCATGCATACAGATAATCCAAGCCACCCCCAGTAGCAATGACTGTTAGTCATTCCTACAGTGCAGAAATGTTAGATTGGATGCAGTGGTGCCTTGATGAACGCTCCCTTCCAACCATACCTCCAACCTAGACCTTTGTTCAGCATCGTGGCCTCCTTCTTCCAGGCTGTAGGATAAGAAACCTTCTTTCTCTTCCACTTAGTCTCCAGGAGAGTTTTGTGGTCAGTATTGGAAAATGAAGAGGCTGCCATGCCCTGGATGCCAGGCCTCTGCTTCCTCCCACCAAATACTTACATCTTCCCATCAAACAATGGCAATGGTAATGGCTAGTGTAATGCCTTTAAATAGGATTACATTGCAATGTCCCATCTCTATCCGCATCCATGAATTGGCCACCAAACCCACCCTTAATTAGCAGCCCGTCTCTGCAAAAATCACCAGCTGTGATCACTTACCTCCCAGAATGTGGTCAGGACCCAGAAACTGTCTCCACTCCAGTTTCTTGACCCTGGACAGAATATTCTACCAATGGAGTTTATGTCCATCCAGTAACAGAGATGCTCAGCTCAAGGCACAACTATGCGTGACATAGCTTTGAAATAGGTCAATCCTATTGAAGTATTACTTAAAGCCAGGCTCTCCAACCTTCGCTCAGCAGTACTCCTTGGTAGTACCTCTAAATCCAACTGTTGTCGGTTCCATATTTCACATCATTTAAAGTAACCAACATTGTCTAGGGTATTCCAAATTCTCAACTAAATATCAAGACATTTAGATTGCACACTGTGCAAGTATACAAGATGACTGCAAACATGAATAAATTGTTTTGTATGGAGGTTTAGAGTTAATCAGACTTCATGCAAGTATATTTTCTCAATACTTAGACATGGGGCAGAATTCGCCTGACACCAAGGAGACCAGGGTAAAGTCTGGAGGTGGTTAGCAAATAATGGATCTTGTGTTCGGAAAATTCTGTGACGTACTGCTGCCACCGGGCTGTTTTCCGTGGGTGACCCAGTAACCCTATGCATGGTGGTCAGCAGCAGTTTTAATAATTGATGCCCAAATTGGCTGATTTTTGGGTCTTGTTACAAATTGCTGGTAGAGAGGCAGCACCATCTGCTGTGAGGTGATTGCCAGTTTTGTGAAGGGAGTTTCCTTAGAGTAGGAATCAGGAGACATTAGACACCAAGGCTTCGTTGAAGGTGATTGTAGAGGGATTAGAAGCAATAAGAGGAAAACCTTTTTCAGCTGGAAGATGTCAAGAATTTACTTTGCCTCTTTCGGCATCAATTATCAAAATACAATGTGCACCTGAAGTGCTGTCACCCGTAGGGGCACAGACTGACTGCTGGAAGGTGAGGTTAGAACGGACAGCTGGTTTTTTTTTTGAGGGGCCACGTGATGGGCTGAATGGATTCTTTCTGGGCAGTGACTTTCTTATGGTGGCAAGTGGCTAACAGAAGGAAAGGCCACCCTGCAGTCCCAGTAATGTCTCCACGAAGTTTCCTATCCATTCCAGGGGGCCTCCCTAATCAAAAATACTTAAATAATTTTGTGAGGCGATAGCTGTCAGTCTTCTGTTTTGAAATGAAAAAGTTGTGAGACTGCCAGGGCATGAGTATGGAGCTGGTCACTTCAGAGGCCACCCAATGATATGGGTCCCATTAAAAGTGGGTTGGGGACCTCTATTTGGTGCCATTGTCAGCTCGGGTGCCAAAGCCCACAAGATTTTTTGCCCATGGAATCTTATAGAACAGAAAGAGACAATTCAGTCCATCATCCTCTTGCAGCTCTTTGACAGTGCTATCCAACCAGACCTATTCCCAGGCTCCTTTTCCATAACCTTGCAATTTCCTTCCTTTCAAGTACATATCAATTTCATTTTGAAAGTTAATTTGAATCTGATTCCACTAACCATTCAGGCAGTGTATTTTATATAATGACTCACTGTGTCACCTCTGGCTTTTATGCCAAGTACTTTAAATCTTTGGCTTTCTGGTTCTGACAGTTCTATGCCAGAAGATGTTTCTTCCTCAGCTATTCTCCAAAACACTTAATAATTTTGAACACTTCTTCTAAATCACCTTTCATCTTTCTCTGCTCTATCCATTTATTTTCTAGACTCTGCACATAACTGAAATCCTCATCTCTGGTGTCCTCTGCACCTTCTGCAATGTGTGGATATCTTTCGAAAGTGTGAAGCCCTGAGTTGGTTATGAACAAATAATGTACAAGAATTTTATTTTTTATTTTACACATCTCCTTGGAAAAGAAATGAAAGTATTATGGCCCATGGGCCAAAAAAATTGCTGGATTCTGATAAAACTTTTAATGCTGTTATTTTGAGAGGCAGTACCACAAATAAAATATTGTGCTGCTGGAAGATATATGGTGAAAATGAGATTGACCCTAAAGGAATTTAGCCACTTACAGAAATCTAACTGTGATTGTATTATCAGTCGTTACATCAGGACAAAATCTTGTTTCATAATTCACCAATTGGCTGTTCACTAAACCATATGATTCTTTAACTTAAAAGCATGAAAATTGAATAAGTGACTCCCCTGATTGTGTGATAGATATTATGCTTCTCTATTTGGAAGAATAATATAAAAATATCAGTATTATAATTTTAAAGTTTATTTTGTTTTTATTAGTGTGACAGAAACACATGTGAGAAAAAGCATTCATCTTCACTATCATGCTCATCATTTGATAGAAGTGCAAAGTCCAGGCCACGAACTGCTTCTCCATCAATCTGTCATAACGGTAAGATTGTGCTCATTCACAGTATGATTGTATTTAGTTGAGAAATGAATCCTGCAGATATATCCAAAGCTATTTGGAATAAATAATAAACTGAGGATAGTTAAAAGAAGTTGAATCAGTTCCAAAGAAGAGTCATTATTGGACTCGAAGCGTTAACTTGGTTTCTGTCTCCACAGATGCTCCAGACTCTCCAGTCCTTTTGTTTTTAGTTCAAGTAAATGCACACTTTTTGTCTTTTTAAGTTATCTCTTTTGTTTTATGTATGAACTTGTGGAATTACGGATATTGCCACCAGGACCAACATTATTGTCTACCTCTAGTTACTCTTGGACTGTGGTAAAAGTTCTCCCCTAGTGCTGTTCGGCACAGAGTTCCTGAGTTTTGATCCAGTGACATTTTTGTTTAAAAATCTATATTTAGATATACCTGTGTCCCTTTGGGAAATAGTGGGGAGTTGGTGGAAGGAGTCCTGGGCTGACAACAGCCCATCAATGACGCAGTTTAAGTGCTCCTTCTGTCACCCACAAACCCGGAAAAAGGACTTGAATCTGGAGCTTCTGACACAAGTGTAAGCATTGCTATTATTGTGTCACAGGACCTCTTGTCAATTTGAAGGTGAAGGAACGAGATTGGTTGTTTGTTGGGCTATGCCTCATTTACTTTGCATAATAACGAAAATATTTTAAAGCAGTGTGGAATTTAACCTGTTTGATTATATAACAAAGCAATAGAAATACGTTAGACTTGTCTTTGGCTATGAAGTTGACTGAGGAATGATGAAGATATTTGTTATCAATTAGTCGGCATTTGGGTGAAAGCAAGCTTTATTAGTTCAGTTTGAATTGAGAACCAATAAACAGAATTTTCTCATAAGCACAGGCAATGAATGATAAAGATCTTCCTTAGTTTTTAAGCTTCTCTTTTTTTCTGTTTCCTAATTCAGATAGTTACAGATCACGGTATGATATAACGAAGGTGAGTAGAATTTAAATTTGTTACAATCCTTTGTGCCTCCTTTTTCTCATCTACATTCTGTCCCTCAGTGATATCATCCTAAAACAGTATAGTATATAAATAAGACACCTAGCTCATCTCCAGTTCTCTGGATTCCTCTCCTGTTACTGCTTAGTTGTCATCCAGTACTGGATGAGCAGAAATTTTCTTACATACTGTAAAGATTGAAGATAGTGTTTTTGGTCCCTGTTCTGAATACCATTCCCTAGCTAATGACTCCATCCTCCTCACCAGCAACAGTCTGAGATTAAATCAGTCTGTTTGCAACCTTGATGCCCTATTTGATCCTGAGATGAACTTGCAATTTCATTCACACCATCACTAAGATTGCCTATTTCAAGCTCTGTAACACCACTTGGCTTTGGTCTTTTTTGCTCAGATTATCTGCTGCTTACATTTCCTCTTTACTATTGCAATGCATTCTTGGCCAGTCTGCTACATTCTACCCTGTGTAAACTTGAGATAATTTAAAAGTCTGCTATCAGTGTTATGTCATGCACTAAGTCCAGTCACTGATTGCCTACGCGCTCATTGAGCTACATTTCCTCCTGGGTAAGCAGAGTCTTGATTTCAAATTCTCACCTTTGTTTTGCAATTCCTCCACAGCCTTTCCCTTCCCTATATCTGTAGTCTCCTCCATCCCCACAATCTTCACAGATTTCTGTACTCCTCAAATTCAGGTCTGTAGCATCCCCATTTTAATGACTCCACCACTGGTGACTGTGCCTTCAGTGACCTAGGCCCCAAAATCTGAAATACTCCGTCCACTCATCTCCTCCAGCTTATTATCATTCTATCTTACTTAAAGATATATCTTAAAATGCATCTTTTTGACAACCATTCGATCATTTTATTTTCTTCTATATTCTTCTAATATTTTCTTGTGTTCCTATGTACCAAATGTGGGAAGAAGGTGGAAATATCACCAGACTAGTCATCCATCAGCCACAAGCTATGCTCTGGTTGCACAGGTTTAAATCCTGCAACTGCGGCTACTGAAATTTAAATTCTGTAAATAAATCTGGAATGTAAAACTTCTCCAATGTCCTTTTTTCAGTGGAGGGAATTTACTGTCCTTATCTGGTCTGACCTACTTGTGACTCCAGACCCACAGCAATGCAGTTAACTCTTAACTGATCTCTGAAGGGGCCTTGCAAGCCACTCAGTCCAAATCTAATTGGAGATGGACAACAAATACGCAGCTTGCCAACGGCGATTACATCCCATAAAATAATAAGTTTGCAACATTTAGTTCGGTAACTTTCACTTGATGCTCTGAAGAACCTTGTGATCTTTCAGTATGTTAAACTTATAGGTAAGGTTGCATTGTCTTCCCAGACCATAGGGCTGCTCTCTCATTAGAAAGAGAGAGACAACAGGTGTTGGTGTAACATGAGGATCACCGTGCCTCGGGTAAAGGACAAGTTGAGAAGGAGAGTTCTTCATGATAACCCCAGCCAGGGTATGAATTGACCCCACGCTATTGGCATTACTCTGCATCATAAGCAGCCATTCAGACAACTGAGCTCATCATCCTCTATTAGTCTGGACTCAATTTCTGAACCAGCTGAGGTTACCATGAAGGACCTTGCCCCTCACCTAGTGACTGCCAGGTTGAACTGCCAGTCGTCTCTCTGTCAACCTTGCCCCTCACCTGGTGACTGCTGAGTTAAACTAACAGTCGTCTTTCTGTTAAACTTGTATATGAATTATAACTGCTGTTGTAAGTTTCCTTCCGATACCTATCATTTCTCTGCTACCCCCACCCCACCAACTCCAGTCTTAGGCATGAGTACATATTACTCTCTAGTTTCTCTCCTGTTTCCACTGATGGCCTTTCCAACTTCATTTTGTCCATGAGACCACCCTTTGTTCCTTTAAA
This sequence comes from Rhincodon typus, assembly GCF_021869965.1. Taxonomy (NCBI): domain Eukaryota; kingdom Metazoa; phylum Chordata; class Chondrichthyes; order Orectolobiformes; family Rhincodontidae; genus Rhincodon; species Rhincodon typus. The sequence goes on along the minus strand of NC_063334.1, from coordinate 14,264,379 downwards.
GCTATTGCCACTAAATTGCTACTATCCAACTTTCCTTCCTGATTCCACTTAGCTAATGTTGTTAACATTTTTCTCTGTTCAGTTTGTCTCCCTTACTTCCCCTCAAATCTTCTGTAATGACTCCTCTCAAAATAAAATCTTGACTGCCATTCTTTGCCAACTATTGTCCCATTGTTAAACTCCCCTTCCCCTGCAAATCCTTGAATGTTTTATTGCCTCCCAAGTCCATGCCAATCTTTCATAGAGTTCCATGTTTATAGAGTCATAGAGATGTACAGCACGGAAACAGACCCTTTGGTCCAACTTGTCCATGCCAATCAGATATCCTAAACTAATCTTGTCCCATTTACCAGCATTTTGCCCGTGTCCCTGTAAACCCTTCCTAGTCATATACCTATCCAGATGCCTTTTAAATGTTACTAATGTACCTCCATCACTTCCTGTGGCAGCTCATTCCATACACGCACCACCACCCCCTGTGGGGGGTGAAGTTGCCCCTTAGGTCCCTTTTTTATATCTTTCCATCTCACCTTAAATCTATGCCCTCTAATTTTGGACTCTGGGAAAAAGACCTTGGCTATTCACCCTATCCATGCCTCTCATGATTTTATAAACCTCTATTAAGGTCACCCCTCAACCTCCAACACTCCAGGGAAAAACAGCCTCAGGCTATTCTGCCACTCCCCTAGCTCAAACCCTCCGACCCCGGCAACATCTTTGTAAATCTTTTCTGCACCCTTTCAGATTTAACAACATCTTTCCTAATAGCAATTCTTGAAATCAAGTTTCTACTCTGTCAGTGTCACTCTACTGAACAGCTCTTATCCTGTCTTCTTCAGAAAGGTCACTGGATCTGAAACATTAACTCTGCTTTCTCTCCACAGATGCTGTTTGCTGAGACCTGCTGAGTTTCTCTAGCAATTTCTGTCGTGTTTCAGATTTCCAGCAACCATAGTTCTTTGCTTTATTTGGGTGAAAACACTTCCTCCTTGTACCTTTCCTATAATGTATTGTCTGAACAAATTCACATGCACATTATCATTATACCTAGACAGCAGAGCCAATTTGACTAATCTTGAGAATATAAAGAATAGGGGCTCACCTTCATGAGTAGACTGAGATACAAAGTAAAAGTATATTTAGAGTAAAAAAGAATAAAGTAAAGAAAAATATAACAGCAAGGTCAGTGTAAATGACCGGCTTTAGCTGTGCATTCCTGGAAAATGTGGCTGGTTCTTATTATCTTGCCTCATCTGATATCATTGCCACATTTTTTCACAGCAATGAGCTGCTGTACACGGGATATTAGAACTGACTGACCTAGCCAATCATCCTGCTTGCCCACATAGTTCTTCTTAGGGTAGCACTGTTCCTTTCTCCTCATCTAATTTTAGCTATCAGTACTTTGATTACTTAGTGTATATATCTGTCCTGCTACAGAATTCATAACCAGTATTGTTTACCAACATTTTCCATTCATTTCTCAACCAGTTCTTCTCAATGTTTCTCTAAGCTGCTAGAGGCCATTAACTCCTGTAGCAAAATACTAGTTCCTTTCCTTTCATGGTAGAACTATCCATCATCTTTTTGAATGTTTGGAGCTTGGTCCAAATATTTAAATATGATTAATCCTGAAAATGATGACAAGGAATGCTCACATTTGGTTGGATCATAAAAATTAGACTCTTGTCCTATGATTGTTTCAGATTTCATTAGTGGAATTTCCCAATTTGATTGGGTTTTTCACTTAACTTTTGGCTCTGATAGTATTAAAACAATCAGGGGCATGGTCTGCATTTATGGATTTCACCTCTTTTACATTGGAAAGAAGATGCATAGAATTGATAACTTGATAGAATTCTTTGAGGAAGTGACAAAGTTGATAGATGAGGGAAGGGCTGTGGATGTCATATACATGGACTTCAGTAAGGCGTTTGATAAGGTTCCCCATGGTAGGCTGATGGAGAAAGTGAAGTCGCATGGGGTCCAGGGTGTACTAGCTAGATGGATAGAGAACTGGCTGGGCAACAGGAGACAGAGAGTTGCAGTGGAAGGGAGTTTCTCAAGATGGAGAACTGTGACCAATGGTGTTCCACAGGGATCCGTGTTGGGATCACTGTTGTTTGTGATATACATAAATGATCTGGAGGAAGGTATAGATGGTCTGATTAGCAAGTTTGCAGATGACACTAAGATTGTTGGAGTAGCAGATAGTGAAGGGGACTGTCGGAGAATGCAGCAGAATATACATAGATTGGAGAGTTGGGCAGAGAAATGGCAGATGGAGTTCAATCCAGGCAAATGCGAGGTGATGCATTTTAGAAGATCCAATTCAAGAGCGAACTATACGGTAAATGGAAAAGACCTGGAGAAAATTGATGCAGAGAGGTCTAGGTGTTCAGGTCCATTGTACCCTGAAGGTGGCAACGTAGGTCGATAGAGTGGTCAAGAAGGCATAAGGCATGCTTTCATTCATCGGACGGGGTATTGAGTACAAGAGTTGGCAGATCATGTTACAGTTGTATAGGACTTTGGTTCGACCACATTTGGAATACTGCGTACAGTTCTGGTCGCCACATTACCAAAAGGATGTGGATGCTTTGAAGAGGGTGCAGAGGGGGTTCACCAGGATGTTACCTGGTATGGAGGGCGCTAGCTATGAAGAGAGGTTGAGTAGATTAGGATTATTTACATTAGAAAGACGGAGGTTGAGGGGGGACCTGATTGAGGTCTACAAAATCATGAGAGGTACAGACAGGGTGGATAGCAAGAAGCTTTTTCCCAGAGTGGGGGACTCAATTACTAGGGATCACGATTTCAAGGTGAGAGGGGAAAAGTTTAAGGGAGATATGCATGGAAAGTTCTTTACGCAGAGGATGGTGGGTGCCTGGAACGCGTTGCCAGCGGAGGTGGTAGAGGCGGGCACGATAGCGTCATTTAAGATGTATCTAGACAGATACATGAATGGGCAGGGAGCAGAGGGATACAGATCCTTGGAAAATAGGCGACTGGTTTAGATAGAGGATCTGGATTGGCGCAGGCTTGGAGGGCCGAAGGGTCTGTTCCTGTGCTGTAATTTTCTTTGTTCTTTGTTTATTAACCATCCTCTTCATTTCTGGTAAATTAATAGGAGTTATATCGCTTTCATGTAGGAAATAAATGTTGTAGATTCTATTCAATGCAAATCAAATGATTGGAGGAAATAAACAAACATTTTATGACTGCAATTGTTTTTAATTTTCAAATGAAATACTATTTTTACCTTTTTTAATTCCAAAGAATTTTGATGCCAGGGAACCTATTAGTTGGGATGAACTGTCTAGTGAAGCAGAGGAACTTATTAGTTTTCCACTAAATTCAACTACTCGAGATAATCCGAGTGATCTATGCTCATCTTCTGTTTGTTCAAGGAGAAAACCACCATGTCAGACAAACAGGTAATGGAAGTCATGATAACTGTATACTTTTTGTTAGTCAAAAGACTGGTTTCTTGAAGTAAAATTATACAATGTGAACTGTTACTTTGTGCCTTTGTTACTTGGACAATACAGCTATAGATGTCTTTAACATGGAGTATATTATTGTAAGAATAACAAAATGGACAATGGTTCAACAATTTGTGGTAGTGACCTTAAGCTTTAAAAAATATTGGTTTTCACGATGGAAAAGTAAGTGGAGTAATTTTTACTTGCTGCTCTGAAGAACCTTATAATCTTTCAGTGTGTTAAACTCACAGGTAATGGTCACCATTGTCTTACCAGACCATAGGGCCGCTCTCTTATTAGAGAGAGAGAGAGAGAGAGAGAAAACTGGTGTTGGTTTAACCTGAGGGTCACCGTGCCTCAGAGTTGAGGAGAAATTTGCAGAGAGTTGAGCTGAGAAGTGAAGTAACTGCCACAATGGTTGGACAAAGCAAAGTGAAAGAATGCACAAGGTCTAGATTGGAGTATGTGGGAAAGAGCATACAGCTGGATGAGGCTCTGCAAATGGGGTGAGACAAAATATATGGTTGGATTTTAAAGCTGAAACAATGCTATTAAATTCATTAGAAAATATTGACAAACTGGATAGAGAGCTAATAAAGATCAGTGAACAAAAATAATATGAGCACCTCAGCTATTTACAAAATATATTACTGACTTAGATTCAGTAACTGAGAGTAATGTACCCAATTTTATTGTCTATACAAACCCAGGTGGGGAATGCAAGCTGTAAATATGCTTGTAAGTACAGAGGCTGCAAAGAGAGACAGACAGGTTAAGTGAATGAACAACAAAGTGACAGATGGAGTGTAATATGGAGAAGTGTGAGGTTATTCTCTTTATTTCTGTGATAAGAATTGTAAAGCAGTATATTTATAAAAGGCACAAAACTTGTAAATACTTAGTACAAAGATGCTCCACTTGTATAAAGAACATAGAAGGTAAAATTTCATATGGCAGTTTGGGAAGATTTTAGAGATGTGGACAGGGAAGAACATAAAATCAGAACTGAAGGCTTTGGATTGGAAATCAGATCAGATATCTTGATGTAAATTATGCATTTTACCAATGGCAACCGAATGGAAGATGTTGGGAGAACAACTTCAGTTAATTGACTGCAGTTTTATGGCACAATTTGTATTTTATTGATGGTATATTGGAAATAAATTCCTTCAGATTCTCACTCAGTTTAAAAAGCCTCAAGCAAGCAGGCAGCTCAGTGCTGGCCCTCCCTGGCACACTTTAAAAGAAGTAGCATACAGAGCCTTTGAAGTTAGGGCAATGTGGGTATCAGAATCAAAGGCCAGTGGGGAGAAAGGATACCGGCTCTGCTGCTGTGTACTGCCAAGGTGCCATTTGATGCAAGGAAAGGAGTGAGGGATAGCTGGAGGAGGAAGCTCTGGATAAAATGCCAAGGAGAGATGCTGTCTACCATAGTCCTCATCTGGCTAGACTTTAGGGACCCTGCTGCAAAGGAGGTTACAGCTGAGAGAAAGAGGGGTCTGAGCACAAATGATGGCATATCAGCAACCTGAGGGCCATCCTCGTTGATCCACTACAGATATGCTGTAGACTGTGTGATCCTACACATATCATTGCATCAAAGAGGTGCTTCAAGAAAGCATGGGACCTTTTGGTCTATCGTACTAGACGGTGAGGTGGAGAGGTGCATTGAATTCAGAGCCATCACTGGATTGCCCTACATCCTGGGTATGATCAATTACAAACATATTAATCAGTTATTATCCAGCCGTTAGAGCTCTCACAGACCAGTGATGACTTTCTTTAACAGCAGGTCTTCTTAAATTTTTGGGAAGTGGCTGTGATACATATCTACGAATGACCCACTTGTGTTTTTAGTGATATATACTGATTCACTTTAGATACATGACCACTTTTTGATGTGAGGAGCCTATTAAAGGATGTAGAACAGAGGCACAATATTTGGCAAAGGTCAACCCAAAGACCCAATGAGCAGGCAATAGATCTGCAGAAGTTGTGATTTTATGTGCTTCAATTTGGTGGCTTCTTTTGGTACGTCTCAATGAGAGTATCTTGGTGGTTTGCTGTGCATCTCATAACCTAGCAGAGAAGAAAGATGTTGAACAATGAGGATCATGGAATGCAATAATGAGGATGCTAATGACCAGATATTGCATGATGAAGGATGTGGACCGTAGCCAAGGCACAGTGAGATATGCCAATGATTATTTGGGACACAGCAGCCTAATGTTTAAGCAGTCATACCGTCATTTCTTTCATTCTGCACTCTGTCACCCAGTGCCCAGGTGTGTTCGCTGTAGCTGAATACTTGACTGCATGCAGCATATTAAATCACTTCCAGTCCACTGAGGGAACTATGCTGTAATGAATTTGCAAAGCAGAGCACAAATTGGAAGGAGGTCCAACAGTATATGTAACCTTACTGAGCAGCTCAACATCTACATTTTATGTTTTGATGTTTTTATGTTTTGAGCACAGCTAGATACCATTCATGAATATCTTATGCACACTTCTATTTTGTGATCCCATGGTGCTTGTAGTTGATACGGAGACAAGTTGCTGATAGGGCTGCTTTTTAGCTACAAACGACTTTGGCCAGCTTTCATGTGGCCCCTGAGGACCGACATGTTGTGAGGTTACTACATAGGTACAGAACTTTTGCTGTCATCACAGCTACTAGGAGCACTGGTGTTACTGGTAGAGGGGCTGAGGAAGTATTGCCCACATCTAGGAACTCCCTTTGGAGTAGACCCCAGATGCTGAAGGCAGCCTCTGTTTCTCACTCATGAAGAGATTTGTATCTTCCTGCCGACTTGAGAAGCACAAGGACCTGACGTGGAGTCCTTGCTACCGCTGCATAGAGTTTATGGGCAAGACATTCCTGACTTCTGCTCAGCAGTCTGCTTGTCAGCTTCTCCATGATGCTCACCAACGTCATAATAAAGTAAGCCTTGCATGCAAATCCTCTCTGGCATGTGAAGGTGTGGTATTGGAGATGAAACTGATGGCCTGTGATGTATTGGTGAGTGAATGCTGGCAGACCCAGTGAGCTGGGTAAAGTAGGTGGTAGACCTGTTTGGAGGGGCTGGTTGGGGGGATTAAAGAGGCAGATATGACCTTGGGGTTGGAGGTCCTTCTGATGGCCACCAGGTACCCCCAAAGGAGGTACCCTGCATACTTTGCATGACCTCAGCCTGCCTTGCAAATCTGCAGGCTACACATTTGACATGGGCCTCCCCACAGATAACGTTGCGGTGGGAGTATGATTAGGTAGTTAGTTGGGTATTATTTGGCGCCTTAAGGGCCTCAGTAGGTCAAAGGGCGAGTGGAGGATGGACAGCCTAATGTATTCACCCCAGCTCTCAGCCCCCCCACCTCCCCCAACCTATGAAAACTGAGACAGGTTGTTGTGGGGGAGAGGGATTTTGGGGAGACAGGCAGGAAGGCTGTGGACACGCCATGTGTTGCATTTAATGGGCCATCCCAACTTTAAACATGATAGTGGCGAAGTATAACGTCCAACTATTGTCTCTGCTTTCGCAGTAGAAGGGTAAGATAACTCTATTCTGTAACACTGATGTAATATAACAAAAATTGCAAGAAAAAACAAAACTATCATATATTCTACTAGGACATTTAACTCGTTTTAATGATCAGGAAGTACCGTAAATGCCATTGTTAAAATTGTATTTTGTTTCTCAAAAGGTTTTATTTTGATCCAGTGAGCCACCCTGCCTGGGACAGAATTCATGAGAGAGTCCAAAATCTACTAGCAAGTATTGATGCACAGGAAAGAGCCTCAGCGGTAAGTATCTGTGCTTTGAAAAATCTGCATTTATGTTCATTCACGAAAACAGAAAGCACTTCTGAAGAAGGGTCTAGACCAAAACGTCAGCTTTCCTGCTCCTCTGATGCTGCTTGGCCTGCTGTGTTCATCCAGCTCTACACCTTGTTATCTCAGATTCTCCAACATCGGCAGTTCCCACTATCTCTGTCTTAATTAAAAATGGATTTTCTGGAAAAAGAAAGCTCAGTGGTTCTGCCAAAACCTGTGGAAACCGATTCAGGGTTAACCTTTTGTATTGATGCATCTTTTTCGGAATGTGGTCTTAATCTTGGAGTAACATTTTCTGTCAAAGAATACGTTTATAGATATATGGTAGTTAAATATCAAAGTAAATTGATTGTCAGTGGATAATTTCACTTAATTTCAAAGCACAAGCCCACTGTATAATTAGTTGTATAATTTTATTTAATTTTAAATTTTTTAATAATTTAGTTTTAATTTAGTTAGCAAATGCTTTGGAATCTATATCTAGTAGATGGTGTAGTAAATAGAAATCTTCATTAACACAGGTTTTCAGTAATTCACAGGTAAATTCCTTTGTGATCTTCCTGGCCCCTGAGTATTTATTATCCCATATGGACAAGTAACTGGATTCCTGCTTTGCTCTTTAATAAGCAAATGAACATAAAAACAAAAATGAAAAGAGAAGATTCAGTAAGTGAGCTAAGTGTTATTATATTCCAAAAGTATATAGCCGAAACACCAGGCATACTGCCTGAAGGTCAATAGTCCCGTAGTAACGACGAAGTAACAGTTTCCGGGAATAAAAAGTCCTAATAGTACAGCAATAAGCAATTCCAAATTTACAATAACAATTTCATTCATACTATGATTTTGGCAGGTAGTGGCAAAATGGCATTGACACTGGACCAGCAATCCAGAGCCCCAAACTAAAGCTGTAGGGACATGGGTCAGAATCCCACCATGGCAGATGGTGAAATTTTAATTCATTAAAAAAATTCAAGAATTAAAGAAATCTAGTCTAATGGCAACCATTGTTGATTTGTTGTAAAATCCGATTCGTTTTACTACTATCCTTTAGGGAACATAATTTGCTGCCCTGCATCCTGGTCTGACCTGCATTTGACTCCAGACCCAAAGCAACGGTGGTTGACTCACAACTGCCCTCTGAAATTGACAAAGTCTAAGAAAGAATTGAAATTAGACAATCCACCTGGCATCAACCCAGGTACCCGAAAAGACAATGTCAAAAAAACTGCCCTGTTGACCACATCTTGGGGTTTTTGCTAAAATTGTGAAGGCTGTCCAACAGAGTAACCAAACAAGTAGTACTCAGAATCATGCCCTATAGATGTCACCACCATCCCTGGAAATGTCCTGTCCCACCAGCAGGACTGAGTCACTGGAGGTGGTAGTAAAATGGTATACAGTCAGTAAAGAGATGCTATGGGAGTCCTCAACATTGACCCCAGACCCCATGAGGTCTCATGGTATCCGGTCAAACATAGCAAGAAAACCTCCTGCTGATTACCACCTGCTGCTTGCCCTTGGATAAATATTCCCCATTTCAAATATCACTTGAAGGAAGGGCATAGAATTGATTGTGGGTAAAGGATGTTAATGTCCATCACTAAGAGTGGCTTAGGTAGTACCACATCTGATCTAAGACAACAAGGTGCAGGGCTGGATGAACACAGCAGGCCAAGCAGCATCATAGGAGCAGAAAGGCTGACATTTCGGGCCTAGACCCTTCATCAGAAAAGGGGGAGGGGAAGGGGGTTCTGAAATAAATAGGGAGAGCGTGGGAGGCGGATAGAAGATGGATAGAGGAGAGGATAGGTGGAGAGGAAACAAACAGGTCGAAGAGGCGGGGATGGGGCCAGTAAAGGTGAGTGTAGGTGGGGAGTTAGGGAGGGGATAGGTCAGTCCAGGGAGGACGAACAGGTCAAGGGGGCGGGATGAGGTTAGTCGGTAGGAGGTGGGGGTGCGGCTTGAGGTGGGAGGAGGGGATAGGTGGGAGGAAGAACAGGTTAGGGAGGCGGGGACGAGCTGGACTGGTTTTGGGATGCGGTAGCGGGAGGGGAGATTTTGAAGCTTGTGAAATCCACATTGATACCATTGGGCTGCAGGGTTCCCAAGCGGAATATGAGTTGCTGTTCCTGCAACCTTCGGGTGGCATCGTTGTGGCACTGCAGGAGGCCCAGGATGGACATGTCGTCTGAGGAATGGGAGGGGGAGTTGAAATGGTTCGCGACTGGGAGGTGCAGTTGTTTATTGCGAACCGAGCGTAGGTGTTCTGCAAAGCGGTCCCCGAGCCTCCGCTTGGTTTCCCCGATTGTAGAGGAAGCCACACCGGGTACAGCGGATGCAGTATACCACATCGGCAGATGTGCAGGTGAACATCTGTTTGATGTGGAAAGTCTTCTTGGGGCCTGGGATGGGGGTGAGGGAGGAGGTATGGGGGCAGGTGTAGCACTTCCTGCGGTTGCAGGGAAAAGTGCCGGGTGTGGTGGAGCTGGAGGGGAGTGTGGAGCGGACAAGGGAGTCACGGAGAGAGTTGTCCCTCCGGAAAGCAGATAAGGGTGGGGAGGGAAAGATGTCTTTGGTGGGGTTGGATTGCAGGTGGCGGAAGTGTCGGAGGATGATGCGTTGGATCCAGAGGTTGGTAGGGTGGTACGTGAGGACGAGGGGGATTCTTTTTTGGTTCTTATTGCGTGGATGGGGTGTGAGGGATGAGTTGCGGGAGATGTGGGAGACATGGTTGAGGGCGTTCTCGACCATTGAGGGGGGGAAGTTACGGTCCTTGAAAAACGAGGACAACTGAGATGCACGGGAGTGGAATGCCTCATCCTGGGAGCAGATGCAGCGGAGGCGAAGGAATTATGAATAGGGGATAGCATTTTTGCAGGAAAGTGGGTGGGAGGAGGTGTATTCCAGGTAGCTGTGGGAGTCGGTGGGCTTGAAATGAATATCGGTTTCTCGGTGGTTGCCCGATATGGAGACAGAGAGGTCCAGGAAGGGGAGAAAGGTGTTAGAGATGGTCCAGGTAAACTTAAGGTTGGGGTGGAAGGTGTTAGTGAAGTGGATGAACTGTTCAAGCTCCTCGTGGGAGCACGAGGCGGCGCCGATACAGTCATCAATGTAATGGAGGAAGAGGTGGGGTTTAGGGCCGGTGTAGGTACGGAAGAGGGATTGTTCCACGTAACCTACAAAGAGGCAGGTGAAGCTTGGGCCCATGCGGGTACCCATGGCCACCCCCTTTGTCTGTAGGAAGTGGGAGGAATTGAAAGAGAAGTTGTTGAGGGTGAGGACGAGTTCGGCCAAGCAGATGAGGGTGTCAGTGGAGGGGGACTGGTCGGGCCTGCGGGACAGGAAGAAGCGGAGGGCCTTTAGGCCATCTGCATGGGGAATGCAGGTGTAGAGGGACTGGACGTCCATGGTAAAGATGAGGTGTTGGGGACCGGGGAATTGGAAGTTCTGGAGGAAGTGGAGGGCGTGGGTGGTGTCACGGACATAGGTAGGGAATTCCTGGACCAAGGGGGAGAAAATGGAGTCCAGATAGTTGGAGATCAGTTCGGTGGGGCAGGAGCAAGCGGAGACAATGGGTCGACCAGGGCATTCAGGTTTGTGGATTTTGGGAAGGAGATAGATGCAGGCAGTGCGAGGTTGGGGAACGATGAGGTTGGAGGCCATGGGTGGGAGGTCACCTGAGGTGATGAGGTTGTGGATGGTTTGGGAGATGATGGTTTGGTGCTCAGGGGTGGGGTCACGATCAAGAGGGCGGTAGGAGGAGGTGTCAGAGAGTTGGCGTCTGGCCTCGGCGATGTAGAGGTCAGTGCGCCATACTACAACTGCGCCTCCCTTGTCCGCGGGTTTTATGGTGAGGTTGGGATTGGAGCGGAGGGTTGCACGTTCTGCGGGGGAGAGGTTGGAGTGGGTGAGAGGGGTGGAGAGGTTGAGGCGATTGATGTCTCGACGGCAGTTGGAGATGAAGAGGTCGAGGGAGGGTAGGAGGCTTTGGGGTGATGTCCAGGAGGAGGGGGTGTGTTGGAAGTGGGAGAAGGCGTCAGTAGAGGGAGGGTTAGGTTCACGGTTGAAGAAGTAAGCGTGGAGGCTCTATCTGGCTAAGTCTATCTCCATGGAGAAGGTGGTAGAGAGCTGCATTCTTGAACTGCTGCATCCCCCAGGGGGTAGGGACATCCACTGTGCTAGTAGGAAGTGAGTTCCAGGATTTTGACTCCACAGTAGTGAAGGGCAATGGTGCTGTTCCAAGTTAGGGTGGTGTGTCACTTGATGGTGTTCCCATGTATATGCTGTCCTTATCCTCCTAGATGATAGAGGTTGCAAGCTGTTGTTGGAGTCTTGGTGAGTAACTGTAATGCATTTTGTAGATGGTACACCCACCTGCCACTGTGCGCTGGTGATGAGAGGAGTGAATAATGAAGACAATGGAAGGGGTACCAATCATACAGGCCTGGATGGTGTCCTGTCTCTTGAGTTGAAGGTGCCCTGATCAAGACAACTGGACAGTGTTCCATTATACTGTTGACTTGTGTCTTCTATGTGGTTTGGGGAGTCGGGAGATGAGCTACTCCACCGCAGAATTTCTAATTTTCTACCTGTTCTTGTATTCGCAGTATTTACTTGGCTGGATTAGTTCAGTTTTTGGTTAACATTGACTCCTGGAATGTTGGTAGTGGGGAATTCAGTGATGGTAATACCACTGACAATTAGATTATCTGATTGGCGCTAATGTGGTGCAAATGTTACTTGTCACTTATCAACCCAAGAATGGATGTTGTCCCGGTTTTGCTGAATATGGACAAAGACTGCTCAAGTAAGTGAGGCATCATTAAAGGTGCCAAACACTGTAATCATCAGCAAAAGTATGAACTCCTGACCATCTGATAGAAGGACGTTCATCAAAGTAGCTGAAGATGATTTGGTCTAGGCCGCTACCCTGAGAAACTCTTCTTCGCCCAGGACTGAAATTATTGACCTCTAACTACCTCAACCATCTAAGCATGATTCCAACCATTGAAGTGTTTTCCCCACTTAATGTTGACTCAATAGCTGGGCTCTTTGATGCCATACTCTGTCAAATATCGTAATGGAAAGGACAGTTACTCTCCCCTCACTTCTGGAGCTCAGCTCTCTTGTCCATGATTGGACCAAGGCTTTAATGAGGTCAGGCATGGAATGGCCCTGGCAGAACCCCAATTGAGTGTCTTTGAGCTAAGCAAGAACACAGTTGATGGCCTTTTCCATCACTTCGATAACCAAGAACAATCCAATATAGTGATAATTGATCAGGTGGGATTTGTCCTACTTTTTTGTGGATAGGGTATACCTGGACAATTTTATCAGGTAGCTAAGTGTTTGTTTTAGTAGCTGTAGTACTAGTTCAGGGACCTGGCTAGTTCTGGATTACTACATTGCTATTGTTGGAATATTATCAGTCTTGATAGCAATACTAGCAAGATGATTACCATTGTTTTTGTAGTGATGTAGTGGACATCATTGAGGAGATATTTGTGACAAGCCTCTCCTCCAGCCAGTTGTCGAATTGTGCAGTACTGTTCACAACTGGATGTGTCAGGAGTGCGGAGCATGAGTCTAATCTATTGATAGTGGGGCTTGTTATCCTTCTCGATACTTTCAATGTTCTGGCACTCCACTGGAGCACATAGCACTTGAAGCTAAGCCTCCTGACACTACCCATTTCACCACAAGAGCCCTCCTGTTATTCTTCTGTTAGAGAGAAATTGATTGATTGGCATTGCATGAAGAATAGTTCCATTGTGACAAAGGGTAATTTTCCCTGATAGATTGAGATCCTAATTATAGCTAATTTAGTAATTGTCCCAGACAACTTAAGAAGATTTTATTTGAAGGCTGTGGTTCCAGCCCAGAGCCTCCTGTATTTGGTTGAGTCATTCCAAGCTGATTTCACTCTGAACAAGCCTCTATTTAACTCAGGGTGAGACATCCCTCCCATTCGGGAGGAAGTACTCCCTCCACACGCTGCAAGCCAATCATGGCTGACGGTTCTCTAGTTCCATCAACAGCACAGGGTGTGGTGACTGTTGCGGAGAATGCAGGCAGTCTCCAACAGTTTCAACACCATTGTTAGTATGAGAAAGTAAGTTGAGGACCTCTGCCAGGTCTGTCTGAGCATGCTGCAATGAGGTGGAGTGTTGGAAGATCAGGCTTAAGAGAATGGGGCAATCAAACATCCAATGGTAATGGTAATGGATCAAGCTGCAATACCATGAAATGGGGCTTCCTTTACATATAGAGTACCCATACAGAAGGGATGGCTCCCTCCCCACCTACAAAAAGTTGCCTGGTGAATCCTGGTGGCCTTGCTGCATAACATGGATTAATAAACATAGGCATTGGTGTCAAATGGCTATTAGTGATCTTCACTTAAGTGCTGCAATTTACCCAAGGTTAGATGATTACCAGATTACATGGACCACTGTCATGATACTTGATTTTATATCAGATTTGTGCCACCTTCCCAGTGTGGGACACACAAAATTTTACCAATGAAATCAGATAACCGAAAACTTCTTCAAAGTGTTAGGTTTTATGGAATTCCTTAAAAAGGGAAAGAGAAGCAGAGAGGTATTTGGAGGGAATTCAGAACATGCCACACTGGTCATCTTGATTCAGGTGCATGGAAAAATTAAAATTTGGGATGATTTGGAGTCCAGGACGAAGGGGTCTGAAGAAGATTACAAAAATTCGAAGGGATGGAATCGTGAAGTAATTTCAACATGAGCCTGCAAGTTTTAAAATCATTCCTCTCATTAATTAATCAAGCTGTGGTCTACTTCACTGTTGTTAGCAAAAATACATAAAATATTCTCACCAAATTCAAATAGGATCTTGCCTGAGAGAAAAGGAAGTATTTGTGCATATGAGTATTAATGAGGGCACAATGAAATATCGGAAAATAACTTATTGCTGGTTTTGCAAAGTCAGTGTAAAGAATCTAGCAAATAGGATCTTTTAAGGAACAGTTTGCTAATTATTATACAATTGATTTGTCCCTTAGAGGAATATTAATTTCACCTGCCCACCATGCTCCTAGGACCACACAAGCGAAAAAGCAACATTTTTTAATGAGTATGGGTATGTTTCTTATAACATTTCTAATCTAATGTGTGATTTATTTATGAAAGCAAATGTAATTACAACAATTAAAATTGACAAGCAAATATCCCAGCTCGTGGCATTAAGGTATCATGGTTTTGTAATTGCCTTCACATGTTCTCTAACTACACATTTCATACTGCAGCATCTTAATTAAAGCAATAAGCTAAGCCACTCAATCAACACTGAGCTGGAATGTTTGCAGTATCTTAGCAAAACAAATACTATAATAAATTTGTGCACTGACACAAATAAAAATATTACAGCTGACTGAGAAAATGCAGATAACTGCAATGGGAAAAGAATGAGAAGTGCTGCTTTAGAGAGCAATTAAGAGATGGCTGCTGTCCAGGAGGCGGCGACACTTAGCACACAAGATTCAAAAACAAAATGAAAAGGACAACATAGCCCCGAAAGTCATACAGGATAACTTAAAGTATTTTTTTTAGTTTCTTATTGAGGAGGTGGCAATGTACAGTGCCACTAATGCAAAACTGCTAACTCTCAAATGGACAGAAGAGTTAATAGTTGCCTCTGAGATCCCTGCCTCATTTACAAGGATCTTGTACTGTTGCTGAATCAGAATATTTAACAACTATTAATCATGCAAGATAATAGTACCAATGCCGATAAACATCTTTGTCACCTTCCAATGGCTAATCTAATGGTTCCCTAGCCTTCTGCATTAAAGTTGGCTCATTTCAAATTCTGATGTCTATACCTACACTAAATTCTGCTTGCCCATCGTTCTTCTATTCATTAACCCTGTACTGGGTCAAATCCCCAATGCCTCAAATGTAACAATCTCATCCTTGTGTTTAATTCTCTCTATAACATTGAGAATACAATCTTTATAACCTTTTTGCTCTGATACAAGCCTCTTCCAAAATGTTACCTTTTCTGACTGCAGCATCTTTTGTATACTTTCTGCCTTCGCCCTACCGTTGGTGACTACATCTTCATCTGCCTTTGTCCCATACTCTGGAAACCCCCCTCGACCAGCCTCTCCTCCTCCAGGAGATGCACTTTAAACAGTATCTTATGCTCAGATTTTGGTCATGTTTCATAAGAGTTTCTCCTTTACCGCCAATGTTCATTTGTTTTAATGATGCCTCTGTTAAACGTTGTGATGTTTTTATATATTGAATACACATGATGCTGTGTAATAGGTAATAGGGCATCTACTGTCAAGTATAAACACATGATAATGGGCCCTGTCATCACAAAACATTGTTGATAATAAAAAAAACTTACATGGACTATGTGTTTGCCCTAGTTAATGGAGACTGTGTTGCAGTCATCTACTCACCTTCTCAACTGTAGTTGCTGGAGGTCTGGAATACTGCTCCTCAGCCTTCTCTTTGGATTGTGCCTGGTGGCAGTATAATTCTCTGTCATCACTATTATAACTAGCTACTTATATGCATCAATCTGCCAATGCACGGGGTTCACCCTAAATAATTTGATGCATACCATGCAGATCTTTTACAAAATGCAAACAAGCATTGCCACTCCTGAAAATCATCCACACTTGAACAGAAGCTTAGTAATTATTTGCTGTCATTTTTCCAGTGAATAGCAAGCAGATGTAACAACTGTCACATAATCTTAATCAGTGGACAGGACAACTACGTGATAATGAACTTCTTGCATGATAAGAAGGGGACTTGTGTACTGTGAACAGGACCCAGGTCAAGGGTGTACATCAGGACCCAATAATCGGGGCTCTGGCCAGAATGGGGCCATTTATTTCTAACCTTGCCCCTGTCTGTGATCAGGTCACAGAGGTATTTTCTTCGTCAGGGGAATGAAAAAATTGTCCAGCTTGGATACTGGCTGACATCCTTTTTAAAATGTGAATTGTGGCGACAGATTATAAGAGCGGTGGGTGGCGATAAATCACAGTTACTGTTCCTGATTATTCCACAGGAATAATGTGGAAACATGAGGAGTACTCCTGCTTTCTCTTGCTCTACATTCAGGAAGATTTGTTAAGGCAAGGTATTATGTTTCTTCTTTGACCTCCAGAGTTTCTTTGAAGGCCCATTGGTTTAGGTCATTGTAAACACTTCCAGGGGAAAAAAAAACAAACCTGTGAAGTAAAGGCATTACATTACTTGGTAAAAGTATTCTGCAACTTTTTTGGATATTAGATTAATTTGACTTCCAAGCAGCCACTAGCGACTAAAGGTGAGGGCTGCCTTAACAAACTAGTAACAGTTAAGCCCAGGAATTGATATCCATTTGTACTGGTTTATACCCAAAGGGTGGCAAAATGCTTTCTGAGCTCTAACAGTGCCTATTAAGTAATTCACAGACTTGACTGTACCTTGGACAGTATTTGCTGCACAGAATTTCCAAATTATTTGTTTCTTTCAACATGACTGCATTCACTGTGCGTGCTGCTTGGTCATTATCGTTTGGTACATTATGGAGGATGGATCACCCACTCAATTTCTCACAGTTTGCATCACAAACTCACAGCCCACACCTACACAGCCAAAGCATGATCACTCACTCAGTGCACATCTATATTGCAGTGCAAAGTTTAGTTGCAAGATTATTCACCCGTGGTCTGGCTTCTCCACCAGAAGAAATAGTTTCTCTCTACATACTCTATTGAAACCCTTTGCCATTTTAAAGAGTTTGATAATCCCTCCTCAAAATTCTAAAACTCTAGAGAATATAAACTCAGTTTATACAATTTGTCCTCCTAAATTAACAACTTGAGTTTCACTATGAAATCAGTTTGATTAAAAAAAACTTTTTTGATCAAGTGTTGAAGGATGCT
The DNA here is from genome assembly GCF_021869965.1 of Rhincodon typus. NCBI lineage: Eukaryota > Metazoa > Chordata > Chondrichthyes > Orectolobiformes > Rhincodontidae > Rhincodon > Rhincodon typus. The sequence goes on along the minus strand of NC_063334.1, from coordinate 14,247,134 downwards.
ATGCATTTAACCATCACCAGACAGATAATGCATTGGTTTTCTTTTCACTCATATGTCCATAAAAACATTTCACACAAAGAAAGTTGAGTGAGCTTTATTGAATTAGTTTTATTGTTTGGTTTCTTTTCAAGGAGCCCATGCATTTACAGTTTGTCCAATTTTCTCTCAAAAGCATGCAGAATACATTGAAGATTTCATAATCACACCAAACTGTACTTAAGTGCTCATAGACCTTCACAGATATTATTCAAAGCTAATGTTTGAGGTACTTGTCTTTCAAGTATTGCATTGCTTCTCACCAAATTTGCAATGGGTTTTCTGCGACATTCTACTCTGCACTGCCAGATTAGGATCTACAGGAGTGATATTTTTTCCTGGTCAACATGGGGAAATCAGTACCCTCCACACTTGTCTCTTGATTTAATTTGAGAATAGTGTTTCTGAGTCATTGCCAACTCGAGACAGATCGCTTCAAGTCTGATAGACACTATATAGCTTTGTATCTGCAGTTTATGCTGACCCTAAAATAAGCTTTTGGCCAATCTTGCCAGTTTTGCCTACAGCAGAAAACCTTCAATTTACACTTCTTTTCTCCTGAGCTCTGTTATTTGCTTACAAAAATTATACTTTTATTTGGCAGCTACCTTCATACTATGCTGGTCAATAATCATTTATATGCAACTATGCATCTTCTCAGGCTCATTACTTTCTATTCTCCCTCCGTGATTACCAGTTCTCTGCAAGATAGCTACTCTGCATCTCATTGAAGATGTGGTAGCAAAATCAGTAAATAATCTTTGAATTGGCAACATAATTTAGTCATTCTAATTTCTTCTGTCCACTAGCAGAACAGCTCACTTCAAGACACCCACTATTGCCAATCTTCTTATTCCCTTTTCTTTATCAAGTTGTTGACATGAAGATTGGACACCCGATGCTACTAAAATTGTCAAGTTGTTTCTGACCCCAGTCTGTCAGAAGGAATTAGCTGGCTAGATTGGAGTTGTGTACGTTTAAACTGCCTTCAACAAGAACTTGGATAGTGTACTTCCAGGCCTTGCAAATGGGACAACTGTGATGGCACAATTGATCTTGTGGACAAGTACGAGCCATGTCCCATGTTTGTGAATCATTCCCTCTAACTAAAATATCTCTACACACTTTTTGTGGTGCTATACTATGGCTGAAATTGTATGTCAAATCAGTATATGCAAAACAATAAATAAGTCATTTTTCACCAAGAATGAAACTCCTATTTTTCATACAAATTTAGCTATTTGTTGTCAGATATTTCTAGAATTATCATTTAATCATTTTAAAGGAAGTTGTTTGTTACTGAGTTCTTGTGCATCAAATTTTAAGAGATAAGCAAAATGACATTTTAATATAGTAAATAGTTGCAAATCAAATGCATTCTTCCATCAGATATGAAACATCACCATTTAAATTAAAACTTACTGTTAAATCATTTTTACAGTATGTGGAAGAGATCTTCCTGGATTCTACTGGTGCAGCAAAACATGGACAAATAAAGCAAGAATAAATTTGTCAACAATGTGTAATGTAATTTTCACATCTGCTATTTAAATCAATTATTCAGACATAACTTGTGTTATATTGTAAGGAGGATTGCGGTTTATTTGTGCACTATATTGTACTTGGCTAACTTGCTGTTTTATCAAACGGATTCTTTAACGGATTTTTGGTTTTCTGCAGTTAATTACTTGCAATTGAAGCAATGTGCAGCTTTAAGAAGTGCATCAACACAGAAGAAAATTGTTTCATATCCTCAAAAGGCCCAGTTATTGATTAATATCAATTGATGGAAGACAACAGACTAAACTAGCAGTACATTGTCAGCTCAGCACTGTTTAAAGGGCCACTCAGTACAAAGTCCTTTCCAACTAAATGATTTGCTGGTTTAATGTGCCACGTTTAATGCATAGTTTTTCTTCTGAGGAAGTTCTCCTTAACACAAGGGCATGCATTCCATGCTTATTTATAGTCTGTCAGACAAGGAACAGTATGGGTAGCTCATTTAATTCACATCAGTATCAATAGCTAAGAATATCTCTTCCTTGGTCTTGAGTAATTTATAACATCCGCAGTGAGCCGAAAAGCTGACTGTCCAATTTCTGTTATCTCAGTCCTAATTTTGCTATGAGTATTGTACCACAAGGCAAAATTATGAAATTATAAACAATGTTAATTCAAATTTCCATTACTGGCTAGGTTTTTTAGTTGGGCTGTAATGTCAATGGATGTCACCTCTTCCCTTTTACCCATTTTTAAAAAAGTGATATTAGTAGGATATCACAATATTGTTCAAATATTTCTTTGAATTTTGTCTTATGCTGAAACTGAGACATCTTCTACATGTCACCACATGTGTCAGAGTTGGAAAATGCAGACTAAATTAGAAGTCAATGCAATTAAATACTGTTGAGTACTGATGTTATAAGCTGAGGTGCAAGAGCAACCTCGAGACAGGGTACAGATAAAAATGGGCTAGAGATACATTCTGAGGATCTGGACCTGATATGTGCTTAGAGTCAGTGGTGATGTGGTGTTGCAAACACTGGCTTAACCCAATGTCCAGGCCAAAAACCTAAGTTGGCTATTCCCCTCCTGAAAAACTGAGATCTTGTATATAACTCATGAGAAAACACCTTAAAAACCTCTGATATTGAGCAATACTAATTTAAAAGAGTACATAATGCCATAATGTTCTACTTAAATGTTTGTAATCCATTATGTGCGCTGGTTTTGTTCTTGTTTTCTTAACTGTGTGCAAAAGAAATCCAATATCAGAGTTCTTAAAATGATTAACTCTTTGTAGTCTTTCTAAACAACAATGCTTAAATCTCAGCTGATGTTTACAGCCAGGAAGGAATGCGATCTCTTGGTGGCTGGTCCATTCAGAAAAATCAACAAGAAGGTTCAAGCGAGTATTAATAGCTGGATCTCGATAGAACAATATTGACTAACAAAAATAGTTGGGGAACTGACAGGACACAGTTGCGTGTTAAAATAGAATAGCACAGAGGTAGCCATTGGGCTCTAAGGACAACGGTTCCTGGTGTGATGCAAGTGGATTAGTGAGCTTGGAAAGGGAAATCTAGTGAGCCAGAAAGGCCTATGTCTTCGTTGTGGGGCAGGGCATCCAATGTCTCAAGGAAATCAATAGATTATTTACACTTGCCTAGATTTGCATGGCCCTGGTTTGTTTTCCCAGCATGTTGCCTGGCTCAAACCTCGGGTTTTAAAAAAGGTGCAGTCAGGTCATGGTGATGACATTAACACCTGTATCTGTATCTTGGAAAAGAAATTTACCAGCTTCTAGTACATGCCCTAGCTACTCGGAATTTAAGATTATAGTTGGCCAGATTCTAGTGTGAAGCAAGTGAACCAATCCCTCACAATTTTAATTGTTTAATTGATAAACTCTAATGTTAAAGATCAATGTGTTCTTAAAGGACCTCAAAATATATTGTACAAGCTGAAAAGAAGGTTGCTGTAGAACAGCAGGCTGTAGACCCCATGTGCAAACTAGTCACCAATCAATGACTGAAAGCAACAGCTTTCTCATCCAGGACAACAAGGAGCCTTTTGCTAAACTTGGCTAGCTGGTTTAGGCAAATACCGATTTAGGATTTTACCTTCCTTGATTTTAATGTTTTTTGATTCTGCTAACAATTATGTGTTCCTTTATAAATAAAGCCAATCTATATTTTTATCTTTCCCATTACATTCCTACAATTTCTTAAAGCATCAAAGACCAATAATTTCTTGGCCATCTCCAGTAATATTATCACTAGACAGCTAATGCTCTGGGGACCCGGCTTCAAATCCCCCACAGCAGATGGTGGAGTTTAAATTCAGTAAAAAAATCTGAAATTAAGAATCTACTGAAGAAACCATTGTCAATTAGCGGAAAAATCTATCTGGCTCATGAATGTGAAAGGAAGGTTGGAAATATGCAATCTTTGCCTGAGCTGGCCTACATGTGACTCCAGACCCATAGCAATGTGGTAAATTCTCAATTACCCCCTGAAGCGGCCTCAGTAGTAGTGATTGATACAAAGTCTCAACAAACAAATGAAACCAGGTGGACCACCTGGCATCAGCCTAGGCACCAGAAAAGGCAGTGGCAAAAATAGCCCTGTCAACCCTGCAAAGTCTTCCTTACTAACGTCTGGGGACTAGTGCCAAAATTAGGAGAGCTGCCTGACAGACTAGTCAAGCAACAGCCTCCCATAGTCACACTCATGGAATCATACCTGACAGACAATGTCCCAGACACCACCATCACCATCCTTGAATGTGTCCTGTCTCACTGGCAGGACAGACCCAGTAGAGGTGGCAGAACAGTTGGGAGGGACTTGCCGTGGGAGTCCTCAACATTGTCTGTGAGTCCCATGAAGTCTCATGGCTTCAGGTTAAACAAGGGCAAGGAAACTGAGAATCTCAGAATGGAATCCCTACAGTCTGCACTGACCCCTCCAAACAGCATCCCACCCAGATCCCTAACCTATCCCCGTAACCCCGTATTATAGAATCGTAGAATCTCCACAGTGCAGGAAGAGGCCATTCGGATTGTTGACTCCAACCTCCTGCTGATTACCACGTACCATCCTCCCTTGACTGATGAATCTGTACTCCTTCATGTTGAACAACGTTTGAAGCAACGACTAAGGCAAGGGCACAAAATGTACTTTGGGTCAGGGATTTCAATGTCACACCAAGAGTTAGTTGAGTGGGAATGTGATAAGTTTAAAGCCAATGGAGTTGATGAGGGCTCCCAAGAAATGAATGTGTACACTTATGGGTAAGAACCTGACTCTGAGCCCACTGCCCTGGTCAAACCTGCCTGCTGCCCCTGTGTCTGCTTGTGCATCTGAATGAAGTTGTTAATGGGGACCTCTCCTTGACAAGTACCAGGTTCTGTGACAGTCCTGAGAGTGCCAGCAACCTTGGATGTTTCTCCCTTGACCAGCTGCGGAGGCATGGCATTGATGTGCTTACCAGGCCCTTCCTAATCTAGCTGATGTACGCACCAAGTTGCCAGTACCTGAACTGGTAGAGGGTGCAGGAAGTAGGCTTGCTGCTGTTTCCTTTGAGGTAGTGTGCTTCCTTCTCTAGAGGTGCAGGGGGGCTACTTTGTGCGATCATGGAGCAGATGCTCGTTCCACAGCTACTTGCTGGAGACAAAAAATGGAATGCAGTACAAACGAGGAATAGATGTTTGGGCACACAAAGACCACATTCGCCATGGTGGTAATGGGAAAACAGCACAGCAGTGGCCAATGCTTCTAACTTGATTGTTAGGACATAGACATTTTGGCATCTCCATGGGAATGGTCCTGGTCTAGGCCAATACATTCCCTTTGCAAAGAGGAGCTGAATTTTGGGAATCTCACCACCTGCCTTGGTCCTCTCCACGTTATTATGGATTGTCTCATTCCAGGAGAAAAAGTGAGGAATTGTGTGAGTGAAAATGACTGGCACAATTGTGAATATTGGTGGTGAGGTGTCAAGGGTGAGTGAGTAGGCAGTGTAGAGACCATACAGGGTTAATTGTTTAGGGTGTTAGGATGGGTGAGAGTGAGTGAGGGAAGATGCAGCAGTGACATGACAGACCATGAGTCTTGGTAGGAGGTGTCTGCAGTAGCAGAGTTAGAGTGAGTGTGAGGTAGCAGAGGTGACACTTACCCTGGCAGAGCACAGAAAGTCATTGACCTTCTAACACTGCTGGGTGGTCCTCCAGCGAATGGTGACCTCAGTGACACAGGTGTCAACATTGTAACTGTCTGGCAAGTTCTGAGGTTGTGACCTGTTCTATTAGTCTTAGGGACAAGGACTACCATCCTCAGCACCACCCATACATTAGGACCTCCAGGTCCCTGCCAGAAAAACATGGTGCCAATTTCCCCTTATCTGCCATGTCCGGAGCAAGTTACTCAAAATGTGCAGGGAAAATCCAAACCATCAGCACTTGACTGGATACACAACAGCCTTTTGAGAGATGGTGCCAGTCCTAGGATATCCTGGTAATGATGAATACTTCCTCCTTCAGCTAGTGGGATGTCATAGGTGTATGACGCATAGTTAATAAGGTGAGTTTAGGACAATAGCATGATAAAACTCACTGGACCCCATAGACAAAAACCCTCCATGAAACTCACTGGAAATGACAGTGAGTTCCGATGCAATTCATCCCAATGTTTCCATTGGTAGATGGGATCAAGACTGAAACTGCACAGGTTTAAGGTGGTTGGAAGAAGAAACAATGGGGATCTAAGCAAAAGATTTTCACGGTGATTAAGCAAGCGATTAAAATTTGGTTTGCAGCACCTGAAAATGTGTGCTACAGACAGGATCAAGAGAAAATTTCAAGAGGGAATTCAATCTTTATCTGAAAAAGAAGTGGTGTAGGATTGTTGGGGAGAAACTGGGGGCGAAGCATTAGTTCTTGAGAAGATGGTGGTGAGCTGCCTTCTTGAAACAGTGCATTCCAATTGTTACAGGAAGACCTGCTATGCTTTTAAGGAGGGACCTTAAAGATTTTGACCCAGCAACGCTGACAGGACTGTGATACATTTCCAAGTAAGGATGATGTGTGGCTTTAAGGGTAACTTAGAGGTGATGTTGTTCCCATGTATCTGAAGCCTCCTTCCATGCTGTAACAATTTTGTGATTCTGTGATACCGTCTCTGCCATCAGTACCAGCAGGATGAAGACAATAGTCACAATAATAAGACCATGAGAAATAGGAAATAGGCCATTCAGCCCCTCAAGCGTATTCCACCATTCAACAGAATCATAGCTGATCCTAGGATGGAACTCCGCCACATATTAAAATATGCTGTCAAATACCTTCTTCATACTATCTTGTAAAAAAGATGACTAACATTATAAATCATCAGGCAGGAACTTGAGGCTTGCAGTGTTCCTTTTAAAGTTACCTTTACATTGACTTGGAACTTAATATTTTGACTGTCCAGTTTTTCTTGGCTCCTTATCATCTTATTCTGTCATCCCACATAGAATTCCCAATTTTAACTGAACCCCCACCACACCTCACCAAGAACAGGCCTGATTAGAATTGGCTGCTCAATTTACGTCCCACATGACATTCACTTGTATTAAAGTTGGTGAAAAGTGAAATCAAACAAGTGTAAGTTGGACACCTGGCCTAAACATGTCAAATTCTCACCCTAGGTTGGGGAGTTAGGCTAAACTCAGAACTGTAGACCTTGAAAAAGCTGTAATACCATTTTATGAAAATAAAAATATTTAAAGTATATACATAAATAAATATTAAATTATGTCCTGTCCCTACAGTGACTCATTATTTTTAAGTGATCTATAATTTCTAAGGTGAATGGCAGGTATCTTTTCCCTAGGGTGGGGGATTTCAAGATTAGGGGCCATATTTTTAAGGTGAGAGGAGAACGATGGGGCAATTTTTTTTACACAATGGCTCGTGTGGAATGAACTTTCAGAGGAAGTGGTGGATGTGGGTACAGTTACAACATCTAAAAGACATTTGGATAAGTACATGATTTAGAAATGTTCGGAGGGATATGGGCCAAGTGCAGGCAGGTGGAACTAGTTTAGTTTGGGATTATGGTTGGACTGAAGAATCTGTTTCTATGTTGTATGACTGTATGATTATAACTCTATATCCTTATATTTTTTCCCCAATAGCTAGCCTGCAAGGGTACACTCTTTAATCCAGCCTACTCTATAATATACACCAAGGGATAAATGCCTTGAATTTTATTTAAATTAGCTGCCTTAATGTTACATTGCAAAAGGCAGCTGTTTGTCCTGCAGATGTACCACAAGATCTCGTGGTCTGCTCTGCACTCAAGAAGCGCATAGTCAGCCCAAAAAAGCAATCTTATAAAAAACCTGGAAGACAATTGAAATTAAAAATTGTTTTGAACTTGATGCTGTACAAAACCAAATGTTTACATTAAAAAACATATTAACAAATAATAAAATAAAATCATTTGGCTTCACAAATTTTTAAGCTTTTGTAATATTTTGATCCACCTAGCCCAAGTTTCTCCAGAAACTACTTTTTTACTTTGGCTCATTAATTTTTGCATTACTAATCATAGACTGAAGCTGAATACTCACTTAATGCCATTAACATGTCAGGAGTGCCATTGTTTCTGCAATGGGAAAGTATCCGAAAATGACAAAAATGGTAAATGGAAAGTTAACATTCAGTAATATTCATGTCTCTCTTCTCTTAGTCTTCTTTAAGCATTGGCCCCAAAAATCAAAAAGCAGGGCACAAGATAAATAATCAGTGACTGGGATAGAAGATCTCAAACAATTCAGCTTGTTAGCATGCACTTACCGAGATAAGTCAGGATAAGCATGCACATATCAGGAGAGGCATTAACATCCAAAATGATGAATGTTAATGTCCTCAATGAACTCCGTGAATAGCTGGGAATTCTATTCTGTAACACCTCAGAACAGATCTTCTGGAATTTTGAGCCATTTTAATTAAATTTTCTTGTTTCCTATTAAAGTTGACTATTGACGTGTATATCAATGGAAATCCAAGATTGTATGGCAAATTTTTGTTTTCTTTTATTGTAATAAAGTTTGCTTACATTTGCAATATTGAGTACTGGTTGCTAACACATGAAACAATGTTCATCCTTTCCTGCTTTATCTTGCTTATTAATTACTTTTCCTATAATCTCCAATGATGGAATTCTGTAGTGTTTTTTATATGTCCTATTATTGTGTAAGAATTGTAACAGTCTGTCTCAAAATTTTGTAGAAGTAGCATGCATTTGTGAATGACAGGAGAGTTCAAAAAAGTATTTAATGAACATTCACGTTATAATTGTAATTAATACAGCTAGTCCAGAATCACCCAAAGTGAAAAGTGCTCAGCTGTATCTCACATATACTAAAATTGGAATGATACAGAGAAGATTAGACAAACCAGGTGGATCTCCGATATAACAAGCTTTAAAAATGTAGCATGACTTTCTGCTTTTATTAATTACTTATCATTTTTTGATTCTACTTGGTTGAATCCTTGGAATGTCATGTTCAGAACAGAATCAAAATCTTCATATCAGGCATTTTTTTGTATTTCTATATGGAGACTATTTGTATATATTTATGAAATAAATGTCAACATGCAAAGTGAGACTGATGCAAAGCTTTTTGTCGATATTCCTAATTCAGATGTTACCATCATTTCTTTTACTGGTTTAAAAGCTATTGCAATCATTTAAATAGACTTGGTTGTTTAAAAGGAATACCTTTGAAATGAGGAAAATAATTGCAAAAGATCAGTTCGTTGTTCAGTGCTAAGGTCAAACAAACCCTACTTTTTACCTAGCAAGGGCCTTATCCTGCAGTGTGGGAATCATGAATTATGGAGCACAGGAAACTGCTTATGAATGGTGGATGAGATATAAACGACTGTAGAGTCAATTAGAACAACTAGAAAGTCATGGGTGCCACATCCAAGCTTTTGGTCATCAGCTCTAATGTTAAAGTTGTTTTTTGCGAATATAGAAGCAGAAGTTGGCATTTAGCCTTCATGCCTGCTCTGCCATTCTAGATCATTTGACTTTCGTGCCATTTTCTCATGCTATCCATATTTTTGTTGATGTAATTAGTATCTAGAAATCTATTGATCTCTATCTTGAAATCACTCAATGACTGAACTTGCCATAGCGTTTCAGCATGGAGAATTCCACAGAATGAGTGAACAAATTGCTCCTGATATAAATACAAGTTGTTGTTGTAGTCACCATCTTTGCCCAGAACATGATACAGGGCAGAGCTATATTGATCTGATCAATGATACCTCTTTTTGACAAAGGCATTTACAGTTATGAAATTAGAAAAGCTGAACACCACTTAATTTTGTGGCTAAGTAATGGATTTAATGCTGTTCAGAAAGAAGGACAGTACCTGGTAATTGTTGAATGGAGAGTTCCGATTTATATTTTGATTAAGTGAAGTGAAATGTTCATCTAAAAGGGAATGACAAACATCAACAATGTCTAGACTGATCAATTAATTGACATGCTCCCATGAGCAGGTTTCTTTACAATTACAACACGTGTTCCAAAATGTTCAATATGCAGCATTAGGCTGTGCTCATATTCTGCACCAGAAGTGTACCGTCTCTATATTTAAGAAAAATGAAATCCTGATTTCACACCTGACGCAAGGTAATTCACAGTCCAAACGTATGACAGATTTCAATATAGATGCTCATTGCAGGTTTGGCAAATCCATGAATATACCCAGTTTAAGATTGTTAGTGCAATCTGCCCATGAGAACATGTTGATTCATTGATAAATGTGAACTTAGTTGATATTTGTAGTGTCCTTGAGAATAATATAACACTTAATTTAATCTAAAGATAAAATAGAACTCCTAAATCAGCAAATTCCAGGTACTGGGGTAGTAGGAACTGCAGATGCTGGAGGGTCTAGGCCCGAAACGTCAGCCTTCCTGCTCCTCTGATGCTGCTTGGCCTGCTGTGTTCATCCAGCTCTACACCTTGTTATCTCAAATTCTAGGTACTGACCTTATTTCCGTCAAATCTATTATCTACCAAATTAATTATGGTATTGTGCTTTTGTATATTGGTGTGGTCAGGTGAGAAGGAATGAATTAACTTCCCTCTTTTTAACTTCACCAGTTAATCACAACAAAGTTTGAAGTTCCTTATAAGGTGAAGCTACATCTTTCTCCCTTTAAAATGGAGTTAACGTATATTTTCTCTAAGCAAACTGGAGCCAATTGCAATGTTTTCTTGAGTAAAAGAAAGAACAACCATTTTTCTTGTTAACACCAAGAGAAGTAATGATTACAGTGGATCAGTTGTAAATCATATTGACTTCCCACAGTCACTTGAGGCCTTCCAAAACTCACCCTCTCCCCACCTCATCCCCACCTGTCCGATTTACACAGCACATACAAATTTAAAAATAATAACATACAGCTTAGAGTCATTAGACTGAATCATTTTTTGCCTGTCTGAATTATGTTGAGCTTTTTTGAAAGGATTTACATTGTGAGGCCAAGTGAGTTCCCTCACCCTGCCTTACCAAATTTGCCTCATTAGTAGCCTACCTCACGCCTATGCTGCCTCTCACATATGATTTCTGTCCCATTGTACCATGCCCCATTCTCAGAACAACTCACCATTCGGTGAACATCTGCCAAACATGACCGATCCTTCAGGCTGTCCCAGCCATCCGTCTCCATGGACAGTTTGATGACTGCCATGGAGACCCACACTCTTGGGTTCTTCTGGAGAGCTGCACACACCTTTGTACTCCCTCACCCCAGTCATTCATCCCTCGGACTGAAGGCATCACCATGGTGGTGTGGTGGGGTGAACCTTTAGCTTTGTCCAAGAGCCCCTTCATAAGAAGAAAGGGCAGTGCCAACTGGTCTTGCAACTTTGCACAGAACCCTCAGCAGTTTCCCCTCAGGACCCTGCTTAGGTGACCAGGCCTTTCGTCTCCACTCTGCCTGACCTCCTCCAACCCTTAGAAGTTCAAGCCAACCCTTCGAAGTTCACTCTGCCTCTGGCAAAAAGACCTTCAACATGTTGCCCTGTCTAGACACCAGCCAAAGCTCCAGGACCAAGGACTCCAGATCAGACCAGGCTATATCCATCCCAATGCAGGGTTAGGGAGTACACCGAGACATGGTGGGGAGGGAGAGAAAGAACAAATTTGATTAGGAGGACACTTTGGTAGCATGGATGAAGTAGACTTTCTTGTTAATCAAACTGTACAGAAACGTTGAAGACTTTAACATTCACACATCGGCTTCTGAGTTCTTCTGAGTAGGTGATCAGTGCATTTTCACACCATCTGGCAGCAGTTCCTGGCTGTAGTCAAGGCTAAGTAGATTGCACTGACAGCTTACTACATCAACAGCAAGCAGGGCTTGCTAATTGGCCTTGGGTAGTGTTGAAAGCTTTGGCCCTCCTCAAAAAAGATCCCCGATGATACAAAGAACTGCAGATGCTGAAGTCAGAGATAACACAGTGTGAAGCTGAAGGAACACAGAAGGCCAGGCAGCATCAGAGGAGCAGGAAAGTCGACGTTTCAGGTCAGGACCCTTCTTCAGAAATGGGGAGGGGGAGGGGAGCTGGGGAATAAATAGATGGAGGAGAGGTGGGGCTGAGGAAAGTAGGTGGGATGGTGATAGGTGCATGCAGGTAGGGGGTGGTGGGGATTGGTGGGGAAGATGATGAACAGTTTGGTCAAGTCAAGAAGGCGGGGATAAGAGGGAAGGTTGGAAATGGGATGAGGCCAGGGTTGGGGAGATTTTAAAGTTGGTGAATTCCATGTTCAGACCATCAGGCTGTAGGCTCCTTTATTTCCTAGCTCCCTTCCCCCTCCCCAGTTCTGATGAAGAGTCCCAACCCAAAACGTTTCCTGTTCCTCTGATGGTGCTGTGTTCCTCCAGGTCCACACTGTGTTGAAAAGATCCCTGATGTTTGGCTCCCTCTGTGCACAAAGAGTAGCTGCCAAAGAGCCCTCCAGCAGTGACTGTGCCACAGAGGTACCACCTGTGGAGATAGTCAATGTTGTCGGATGGTCAGGTAGTAGGTAGCCTCTATACCTGTGTGCTAGATCTTTTGGAGAGCTGTGATTGGTGTTTCACTTTAAAAGCCATTTGAATGGTTTGTGATGGCCTCAGGTTGAATCGCTGACCATACCCACTCTGAGTGTGTTTGCAGCCACTTACTTCCCATTGTCCCCATTCAGTTACAGGCATGATGGAGGTGACAGTAAGCAGCAGCTCTGGACCTCAGAGATAGTAGGAGCTGCAGATGCTGGAGAATCTGAGATAACAAAATGTAGAGCTGGATGAACACTGCAGGCCAAGCAGCATCAGAGGAGCAGGAAGTTTGACATTTCGGGTCTAGACCCTTCTTCAGAAAGCCTGACTATGGCAAAGAGGCACCAGATGTCCACAGCCTGTCCCATTCATCTGTTGAGGGGGTCAACAGCTTGGTGGTATTATCACTGGACTGTTAATCCAGAGACTCAGGGTAATATCCTGGTGCCTGGGTTCGAATCCTGCCATGGCAGATGGTGGAATTTGAATTCAATAAAATTCTGGAATTATGAGTCTAATGATGACCATCATTAATTGTTGTAAAAACTCATCTGGTTCACTAATGTCCTCAGGGAAAGAAACTGCCATCTTTACTTGGTCTGGCCCACATGTGACTCCGGCAATGTGGTTGACTCTTAACTGCCCTCTGGGCTATTAGGGATAGGCAATTAATACTGGCCTAGCCAGCATTTGAATGAATAATAAAAAAAACTCATAGGATATACACTTGCCCAAATCCCCATTCAACCCATTTTCATTCACTTACACCTGCCTACCCTTTCTCACATAGACCTTGGCATATGAGATGGAAAGGGTGATGATTCTCTTGAGGCCAGGGAGTTCCTGACTGTGGTCAACCTTCCCTCCCTCATCATATCCCTCCCAGCCATACTTTACAGTATTGTTCCCTCCAAAATCCTGCTGTACCTCATCATAATCAGACTGTGTCTACTCATCACCCTCAGATTTGCCTCTTTGGAGCCATCAGACTGACCGTGGCTCACTCACTAGACTGTTGAGAGACCAGCTTTCTGACTGGCACTTTGGACTATCATTTGGTCACCCCAACTGAATGCCCGATCATGGCCTTGTCTAGTACAGGAGGCTGCCCTTGCCTTAATGTGCTGGGACACCCTCACTGGCAGGTGTCTCCACGGACTTTAGTAAAGACTACTCCCCTGAGAGTTGGAGACGTGACTGCCTGCTTGGTACGCATGCAGTGTGTTTGCTGCATATGCTGCTGGCATGTGGAACTGGTGAGGGATTGACGCTGCACACCGCTACGCAGTAAGATGTACAGCCCCTAGGCTGAGGGCTGCTTAGTCCTGCTGCCAAGCCAAGTTGCTTCGTTGTTTGACTGTGCTCATCAGCATGACAAGGCAAGGCATAGCAAGATATGGACGCTGTGGGCCAACAGGTAGGCATGAAGTGAGTGAGTGCTAAAAGTAAAGCGAGCGTCCCTGAGATGTAGCATGGTCCAGTCTGTGAGCTGGGTGCCTGTTCCTGTGTATCAAGCATCCCCATGGCCCTCTTTTAATGCTACTTGCCAATGAACCCTGCAATGTGTGCTTCCAGAGTGCACTGCCAGTGCTTAGTAAAGGTGCCGGGATGATTCTGATAGGTTGGCATATGGTGGGTGCCAATGTCCACAGAGGAGGAGTGCACATAAGTAGTACCAGAGGACCATTCCTTGGGCTGTCATTTGGTCGCAGGCAACATGGAGGTGCATCAGAGCAAGCAACGAGCTGAATCTGCCAGATAGGTCTAGACTCCGGGATCCCTGCTGGGTTTTCCTGACTTCCAGGTTGTTTGACGAGTTTAGTAAACTGGCAGTCTGAATATTAATGAGGCAAGTTGGGCTGCTAACTAGGCATTGAACCATCAATAATGAGCATCAGTTGGGGATCTTGACACTGCCTCACTAGAGTCTTGGGAAAAGCATTAACCATGGAGCAAGATGATGTATGTCGAGATGGGTCTTGCTGCACTTGTCGCTCAATTTTGCCCTACATTTTGTCATACCCCACATCCCTCAGACCCCTATACAATTTCACCCATTGTCAATGAGGGCCAAGGTGGATGCATTAGTTTCTTATGTGCAGTCAGTTGCAGCAACAGTTATGTTTATTTTCACATTCTCAGTGCTCTGATGCTCCTTTGTAGTCATTTCATTAGAAACCAGGCCAGTCTTTTAGACAGAAGTACAAGAGAGAAGTATAGACAACAGCTATCCTTCCATTAGTCCTTAGAATTTCTTAAAGTATCGATAAAAATATTGGCCTCAGAGCAAATTTCTCAGGATTTTCTCATACGTGTCTCCATGGCAGCTGTGGCGTTAATGACCTATACTTTGCATTTGTTAATGTCTTCCTGAGACTGCAATGGGTTTCAGTAGCTGAGTAATTGCACGTCAAGTTTAATTTTCAAAATGTGAATGATAAACCAAACAAGAGCCAAGGATCTTCCAATGCTTCCCATGGGACTGACTGAATAATGAATCACAAGAAGTTAGAATGCAGATACAGCAAGTGTTTAAGAAGGCAGTTGACATTTTGCTGTTTATTGCAAGAGAAATTGAAATTTTTAATTTTTGTTTGTGGAATATGGGCATGAAAGGCTAAGCCAACATGTATTGGCCAAGCTTCAGAGGGCAGTTCACAGTCACCCACATTCCTTTCAGTCTGGAGTCACATGTAGACCAGACCAGGGAAAGACGACAGATTTCCTTCCTTAAAGGATATTTGTGAACCAAACAGGGCTTCACAACAATCAACAGAAATCACAATTAGGCTAAGATTCTATTGAATTCAAAGTTCATCATGGTGGACTGCAAACCCATCTCCTCAGCATGTTAGTCTGTGGTTCGGAATCACTAGCCAAGTGATATTACCACTACACCACCATTTTCCCAATAAAAATTTGGAGACAATATGCTACAGTTGTATAAAGTATTGATGAGGCCACATCTAGCATACTGCGTGCAGTTTTGGTCTCCTTATTTAAGTAAGAATATAAGTGTGTGAAAGCTGGAGAAACTGGGAGAATGGAATGGAATCCTTATAGGAAACTGGGTGTGAGGATGTGTGTGCCAATTGGAATTTGTAAGAATTGAAGTTTGAGATAGATTTGTTACATAGGAGGGAGGGGTTTTGACATGCGTAATGCACTAATTGGTGAGAAATTGATTCATACAGGACATAGGTAAGGTTTTACTAATACCTGAAACAGCTGTTAGGTCCTGCATACCTCAGGGATTGCAAGCTTAAGGGCTGCTTGCAAAAGGTTAATATCTGAAGAGCTGGGAGAAATTAGAGTGTTCCTTTGGCTTTGTACTAAAGTACTTAATAATTTCTTCTGTCATTACCATCCCAAGCAGATCCCCAGACCCAATGTTACCTGCACCCCTCCTCATGGCTGGCATCAACAATAAAGCCCATAATGTTAGCAAATAATTTGCATTAGCTTTATTGTCACATGTACTCGCATGAGTACAGTGAAAAGTTTACAAGTCGCCACTTATGGCTCCATCTTAGGTATAAAGGTACCTAGGTACAGATTGTTGAGCACAAATTCTTTGGAAAAGAAATTAAAAAATAAAAGAAATAAAAAGCCCAGCAATTCAGACTTTCAAAGGTACAAAATCATAGTAATATATTAGAAAACTAAAGAGATAAAAGGTTCAGAGTAACAGTCCTTCCACAATAATATATTAAAGAAAAAAGGAGAAATTAAAAAGAGAGAATTTAAGACAAAGTCCACATGTCTCTACTCTAAAGGACTTACCACATGGAAGCAGCCTATATGAATTGGCAGCAATCAATGATACTTTTCTGGTATTGTACAGTAATCTTCCACTGGTGGTTGACTGAATTTAATGATCTCCAGAATGCAGTGAAATCCAGCCAAGCAGAATCCTTTGGAGGTTATTGAAGTGAATGTAGGAGCTACTCCAAACAAATCCATGAACATACGTGGGTTAACTACCTTCTTTGAAGTAAATAACAAAAACCATAACACCAGAAAGTTGTGATTAAATAGGCAAATTGTCAATGAAAGTAAAGCAGGAAAATGCAGTGGGATCTCAAAAAAGCTTTGAAACAAATATGTGTAGGTATATCTACGAATGCTGTGCAAGCGAAGAAAATGTCTTGCTGGTACTCTTGCTGTGATCATTTTAACCACAAATGATGAAAATGAATGGCCAACGAGATGAAATAAATTTCATTACTAGGTTCCCAAGAAAACCGAGTGCCCTAGCAATTCTGCAGGCGTTGCTGATAATTTTCCAGATCATCAAACCAGATCCACAGTCTTTATCATTCAGGAGATACTGTATGAGAATTGATCTCATTTTCCAATGAATTGACTGATAGGGTAATGAAAACTTGCCTTGTAACCTATTTTTCCATGAGCCATTAGTTCTGTGGTTCTGCCCATAAGTGCAAAGATGAAGCACGACAATATCAGCTTGATTTTCACAGTGTACCTCTTCTCAGAAAAATGTAGGTGAGCATTTTACAGATTGGAGAATAAAATGAACATTGAGTAGAGGAAATAAAAAGAGTGGATTTAATTGGGTAATTTATGTGAACAGCTGTGGAGAGATGTTTTTAGCAGATATTGAAAGAAGTGAAAGAGACATTAAGGCTTAGATACTTTGGAAAATGCAGAGGCCCTGCAAAGTCAGGGACTTGTGAGGGAGGTGATGGCTTAGTGGTATTATTGCTGGATTGCTAAACCAGAGACCCAAGTGTTGACCTGGAGGCGTGGGTTCAATTTCTGGCATGGCAGGTGTTGGAATTTAAATTAAATAAAATTCAGGAATTAAGAGTGTAATGATGACATGAATCCATTGTTGATTGTTGGAAAATCCCATCTGGTTCACTCATGACCTTTAGGGAAGGAAACTTCCATTCTCGCCTGGTCTGGCCTACGTGTGACTCCAGACCCACAGCAATGCCCTCTGGGAAATGAGGGATTGGCAATAATTGTAGCCAGCAACACCCTCATCCTGTGAATGAATAAATAAAAATGAAATCCAAGGCTAACCCTGAATGAACTTCGAGGATTGAGGAATGTATATTTTGGGAGCTTGCCTTCTCCAAAAGCTGCAATACAAGTCATACTGCATCAGGTCCACATGGAAAGGGTGGGGGTTGTATGGAGGTGGGGCTGTTGTTACTCCAACGTAAAGAGGGAATTTATTCTCCTTGCTGCTTTAAAAGTAATCTAAACCTTACATTCTGAAAGTTTCAGGAGTTGCAGGTATGTCTCTCCGAGGGCTGGATTCCTTCTTCTCATTGTCTGTACCAGCCATGGATTCCTCTCCAATCTCTTCCTAGCTGGGGATATGGAAACTCTTAATGTGGAATTTTCTGGCCCACCTACATCAACAGCCTTGTGAAGAGGACTTGCACCAATGAAATGACAGGACTCAACTTGCCCAGATCCTGGAATATTTTCAAGATACTACAGCCTCAATTCTATCATGTGTTTTGTCCACATACATGGTACATCATATTTCTGACACTGTATCTGATTAAATTAAAATTCTTACGCCTCATGTTTATTAAATTTTCTCGCGTTTCATGCACATGAACAGCAACATGGTATATAAATAGTTAGGAAATTTATCAAAACAAGAGTGAGCAAAGCGAATGCGTAAACCTTAGATGAGCGATTGTGATGGACGGGTAAACCAATCAAACATCAATGAGCAACAAGCAGTCAATGATACCAAAGATAAGAAGTTACACTAATGAAACTGTTCTGATTACATTTAAAAATTCTTTCTGACAGTATCTTTCCTGGTGGTAGATTCCTGCTCCTTCCCCAGAAATAATTAAAAACTGGCAATTACCTAATTTCTCTCTACCTCACTTTTAAAGTAATGGAGCAAAGTTTCTGATTTTAGAATCCAAAAGTGCAATTCCCAAATCTAGAGAGTTTTGGAAAATTCTGTAATTTTCTCATCTATTTTATTTGAATGGTCCTGGAATAAAGAAAATCCCATCTGGTTCAATCATGACCTTGAGGGAAGGAAACTGCCATCTTTGCCTGGTCTGGCCTACATGTGACTCCAGACCCACAGCAATGCCCTCTGGGAAATGAGGGATTGGCAATAATTGTAGCCAGCAACACCCTTGTCCTGTGAATGAATAAATAAAAATGAAATCCAAGGCTCACCCTGAATGAACTTCATCAGATACTCAGCGCAGCTCAGAGAGAAGAGGCAGCAGGCTTGAAAAGAGCGCAGAGAGCAGGGAATGTTTTCATCCTGAACACAATATCCACAAAGGAATTGGCAATTTAAAAAAAAAATTACTGGTTTGTTGGGGTGAGAAGTTGCTGTCAGGGAGTGAATCTAATTGGCATAAAACTGAAACATCATTTACAAAGCAAACAAAACAGCTGCTTGGATTTCAGGAAGGAACACTAACAAAAGGGAGGTAAAAGTAAATCAAGTCAAAGTAAAATTAAATATCCTTAATTTCCTTCACTTTTCATTTTTTTCTACAGGATGTTGGTGAGGCCTCTCTGGAGTACCGTGTCCAGTTCTGGTCGCCCTGTTATAGGAAGGATATTCTTAAACTGAAGAGGTTCAGAAAAGATTTATCAGGATGTTGCTGGGAATGGAGGTTCAAGTTATAAGGAGAGGCTGAATGGCCTGGGGCTTTTTTTACTGGAGCACAGGAGGTTGAGGCGTGACCTTATGGAGGTTTATAAAAGCATGAGGGGTGTGGATAAGGTGACTGGCAGGTGTATTTTTTTCCCTAAGATGGGGTATTTCAAAACTAGGAGGCATATTTTTAAGGTGAGAAGGGAAAGATTTAAAAAAAACATGAAGGGCAACTGTTTTACACAGAGAGCAGTTTGTGTGTGGAGTGAACTTTCAGGGGAAGTGGTCGATGCGGGCACAGTTACAACATTTGAAAGCGATTTGGATAAGTACATGAATAAGAACTGTTTGATGGAATATGGGCCAAATCCAGGCAGGCGGGACTAGTTTAGTTTGGGATTGTGGTCAGCATGGATTGGTTGGACTGAGAGGTCTGTTTCAGTACTGTATGGCTCTAAATAAAGTTGTTACCAGGAAGTCTTTTTAGAGTAAGTTTATATTTATTCTAAGGGTGATAAATAATTTTCAAAGTTTCAGGATAGCAAGTCAATAGGGAGAAGTGAAGGATATATCACATGGTAAGTGTGAACTCATGGAACATACAGTGTGTTCCAGACAAACATATTGGCTACATCAGCTTGAGCGCAGCTTTTGAAATTGAGCAGAGCCTGGAGTCACTGTTGAGTTTCTATGAGGCAGAGGACTACATGATTAGCGTGCATAGGAAGGTAGTCACAGGCAGAGAGATGCAGAGGAAGTACAGGAGTCCCATATTATACATTTTTTTATTAATTCACGGGATGTGGGTCACTGGCCCGGCCAGCATTTATTGCCCAGAGGGCGATTAAATATCAACCACATTGCTGTGGGTGTGGAGTCACATGTATACCAGACCAGGTAAGGACAGCAATTTACTCCCCTAAAGGATATTACTGAACCAGATAGTATTTTTTTTTGAAAATCGACAATGGTTTCAAGGTCATCATTAAACTTCAATTTCCAAATATTTATTCAATATGAATATGAATTCAAATTTCACCATCTGCCTTGGTGAGATTCGACCCCAAGTCCCCAGAACGTCACCGGGGTCTCTGGATTATAAGTCCAGTGATAATGCCACTAGTTACCAATTGTCCTGAAATCAACTTAGAAATCAATATTCCAATTTGGAGGCTAGTGAAGGCAATAGTTCCTGATGGAAGTTCAGTCATAGGCATGTCCATAGTGCCAAGGGCATCTCCACTGTATGGGCTAGAGGAAAACAGAGAGAAAGAATGAAAGGCCAATCGTATTCAGGGATCCCAGAGACGAGGGATAAGACAAGCATTTTTGTGACAGGAAATGTGACTCCAGGATGGTGTGTTACCTCCCTGGTGCCAGGGCAAGAATGCCACACTACAGTTGCAGGGCATCCTTCCACAAATACATTGGTAGCAAAAGGGATGAGGCCCCGAAAGCAGCATTCAGAGAGTTAAAAAGGAAATTGAAAAGCAAGATTCAAGAGCCGTAATCTCAGGATTATTCCCAGTGCCATTTGCCAGGGAGCATAAGAACAGAAAGGACCAATCAATTGAACACTTAACTGGAGAACTGGTGTAGGATGGAGGACAGCAGATTTCTGAGGCATTGGCATCAGTTCTGAGGTGTTAGAACCCGTCAAAACTAGATAGATAACATCTTAACTGGACTGGGGCTAACATTCTCTCGAGGATGCTGGTGTTATTGGGGTTAGTTTAAACTAGCTTGAGGGAGGAAGGGCAACCCACACTGGGCGGAAGTTAAAGCAGTTACAGAGAGTAGAAAAACTGTGAGAGGGACAAGAAGGCAGGAGAAATAAGGTGAAACATCACGTATGTACTGAATGTGGAATGATCTCAAAAAGACAAAGTTGCACATGCTAAATGCACACATCATTCACAATAAGCTAGATGATCCAAAGGCACAAATAGAGGTAAATGACTCTGGTATAATAGCCATGGCTGCAGAGTGACCATGAACTGAAACTGAACATTCAAGGTTATTTGATGTTTAGGATCAGACAAATAAAAATGAAAGGGAGGCGGAGCTGTGTTGAGAATAAAGCATAGTTACAAGATACATGAGGAAGAGTGGATCTAAAATTGGAATAATAATGTGTGTAATCTGTTTGGGTGGAACTAAGAAACAGCAAAGGGCAGCAGATATTGGTTGGAGTTATTTACAAGTTACCAAAGAGTAGTGGGGTGTGGGCAGGACATAAATCGAGAGATGAGGCAAGTTTGTTCTAGTTATTTGAATAATGTCAGCCAGGTGGATTTCATACAATATCAGTTCCCTAATTGGGACTGTTAACCTGGTCCATTCAGAGAGCCCTGGCTGAAAGATATAAACAGGAGTGTCAGAGGCTCTGCTTACTCTAAGAGTTGGCTCCGAGGGGGCTGGACCAGTGTCATATACAGTGCACGTGTAAAAAAGGGTGTCTTGGTGGCAGGATATTGGTCTGTGTGGAGTTATTTCACTTGTAACATGGGCAACACAGTGACATATCTGTGAACTTTTACAGTTCATTTTATGTTTGTGCTAGATTGCATTTGTATTAAGTTCTTCTTTTCCTTAATTTCTCAGTCTTCCATTGCTGTATTCTAAAACCTTTCCACTCTTCAGGTTTGTCGCGATTTCTGGCAGCTTTATAGGCCTTTTCTTTTAATCTCATGCAATCCTTAATTTCCTTCTTCAGCCATGGTTGACTGGCCATTTTTGAGTTTTTGCATCTTGAAGGAATGTATTATTAAACCATGTATCAGTTCTTTAGAAACACAGTTATCATGGGTAACCTCAATCTTCTTACAGGCTGGAAAAAATAATTGAGCACTCCATCTGTAGAGGATGAGTTTTTGAAGTATCATAGGGTCAGTTGCCTCAGCAGCTGTTTGAAGTCCCAACTAGAGGACGGGCTATTTCGGATCAGTATTATGAGATGAAAAAAGGCTCATTAATAATCTTGCTCGAAAAGAACTTTTAGGGATGAGCAATCACAATGTGATAGAATTTTATTTTATACTCGAAAGTGAAATAGCTGAATCTGAAGCAAGGGTGTTAAATTTGAATGAGGGAAATATGTAGGCATGGGCACACTGTGAATGCTGAAAATCAGAAATATGAGACACAAACAGGTTGAGGTGGATTGGGATAGGACATTAAAAGGCAATGGACAGCCTTTAAAGAACTGATACATGGTTTACAGTAATAATACATTCCTTCAAGGTGCAAAAACTCAAAAATGATCATCAACCATGGCTGATGAAGGAAGTTAAAGATTGTATAATATTAAAAGGAAAGACCTATAAAGCTGCCAGAAATTGTGATAAACCTGAGGAGTGGAAAGGGTTTAGAATACAGCAATGGAAGACTGAGAAATTGTCAAGGATAGGACAAACTTAATATAAATACAATCTAGCGCAAACAAAATGGACTGTTAAAGTTTACAGATTTCTAAAAAAGAACCATATGTTTACAGTAAATTGGGGTCCATTAAAAGCAGATTTGGGAGAATTTGTAATGGGGAAAAGAAAAATGCCACAGAAGCTAAATGATTACTTTGTATCTGTTTTCACTGAGGAAGACTTAATAATTATCCCAGAAGCAGAGATCCAAGCAGAGAAGATGAGAAGTTGAAGGAAATTAGCAAACAGGTTATACTGGAGAAATTATCGGGGTTGAAAGTTTACATCCCAGAGTGTTGATAGGTTTGGCTTTAGAGATAGTTAATGCACTGATTATCATTTTCCAAAAGTCCATTGATTGTTTAATGTGTCCAGCGATAGGAAGTTTGCAAATCACACACTACTATTTAAGAAAGAATCAAGGGAATAATCCGAGAACTACAGACCCATGAGACTTGCATTGGTCAATATTCTTCTCCTTAACATAGGCTACCTTTTATTGTTAATAATTTTCCACTTCCTCTATGGTGAAAACAGATAGAAAGGTGCTAATAATGATGCTCTAATTTTAACTTTGCTTGAAACACTTCAGTATTGAAGAAATGTGAAAAAGAAAATGCATTTCATGAATTGTGGGGCTGGAATGGTTTCTTCAAAAGAGGTTTTTGAATGTTCGCTGTGGCCATTGGGTACTTGTTTTTCAACAAAGCTCCTTAGAGAATCCATCAGTGTCGATAACAGTTTATTCTCCTATAAACTCTGTTGGGACTGGTTTTGAATACTAACCAACTTAGACAATATGTTTACGGTAAATAGGGGTCCATTAAAAGCAGATTTGGGAGAATTTGTAATGGGGAAAAGAAAAATGCCACAAACTTGCTGTTTGAAGGAAGCTAAGACAAGTTAGTTGGCTTGAAGTTTTCTATGAACAAACTACCAACTGATTTCAAGTCTGGCAGCATCTGTGGAGAGAAAACAGAGTTAATATTTCAAGTCCAATGACTCTTCTTCAATTCTGAAGAAGAATCACTGGGACTGGAGATATTGACTCTGAATTCTTCCAGACCTGCTGAGCTCTGTTTTATATTTGTGAGGAGCTGATCTCTCCCATTTCAGAAAAGAAACCCTTTTACATCAGAATAAAACAAAGAACTGTGGATACCGAAGATCTGAAACAGAAACAGAAACAGGAATTGCTTCAGGGTCTCAGTAAACCTGGCAGTACCATGGAGAGAAAGCAGAGTCAATGTTTTGAGTCCAGTGAACTTTATATCAGATAAGGGTGAAGCCTATTGATCCTGTTGAAAGAGTGATTGAAATAACGTCTCGAGATTGTATTTCCTGAGCAAGTCATGTCTAAAACATTTCAGAGAAAAATGTGCCTAATTAAAGAGACTTGTGCACACATGCAAGAACATCATAACGGCAGACTTTGGAACATCCTACAGTTCATTTCTTTGTCTTCAAGAATAATCCATTGCCAAAATGATTTTTTTCCCCAGAAATCCAGCCTCTTGCAGAGAAATCTTTTTTTCCCTTTACCTGAAGCTTGTCTGGGTAAGTTTGCATGTGTGTTTTAGGGATATTTATAGGGAAAAGCATTTATAATTGTATGTGGCTGACTGTGTATGTGAACGAATTATTGCATCTTTATTGAATAAGTTGATCATAAACCCATAATCATTTTTATTAAGAAATCTGACTGATTGATCTTTTTTGTTTAACACTGATATTTTCTGGTGAAGGGTCTAGGCCCGAAACGTCAGCCTTCCTGCTCCTATGATGCTGCTTGGCCTGCTGTGTTCATCCAGCTCTGCACCTTGTTGTCATTGATGTTATTTGATTGGTTATCCTGGTGACTGTCTTATACTGTGACCTATCGATTAGTGCACACCTTCAACCTGAGTCAAAACAAAGTACTCCATTAACAAGTCAGTGTTACACCCAGGCATTAAGTGAAATTCCCCAATATATTGTTGTTCTGGACAAGATAAATCGCTCAGCTCCGTAGGTGAGGAGGGATGAACTTGGCCTGTTTCTTTATTCACACATGAGATTAATTTAGAAATAGATCCCATGTCATAACTTTTGTCCCAGATCCAAATGAGTTTATGTTTTAAAAGGTGCCAATTTACCAGGTTTTTCTTGAGTTAGCAAAGTGTGAGTTTATACTTAAACATAGGCTGGTGCATATGAGTATGTTGAGTTCCACAAGCAACCCCCAGTAGAGCTGACATTGTCTTCTAATGCCTTGTGTATTCTTTAAAGAGTAAAACACATGTCTTTTGCGTAGTTTAGAGGTAGAGAGCTTAGTGGCATGGTATGAAGACAACAATCTCTCCCTTAATGTCAACAAAATGAATGAACTGGTTATTGACTTCAGGAAGCAGAGTGGAGGACATGCCCCTGTCTGTATCAACGGTGCTGAGGTGGAGGTGGTTGAGAGTTTCAAGTTCCTCGGAGTGAATGTCACCAACAATCTGTCCTGGGTCATTCACATCAACACTACTGTCAGGAAAGTACACCAACGCCTCTACTTCCTCAGGAGGCTAAGGAAATTCCGCATGTCCACAATGACTCTTACCAATTTTTACAGATGCATCAGTGAAAGCATCCTATCCAGGTGCATCACAGCTTGGTACGGCAACTGCTCTGCCCAACAGTGCAAAAAATTACAGAGAGTGATGGACACAGCCCAGTCCATCGCAAAAAACCAGCCTTCCTTCCATTGGCTCCATCTACATTTCTCGCTGCCTCGGGAAAGCAGCCAACATCATCAAAGACCCCTCCCATCCCAGTTACACTCTCTCCCACCCTCTTCCATTGGGCAGAAGACTTTGAAAACATATCGACAGATTTAAGAACAGCTTCTTCCCCACTGTTATCAAACTTGCAAACGGACCTCTCATATATTAGAGTTGATCTTTCTCTGCACCTTCTCTGTAGCTGTAACACTAATATCTGCATTCTGTTCTAGCCCCCGATGTACTCACGCAAGGTGTGATCTATCTAAATAACTATCAAAACAATACTTTTTAACTGTATCTTGGTACATGGGACAATAATAAATAAAGTGAAATCAAATCCAATCAGGTTATAATCCACAGGGGACTGTTTGATGCTGGTCAGGGGATTGTCAAACTCTCATTAGTTTATAATCACAAGAAAACACAGTCCAGTCTGTTTTAACTCATCTTTTCTCCACACCCCTCATCTCTTTGAAGGGGTGAGATTTGAAGTTACCTTCACATCCCTAGGTGTAACCTTTCCTGGGTCTCTCTCTCTCTCTGTCTCTCTGTCTCTCTGTGTCTCTCTCTTTTCTCTCTCTCTCTCAATTTAAATCCAGACCTATATTTGACTATATCAGGCTTTTCCCAGGTTCTGACACTATCTTATGAGCCATTATAATTGTGAATATGTCCGTGTTAATGAGCTCACATTGTCCTACGTTGCTTCCTTTGAATTTATTTGGTGAAGTCCAAAATTAGAGGGGCATAGGTTTAAGGTGAGAGGGGAAAGATATAAAAGGAACCTAAGGGGCAACTTTTTCACACAGAGGGTGGTGCATGTATGGAATGAGCTGCCAGAGGAAGTGGTGGAGGCTGGTACAATTGCCACATTTAAAAGGCATCTGGATGAGTATATGAATAGGAAGGGTTTAGAGGGATATGTCAAATGCTGGCAAATGGGACTAGATTAATTTAAGACATCTCGTCGGCATGTACAAGTTGGACCGAAGGGTCTGATTCCATGCTGTATATCTCTATGACTCTACGAATATGAGCTTTGAAAATCATTGACTTTTTTTCACATTTTCTTCTTCCTCCTCATTATTTTGTTCTGTTCCTTCGCTCATTTGTATAGTTCTATTCCACAAAAATTCCAGTCACTCAGATTCAACTGGAGGAATCTTGTAAGAGTTTATTGTTTACATTGAGATGAGCAATATCAGTGTGTGGGAAGTGTTGTAGAGATTGGGTAGGTTTGTTCGGTCTGAAGACCGTGTTTCATCCTACAAACATAGTCATTGTGTTTAATGGACGTGTAGTGTACTGATGTGGAACTGATCTACCACATTGTGAACAAATAAATTATCTGCATATGTTACATCAACGTCTGTTAATGCATATACTGACTTCCAAATATAACACATCTCCACCATTTATACACTGCCAAGAGCTGTTTCTAAACGTAGTCCAGTCTTCAGAATTTTTTTGATTTGATTTATTATTGTCACATATACCTAAGTACAGTGAGAAGTTTTGTTTTGTGTGCCATACAGGCAGATCATAACATACAAAGACCATAGGGTGATTGAACAGAGCGAGGAATACAATGTTATGGCTATAAAGAAGGTGCACAAAAAGAAAGATCAACATTAGATTTGAAATTTGAGACATCCATCTAATAACAGTGGGAAAGAAGGTGCTCTTGAACCTGATGGCACATGTGTTTAAGCTTTTGACATTATCTTTTGATATACTTACTATACAATTTTTTATTTGGGTCATCAAGAGCTCTTTATCTTCTGTAAAGATAGATTGAAGTTTTCTGAATTTTGTAAAATGCAGTCTCAGGCGTAGGCCCTAGAAGTTAGCTAGTTGGTTTGCTAACACGTACTGATTTCTGATAATGTGGTAGCAGGGGCTGTCACTCTCATGCATCGGGTCTAGATTGGGCACAAAGACTGACTTTGTTTTCCATTTGATATGGAACCCAATCCTGGCATGAATCCACACTGTTTTTCACTGGTTCTTTAAATTTGCCTACTCCCAATTTTTCAAGGATAATATCTTGTCGGAGGTTGGGGTGGAAGAGTGGAACTTCCTGCACTCAATTGATAATCGTCGTAAATAAACCTGCTGGCTCCACTGAGATATGAAACGGAGAATATATTTCAGTGCCTATACAGGCCATTCCTTTCTGTCCCTGCAGTGGCATTTTGTTATCCTGGTATTCCAGCTGGTGGTGCACTAAATTCACTGCCAAGACTGCAGGTCACAGTCATTCCCTTAGAGCAACAAGAACCTGTCTGATATTTGTCCTGTTCAAACAATTGTTTCATTGCATTTAAAGGTATTTTTTGTTGAACCCCGCTTCAACAATATTTTGCAGCAGAGACTTCAGAATTACAGCCATCGCCTGTGTAAAAGGATCATTCCTAACCTGACCTTTAATTCATGTTAATGCCAAGTGTTGAAATTTACAGGGATACTCACAGATTTCTACCATAACACCTGCAGGAAACTAGTAAAAACATAGTCCAAGAGTATTATGGACACCATCTTTTATGCTTTTTTCTGGGCTTCTGTCCCATTGGTATCAAAACATAAGGCTGGTAGAACATCTAACTCCAATATTTTAAGGATTATTATTTCCTGGGGTGGCACAGTGGTTAGAATTGCTGTCTCATGGCACCAGGGACAAGGGTTCAATTCCACCTTTGGGTTACTCTCTGAGTGGAGTTTGCACATTGTCCCCGTGTCTATGTGAGTCTGTTCTGGTTTCCTCCCACAGTCCAAAGGTGTGTAGCTAGGTGGATTTGCCATGACAAATGCAGGATTACAGGCTTTAAGTTTGAGGGACTGGGATGCTCTTTGGAGGGTCAGTACGGACTCAATGGGCCAAATAACCTGCTTCCACACTGCAGGGATTCTATTCTAAGATTAATTTCAAAATGAACCGAACAGGACTCAGAATTTATGAGATTGTATCTGTATCATTGTAAATATGTCAATGGGTTGGAAAGCATGTTTCGGTGAATCTCTCAATTTTTGAAGTAGCATATGCAGGTTAATGATGTGTCCCACTCTCAACCAGATACAACTATAGGTATGAAACAAAAGCAGAAGTTGTTGGAAAATCTCAGCATCTGTGAAGAGAAATCAGAATTAACATTTCGGGTCCGGTGACCCTTCCTCAGAATGTAAGGACCTCAGAACCCAGTTCTGAGGAAGGGTCACCGGACCCAAAACATTAACTCTAATTTTTCTTCACAGATGCTGCCAGACCTGCTGAGCTTTCCTAGCAACTTCTGTTTTTGTTTCTGATTTATACAGCATCCACAGTTCTTTCAGTTTTTATTTAGAACTATATAGAACAAAATCGAATAGCACATATGATAACATGAGTGAACCACGTGGATTTTTAACAATTTTAACAAAAATTAAAAGTGATTGCTTTTGACTAGCTTTAAGTTCCAGAATTTTTTTTAGTTTAGTTCAAATGTCACCATTTGTTGTGGTGGGATTCAAAAGCATATTCTCAGGATATTAGCCTGTGGTTCTGGATTACTAGTCCAGAGACACAACTGCTTTCCCTATGGAGCCAGCAAAGTAACCCCTCTGGCCTGTTCCCTTCTATTTAGGCCCCCAGACCTGCTCCCCATTCTCACCAACATTATATTAGTGGCAGGTTGCTCTGTTGCAAGGTATCTCTGAGTTGGATCCATTGAAGCAGAGGTAGCAACATCATTTGCTACTTGGGTCAAAGTTGTTTTGTTTCTAAGTCCATCTTGATGTCCTTTTGGGAGATGAAACAAACCTTTTGTTTTCCAGTTGTGCTCAAAGTAACAGGTTGGACACTAACCATGGATCTTTCAATGGAATCATTTTGACCTTATAAAGGAGGAAGAGGATGACCACGTAGAAGAGCAAGCTTGAGGTTTGGGGATAAGGCAGCACTGAAGTTATCTTTTGCCTAACTATAGGAAATCATTGATCCTGATCTACAGGCCAAGAAGACATTACGGAGCTGTACCCACAACACAAAGGAACAGACCTAGAAGGAGTCAATAACTCTTTCACAGCATAAAGATGTACAAATATGTGATCTATATCTGTGCATGTGAAATCATGGCCCAAACTGACCCAAATAGTCATTGCACAAATATACAGCAAGATTTTTATTTAGCAGAAGCAAAATTTACAAATAAATTGATGATCCCCAGTTCTTAGCTTCAATACAGCAATCAACCCATTGAAGTTTATACCCTTAAATCGAGAAATTTCTTTACCATTTGTATTCCACGGTATTATTATTGTAAGTTTAAGACAGCTTTATTTCATTTCTTAAAATGGTTTACACATTATTACAGACTTTTTTGTTGCTTTAACCTCAGGAATATCTTATTTTACAATTATTTCAAATGCTTCATAGGATTGGTCTGCTCAGATATTTGCGTATTGAATGTCCTGCACCAAATATTTGTTTACACCAAATTTGGGTAAAGTTCAGAAGTGGAGCAAATGCAGCTGCACATTTTGTTCCACAGAGATCCAATAACAGCAGAAATGCTTTTACAGTGACTAGGTGTATCATATTTAGGTTGTAGATTCATGCAGATGTTTGCAGGTATCGTTACCTCTAAGTTAACTGTACATCTATTCCTATTGCTAGTGATACATTTACATTAATGTTTTGTTTCAACAAGTTAATACAATACAGCTGACTTTGCCATTTTATCAAAAATCAACACTTTTATCTACCATAAAAATATTCCAAGGTTCAAAAGAAAATGTCACTTTTGCATTTGTAAAATTTATTTAAATTTTCTTTTACACAGCAGCCTTTGCAATGTTAAATCTATTCATTGAACTTTGCATGTTTTGAATATGCTTTACTAAAATGTGTTAATCAAAAGTACGATTGGAAGTGTTTATGTACTATTCACAAGACAATTTTAACTCTCTTCCATTGGCCAGAAAGGAATGGCAGAGTATTTAAAATGGAGGAACTTTATTTCCCACTCATCGCAATCTTATCGCTGTTGGTTTTGGTGGCACACAAGACTCCAGATGGATTCTATCTGGAACCTTATTCGTGGATGCAAATCAAGGTCTCATAACATATGTGTGACTCTGATGGAATTTGGCTTCCTTGCTTAAGTGGGGCTTCAACTTTTAAGCGCAGGTGTAGCTGGTCCTCCAGATTAAATCTTGCTGCCATCAGTCTTGTCTCATTGCTGTTGTGTAGCCCTCAAATATGCTGATCTTCAACAGCCTCTAACTACCAGCTGTTGCTTTCCATTACAAACTGCTGAGCAGCTGACCCAGTCCCATGTGGGACTAACCTGCACCCAACTGACTTCCTTCCAGTTGTTAATGTCAATGATGTATTCCTTCACATTGGAAATGGTAAGCATTTAGATTGTTTGATGTCAAGTCAGCAATTTAAAGCATTGCCATTCCCTCTAGAAATTTGAAGAGATGTCCAAGATAAATGACATTGACATTGTGTTAATGTTAACACACAAAATGCAGATTAATCTGTTACAAAATATAGAAATTGCATGTATGGGCTGTGCAATGTAGAAAACTGGATAGATATACTTTAAATGTTACTGAACGATAAAATTCGGGAACTGTCCCGTCTTGATCCTTGGTCTGTGATGAGGGAACTGAACTGATCCAGTAGATCAGTTGGTGGCAAAATGCTACAGATGGCATTAATGTCTCTGGGCAATGAAAACTGGCGCAAGAGTTGTGCTGCCACCTCTGGAAAATGAACCCTGTCGATATTAGATGACATTAGAATCAGGTACAGATCTGCTGTTTCCCTACAATTAAATATCCTATCATAGAATCCCTGCAGTGTGAAAATAGGCTGTTGGGCCGAACAAGTCCAATCCAACTCTCTGAAGAGCATCCCATCCAGACTCACCCTCCTACCCTACCCCTGTAACACTGAGTTCTGAGGAAAGGTCACCGGACCCGATACATTAAGTCTGATTTCTTTTCTTCACAGATCCTGCCAGACCTGCTGAGCTTTTCCAGCAACTTCTATTTAGTTCCTGATTTACAGCATCTGCAGTTCTTTTGGTTTTTTTTTTACAGACAGCAAACTCCCCTACACTGCAATGTGATAATGACCAGATAATCCTTTTCTTTTTGTGATGGTGTTTAAGGGATCTCTATTGGCTAGGACTCCCAGGATTACCTCCCTGGTCTTCTTTGTGTTAGAGACATGGGAACTTTTAAAGCCACATGAATAGGCAGATGTCTCGTCAGAAAGAGAGCACGTCCTACAGTACAGCACTCCCTTAGCACTGCACTGGATTGTTAGCCTTGATGTTTGTGCTTAAAGCCTGCAGTACAACCTTGTGATTCAGAGGCAAGATTGACATCCACTGAGGCACAACTGACGCTTCTGCTTGAATAAGCTCTGTGGGACCGTACCCAATGATCCATTAGTAGTCCCTACATGGATAAATATAACAAAGAACCTGCTAACTTTTTTACATTTGTTGCACAGGTTCTTTCTCCTGGGGTCACAGTAATTTCCATCCATGACATTCAAAGTTACTCCTCCTCCCATCAACCCAACTTGCTGATTACCAGCGCATAACAAACCAGTCCATTCCCCGTCCTTCTGAAATCCACATCTGTATTAGAGCACACACAATTCATGGGTGGCACTTAAATGTGATCCACCTCCAAATTTAGCTCTAGTTCCAGGTTAGTGTGGACCAGAAGGTGGAACCATTACTATGCCACCTTATATCTGTTGGGAACACAAGGCAAAATTTTTGACTTACGTTTTCAAAATAGAAAAATGTGTTTCATTACAATTATGTTGGGACAATTGCTTCAGATACTTTAAGGCATTGTCAACAGTTTTCTGACAGTATCTAATTTTATACTAGCTCTGGGAGACATTCTTTGTTACCATTTTGAGTTTTACTGTGTCTCTTCACAGCTCTGAAAGATTTTGCACGTGCAGAAAGTTCTAGATATTTTTCTAAAAAGCCTGTTCAGAGATGGTATTAAACACTGCTGGAGCAGGTGAGACTTAAACCAAGGCCTCCTGGCTCAGAGGTAGGGATGCTATCACTTTGGCACAAGAACCATGCAGGAAGTTCCACCTTGTGAAACACCCTGCCAATAAAAGACATGACAATGCCCAAATATGAAAAGTGAAATCAAGCCAAAATACTCTTTAGTTTCAGCACTACTCATATTTCCAACAAGAACATCAACAAATTTCAACACTAAATGAAAGATTAACTCTCTTGAGAAAAATGGCGGTAATGACAATAAGAGAAAATGATAAAGATAAGTGAATGAGAGTCCAAAAGGATGCAAGTGATGAAAATAAAGTCAACAGCAAAATACTGGAAGTTCTGGAAATCTGAAACAGAAACAGAAAATTTTGGAAATAGTCTGCAAATCATACATAATAAGGTGGACAGAAGGAAACATCATCAACATTTCAGGTGAGCAGCTTCTTTACCTCATTCCTTCCTGTTATCTAGGGCTCCAGATTCTCTCCCAGGTAATGGGCGATTTACAAATATTTCTTTCAACTTAGTATACTGTGCATTCCCTGCAAATGATGCTGTCTCATTCCTATCAGGGAAGATGGAGAACAAACGGGGTGACCAATTTGTTAAAGACTCCATTTGATCCATTGGCATGGTCCTAAACTTCCTGCTTGCCATCAAGTTTATTCTCCAGACCATTTTCACTCTGCTCATTTTGCCTCATATACTGATATGTGTGGAGGTAAAGAAACTTAAAGAATAACACCTCTACTGCAATCAATTAGACTCAGCGTTGAGTTGAATTTCAGGTCATGACTACTGTACTCACTTGTTGCAGGCAGCATCTCCATTCAATCTCGTTCTACTAAGATGTGAATGAACATGAACCATTTTCTTTATCTCTCCACAAATCCCGCCTAACATGCTAAGTACTTCTAAATCATATAGATTGATATGAGATGAATTTTAGATGCACCACACAATTACACCCAGTAAAATCAAGATCAACTTCTTGACATTCAATTGCCAGCAATCAAAAAGGGGCTTACTTCTAATGTTTCAAGTTGAGATTGACTTTGGGCGATCAAATTCAAAAACAAAATACAGAAAAGATAATTTACTCACAAATATCATTCCAAAAATGAATGCAGATCTCAACAGTTGAGATCATTGACAAACACTAGCTGAACTACACCAAACAAGTGTTTTGATGCTTATACACTCAGAGCAATAGTGTGGCAGTAACAGTGATATACATAGACCCTGCATTGTGTGGGACATGTGTACCTGGACAAGTACAGTGGCAATCTAAATTTTGGAAAGTGCCAGTAAATTCATGTATGCAGTCAATAACATTATGCTGCACACATTTACCAACTAAATATCAGAACATTATCTGCCAATATATACTTGGAAGATCTGCGTATTCTTATTCAGACCATCATTAGTAGGCAGACATAAACCATGCTCCCTGAACCGTGGTATTGTAAAATCATGAATGAATTGGATATTTCAGAATTTCTTACTTATATTGGACGCAACATATGGGGGCTTAACCCCCATGGAGTTTCTCCCAATCTGCAGCCACAATGTCAGTGCTTTCAACCAAACCATCTCCAAAACTTACAGTAGCAAAGTAGAAGAATCCATGAGGAAATTTACGTCAAATCTAATTCCATTTTTTTAAAACTACCTTAGACCATAAGAAATAGGAACAGGAGTAGATTATTCAGCTCCTTGATCCTGCTCTGCCATTCAATAAGCTCATGGCTGATCTGTCATTCCTCAGGTCCACTTTCCCACCTTTTCCCCTCCCTACTGGTGAAGAATCTATCTATCTCAGCCTTAAACATACACAAAGATGCTACCTAGACTGCTCTCTGTAGCAAGGAGTTCCAAAGAGTCACAACCTTCTGAGAGAAGAAGTTCCTCCTCATTTCAGTCTTAAATTGGCACCCCTTTAATCTGAAACTGTCCTCTTGTCCTAGACTCGCCCATGAGGGAAATATTCTCTCAACATCCTGTCAAGTTCCTTAAGAATCCTATATGTTTCAGTGAGTTCACTCTCATTCTTCTAAACTCCAGTGAGCAGGCTCCCAACCTGTTTAGCCTTTACTCATAAGACAATCCCTCCATACCAGGGATCATCCTCATGAACCTTGTCTGAATTGCCTCCAATGAAACAATATCTTTCTTTGGTCTGTCCTTTCATGAATGAATGCAATCAGAACCAATTTTGTAATTATCAGTCCTGGCTCATAGGGAATGTCTATATTATGTGGATATGAAGAAAGTTAATAATTTATTCTTGAGACTGTCACTAATCGGTTATATCTAGACAGGTAAACTTTGAGGCTGGTTTCAAACAGATTTCACTGCACATGTGATATCATAATCATTATTTCCTCTTAACATTAAAGGCAGATAATGATGAAACATTATTTAGAACATATAAACAACCTAGAATGATTCTAAAGTTTACTAATTGAGAGATAAGTATAGAGTTAAGAATTATTGTCTGAATCACGAGTTAGGATTGGTAGCCAATATGCTTTCTTGACATCCAATGTCTGTTTTTTAATTTCATGGAGCAGAGTTTGCTCATACTAGCTTTGTTTCAGTTCCAGCAGCAGCTGTCTTGGTCTCCCATTCAGACCAGAGATTTAACCTACCTTGATTGCAAGCAAATGGATGAATAATTTGCAATTGATTATCACGGTGTTTAATGGCCAGTATTTACTATACAATCAAAAATTTATCTTAAGGTACTCATTATTGATGAGGAGAAATTTATGAAAAGATTCAAATGTACAGCTTTGCAAGGTAATCCTTACGTATAACATATTCACAAATGCTCATTCTCGACTCATTCTTACTCAATCAAAATTGTGATGTTTCTGTGACAGCTACCGAGTCCGTTTTGTCTACATCAAATGCTCCATTGATATATGTTTCCTTTATCTTGGTTTCCTCCTTCTCAGATGCAGCAGGTTCCAGAGCAAATGGATGCACTACATTGATGCCACTCGTGAGATCCATTTGCTGCAGTTCCCTACTGGACAGCTTCTCCACAATTCCAGCTCCAAAAGAGTCTCCAAGTACATTCACCATTGTCCGAAACCGATCCCTGAGGAAGGAGCCACAAGAGGTTATGGATCAGAAGCAAACAGAGTGAGTATCTTTGCAAAAATATTGACTCTTTCTGACCATTCAATCTGTAGAAATGTGACGATCTTGAACTAACGTGGACATCCATTTTTATATATTTTGGAGTAACCTACAGCACAACAATTTGAAACATAATTTACTCAATTTCTTTTCTTAACAATTTCTCAGTTAATTGCTCCAAATATTTTGACTTTGTGTTGCTTTCCTTTCAAGTTTAGCACCACTAGACACTGCAGTGTCTCCAACGCTCAATATTTAGTTAATAATAATGTGATCCAGAGATCATAAAATACTCTTGAGCATCTGCCACTGTAATCTTTCACATGCTACCATGTTAAATTTACCTCCCTTTCCAAAGAAACCCTGTCATGATGAGATACGAGCATAATTCAAAAAATTGGTTTAATTTAACACAAAGTCATAGATAAACAAAATACAGTTCTCTGTGAGATCAATAATAATATTCCACGGAAATTGAAAGAATGTAAACTTTATTAATGATCTGGTCAAAAGACAAACTTGATGTTAACTAGCCTTCACCTAACTAATATCCTGTTTTGAATGTAAACTCTAGAGGTTTGTGCACCTAATCTATGAGCCTGAGATAGAGAACAAGATACCCACTTAAGACTGACGTTTCTGGGAAGAGTTGGGGTGGTGTAGGGGTTAGTCAACTGAGCTAGCAATCAGCTACCTTTGATAAAAATGCTTCTTTTTCACCTGACGGCCTTAATGTTGAGCTACTTGCTATGAATGAACCAATGCTCGGTCATTCAAAACATCAGGCATATGGCCCTGCATGCTCACTTGTCTGCATGGGTGCAACTCCAACAACACTCAATATGCTTGACACCATCCAGGACAAAGTGGCCTGCTTGAATGGCACTACATCCATAAACATTTACTCCCTACACCAACGACACTCAGTGTATCCCATCTATAAGATGCGCTGCAGAAATTCACCAACGCTCCTTAGATAGCACTTTCTAAACCGACAAATACCTCCAATCTAGTAGGACAAGGGCAGCAAATACATGGGGACACCACCACATGCAAGTTCTACTCCAACCCACTCACCACCCTGACTTGGAAATATATCACCATTCCCTCGGTGTCGCTGGGCAAAATCCTGGAACTCCCTCCCCAATGGCATTGCCAGTGTGCCTACACCAAGTAGACTGAAGTGGTTGAGGAAGGCAGTTCACCACCACCTTCTGAAGGGAACTAGGGGTGGGCAATAAATGCTGGCCCAGCCAACACTACCCACATCCCATGAGTGAGTAACAATAAAAGAGAAAAACAAACTTATAAAATCTAACAAGTGATACCACACTGCCCATGAACTATTCCAAACATGTAGTCTGCAGTAAACTCCGTGAGAAGACCACCTCAATCCTAAAAGATATTTACAGAATATGAGCAGTCAATCATCTCTTAAATAGGCCCTCAAAACATAGCGAAGGAAAATATAATGTAAATAGGTAAAAGGAAGGAATTTGTACCCATTCAGCAGAAGCATAAGATGGAATAGATTGATTTCTGTTCAATTTGTGTTAATTGAATATTAATTGAATTTAATTGCGTTCAGGTAGGGGTAGTAACTGGGAAAGTCAATGACGTCTTTGAAAAGGAACACAGTCAAACTGATGTGATGGGGGTAAGGAATCTTTGTAAATAAAGGCTTATTTAGGTATGTAAAGTTTTGTTCCTGCAGTATTTTTCATGAGCTGAGTTCGAATAGGACTTTTACCTAATAACGTAGAAAATGAAAAGAGCACATTTATTTGATACAGTCGTTAAATTGGCTGATTATTGTATTGAGAGGACTGTGATGGCACTTTGGAGCTGGGTAGTGGATTGGAGGCATATTTGTTTGTTGTAAGTGGGGAAGACCCCACCTACATACAGTCAAGTGTAATTAATACAAAATTAACAAAGTGGTGTCAAAGGCTGTATTGTATAGCAGTCTTCAAGATTACATCATGCTTCCATATATTATGTAGTAGTAAGTACACATTTACCTCCAGTAATTATGCATGTGATAAAGTTAAGGTATGAACCTGCAATGCCAATTTTGAGTGACACATTTGTAAAGGACACAGCAAATTATAAATAATGGTGCAGAACCTGTCTAGGGAACAAAAACTTTCTTTTAAGCCCAGGGAGGTCATCCAGTCATAGAGTCATATACACAGAAACAAGCCCTTTGGTCCAACTCGTCCATGCCGACCAAGTTTCCCAAACTAAACTAGTCCCATGTGCCTGCATTTGGCCCATATCCCTCAAAACCTTTCCTATTCATGTATCTGTCCAACTGTCTTTTAGATGTTGTAACTGTACCTGCATCTACCACTTCCTCTGGCAGTTCGTTCCACATACAAACCACCCTCTGTGTGAAAAAGTTGTCTCTTTTAAAACTTTCTCTTCTCACATTAAAAAAATGCCCTCTAACGTCCTCCTGATGATCAAACTAGTAGAATCATGAACATTATAACACTCCTCTGCGACAACATTTATCAACTTAATTTAAGTAGCAAATATCATCCAGAAGTCATCTGTTGTCATGATTGGTTTCCCCAGAGCTATCCAGAAAGGTAAAAGTTTGATTGATATATGTGTTATAAAAACTTTGGGCATATTTCAAATAGACATGTTAACAACGTCCTATATGTATAATGAAATGGAAGTCCATTTATGTATGTTAGTTGAGAAAGTTTGCAAAGTACCCTGGGCATGGATTGCATGCTGATCCTTAAGAAAACCAACAACTTTGTAAAACTGAATGACCTGATTTTATTGTTGCTTTTCTGTGATGTCAAAGGTGATGAATTCCCTGGTTGCTGTGTGTCAGCATTTGCAAAAGACAAAACAAAAAAAACCTAAAGAAGTGCAGATGCTGGGAATCAGAAACAAAAACAGAAATTGCTGGAAAAAACTCAGCAGGTCTGG
>NC_063334.1:14193496-14208170 GCF_021869965.1 Rhincodon typus | reverse complement strand
CTGCACCTTGTTGTCTCAGATTCTCCAGCATCTGCAGTTCCTACTATCTCTCATCCTTCTTCAGAAGGGTCTGTTCTGAAGAAGAGTCATTGGACACAAAATGATGAGCCTGCGTTCTCTCCAACGATGCTGCCAGACTTGCTGAGTTTTACCAACAATTTCTGTCTTTGTGCTTACAAAACACATGTCCATTCTGCAGCCTGACTGCTATTTATGAGACCCCCACATTGTAACACTGGATTCCTTTAATTTCGTGTAAAATCTGAACCATCAGACTCTCTGCCACAGTTTGAATGGCTTTTACATAAGAGAACATAAACATAAGAGCTAGGAGCAGGAGTAGGCCGTCCGGCCCTTTGAGCCTGCTCCGCCATTCAATAAGATCATGGCTGATCTTTTCATGGACTCAGATCCACTTACCCGCGTTCTCACCGTATCCCTTAATTCTTTTATTGTTCAAAAAAAATCTACCTTATCTTTAAAAACGTTTACTGAAGTAGCGTCAACTACTCCACTGGGCAAGGAATTCCATAGATTAACAACCCTCTGGGTGAAGAAGTTCCTTGTCAATTCAGTCCTAAATCTGCTCCCTCTAATCTTGAGGCTATGCCCTCTTGTCCTAGTTTCACCTGCCAGTGGAAACATCCTCTCTACTTCTATCTTATCTATTCCCTTCATAATTTTATATGTTTCTATAAGATCCTTTTGACCTGCAATTGTGGCACAATTTATTACACCAAACTGAAACTATAAGAAAAATACTGTGAATAACATCTTGGCCACTGCATGCAATTCTCTTTTACTGAATAAAAGTCCATTATAGATCAGTTGTTAATTTTAAATCTGAGATTTTTTGTTAACCCGAGGTCCTAAGGGATATGGGCCAAAGGCAGATATATGGAGTTGGGCCACAGGTCACCTATGATATCACTGAATGGCAGAACAGGCTCAAGGGGCTGAATGGGCCCTCCTGTTCCTATGTTTCATAGTGATATTGTTTCTAAAAAGAAGGACATTTACAAAAAAATGTGCACTTACAGTAGCCAATCTACAGCCATGATCAGAGTGATGTCATGAGGAGGCAATCCAACTGCGGTAAGAACAATCACCATGGTAACCATCCCAGCTTGAGGAACCCCTGCTGCTCCAATGCTAGCTGCTGTTGCTGTAATGCTGAAAATAAACAGCTATTTTAAAGACCAATTGAGAAACACTGGTCAGACTCCACATCATTTGCTGCTTTACCTGTCATAAAAACTGTAACATACTGGACCAGTGCTCTTGTGGCACAGTGCTATTGTCCCTGCCTCTGGACCAGGAGACCTGGATACAAGTCCCATCTACTCTAGAGGTGTATAATCACTGAACAGGTTAATTAGGAAATTATCATGTTTGAATGGGTGAACTCAATGCCATATTAAGTATCTAAAGAGATGTAAATAAACAAAAAGCAGTTTAAGAGAAGTTGGGGGGGTGAAAAATCTTGTCTATTGACAGCACTCCCACTAGAATTGGCTCAGTGGGTAAATGCACAGACTGGGATGACACTGAGCACTATAAATCAGTCCATTTCCAGTTTCAAGTAGCCAGGATGGTAAACAAAAAAAAACAAAACTGCGGATGCTGGAAATCTGAAACGAAACCAGTAAATGATGGACCAACTTAACAGATCCAGCAGCATCTGTGAGAGAAAGCAGATGTTGCCAGACCTGCTGACTTTCTCCAGAGCTATGAAAGTAATAATTGGCCTGAGAATTCTAATGTTAATAGTTTTCGAGGAACTAGAGTAGGATTTGAAACTTTTAACGTTTTTTGAGTAAATATTACGTTTAAGTGAGTCGGGACCATCAAATCTCCAACTCTTTTTATTTTCTGGACAGGGGTTAGGGTAGGCCAATAGTGTTCACCTCAGAGCCCCCATACCTCTCTCTATCCATGACACCCAACCCATGAACTCCCACTGCTGTTCTTCATACTCCACAATGCTAGAATTATGGGAGTGCACTTCTGGCATGAATCACAGCCTCCGCTGTGATAGTTGGCATTCTGCGACTGTGTGTGGCAGTTTTCTCTAGGCCAGGACTTCCGATTCCAGGGAAGGTTGCCTCCAACAAATCCTGACCTTGTGTGGCCCCCTGGAGGGCCTTCCTCGAAACAATTAACACAGGTCGCTTGATGACTTTCCAGCCAGTAGATGGGACATCCCTTCTCCACCCACCAAAGATTCAGCATGACTCTCTCTTTGGTTCTGTGTCCCCTTGTGGCTTACGGATATGTTTAGAACATTGTAACTTGGCCACAATTCCTTTGTGTACTTTACATGGAATATAACTATGGAGAGAAATGGTTCAATTCAAATGGCTTATTAAACTTGATAGCACCAGTATCTTTTTAAAAGAACCAAAATCCTTACATATTGAAACCTGAGCTGGAGGTCTCACCTGATGGTGATTATTTGCCCCGCATCCAATGGATAGTCATTAAGCTGAGCAATAAATATTGCAGCAACTGCTTCATATAGAGCTGTTCCATCCATGTTTATTGTGGCACCCACTGGCAACACAAATCTGGTGATCCTTTTGTCAACTTTGTTTTTGTCCTCAGCACATCGGAATGTTACTGGCAGAGTTGCAGAACTGCATAGAGGAATGTATGTTACTACTAGAGCAAAGTTCCTTTCATTTTTAACATTTTAGCACTTTCACATTATTAGTCTCTGTTCTGGGGTTACAACACCGAAACTTCCGTGAATGACATCAAACATCTGTCTCCCCTTATCTCTACCCTCTTTCTTAAAACTCCGCATTTTGTCACAAGCATAAACAGCTGACCAGACATTTGTTCAATGACATCAAT
Organism: Rhincodon typus; assembly: GCF_021869965.1. Classification (NCBI taxonomy): domain Eukaryota; kingdom Metazoa; phylum Chordata; class Chondrichthyes; order Orectolobiformes; family Rhincodontidae; genus Rhincodon; species Rhincodon typus. The sequence continues at coordinate 14,205,314 of NC_063334.1, read as the reverse complement.
TCCAGGGCATATTGGGCTAATACTTGCATTGTTTGATTTATTGAAATGAAATAATCATTTCTGCAACACCATAATAAAAAATATGGTTTACTTAGGAAAAATGTCACAACAATCATTTATGCAAAAGATTCACTATGTCTCACTCACTCACTTTACTAGCTCCTTTTAAAGATAGAAGCGATCCTCTGGTACTTGACTCAAGTGGTCATTTCAACATGTGGCATGATATAGTGACTGTACAGACAAGCAGCATTGGTGTCTTATGCAATAGCAAGAAACTGCAACAAAGTCTTGCTGTCATTGTCCAACATCTACACACCTGCAGTTTCCAATGGGTTCACAGAGCAACAAGCAGAAACCAAGGATAACTAATATCCTTTCTGGTCTAAAGATGCTTAAAATATTTATATCACATTTACTCCTGCTGCTGAGTTGTTGAATCAGCACATAGGAATTAAACTTGCTGCCTATTTAATATCATAGTTCAGTAACAGATCGTGAAATGAATTAATTCAGTAAATCTGCAGGGACTCAGTATTTTGAATTTGAACAGGACATTACCCATTAGAATCTTAATTAAATCCTGCAGATTAAATGACTAATAAAAGTAATATTTTTCCTTCTGTGCATTCACTATAAATTCTCTTCCAAGGAAAGTCAAAGTTGATTACTGGGTTTTAGAACAATCGCTAACAGCTGTCCCGTTACCTGGATGAAATCATGACAGAAGTCAGTAATGCCTCAGCCATTCCTCCAATGAATATGAAGGGATTTTTCCGTACCACAATGAAATAGATTATGGGGAGAATAATACCACCATGGATGGCTAATCTGCCAAAGGAAATTGCAAAAAAGTTTAAAATGAATTGGATCTTAACTAACATTGCATCCAATAAAGACTAATAAAATCCTATGTAAACCCAGCCTACATAATTTAAACCAAATACCATACAGAAACTTATTGTGATTATACAATGATTATAGTATGATTTTATTTGAAGGTCTGTAATGCTGGACTTTTTATTTCTTTATTTTTCTAATTTTTTCTCCTAAGAATTTGTACTCAAGAATCTGTACCTAGGTACCTTTGTACCTAAGATGGTGCTGTAAGTGGTGACTTGTAAACTTTTCACTGAGTCATGTAAGTACATATGAGAGTAAAGCTAATTTAATTCAATTAAGAGTCTCAAAGAGTTACTCTCACTGTTTTTCTTTCATTCATTGAATATGGGCATTGTTGACTAGGATGGCTTTATCACCGTTCTTTAATTACCCAGAGGGCAGTTAGGAGTCAACTCTGCACTCACATATGGGCCAGACCAAGTAAGGATGCCAGATTTTCTTTCCTAAAGGTCATTAGTGAACCAGATGGGTTTTCACAATGATCAATTGTGGTTGTAATTGAACAGTTTTTAATTTCATATCTCACTGCCTGCCATAGTGAGGCTGAAGCCTATGTCCCATGACCGATTGCCTGTTGTCCTTGATTTCTAGTCCAGAGACATTATAGTTGTGCCACTATTTTTCCCCAATATGTACGTTCCTGCTCTCACCAACATCATGGTTTTCAGAAGATCCATTGATACACATTTAGCATCCAAAGGTACATCATTGAGTTAAGATGTACACCTGTGAAGCATCCTGAGATATATTCTCCATTAAAGACACCATATAAATTAAAGCTACCGTAAATCTCTTCCTCTAAATAATTTTTAGGGTTCTTACTTTGCTTAATATTAGTTGGAAGGTGAATGACTTTCAATGTTTCACCTTTATGCTTCTGCACACACTTCTACAAATACAGACAGAAATTACATTACAATAAAGCTCAATCTGTATCCCAAAAAGAGCATGCTTATGAATGACAATGATTATTTGACAAATACATTCATATCACATCACAGTGACCCAAACTTGGCTTGATCTTGCCAGATGTGAAAGACACAAACCCAACCCTGCCTATAACGGACCTGACGCCTATCCCCCACCAACCTGAGGAAGGGTCACTGGACCTGAAACATTAACTCTGATTTTTTCTTCACAGATGCTGCCAGACCTGCGGAGTTTTCCAGCAACTTCTGTTTTTGCTGTTGCCAAAACTGCTTCTGCTTAGTTAATATACAGACCTCAACATCAATCTTTCTGTCTATGTGTCACATATTTAACATTGGGCTTGGAGATCATGGGTCTCTTCATAATCATTCAATTGTGCCAGGTTTAATCCTGCATCAAGTCTGAAAGATACTGGTACAGATATTCTGATGGCTGGATAGTCGTTGGAGCACTGGGGAATTGAGTTGTGCATGCAGAATTCCCAGTGCTGGACTCTGTAGGAATGCCGTGTATCTGAAATCCTTCTCAAATTTCAAGATAAAGGGTTCTGACACATTTTCATTGTTAACCAGGAAAAGATAGTGGATTAAAGCTTTACTCTAACTCCTGGATATCTACACAACAGAACCTTTGACACACTACTAACCACACCCAGCACCCCCAAACACAGTTTTTGAAAAGATTTGTAGCTCGGGTTGTGGATGAGGTTGTAGACTTGCTCGCTGAGCCGGTGTGTTTGGTTGCAGACATTTCATCACTCTACTAGGTAACATCTCAGTGCACCTCCAGTGAAGCGTTGGTGTTCTGTCCCGCTTGTTATTTATATGCCTCAGTTTGCTGGGATGTTGGCATTACTTTTGGTTCTGTTTTTCAGTGGTTTATGTATTGGGTCCAGTTCAATGTGTTTGTTGATGGGAGTTCCGGTTGGAATGCCAGGCCTCCAGGAAAGCAAGGACTGTGAAAAGCATTACTTAGGCCAAACTGGAAGAAAACTGACAATAAGGATACACAAACACCAACTAGCCATCAAGAGACACGACCAATTCTCACTGGTCTCAATACACACGGACAAACAAGAACACAAATTCAACTGGGACAACTTATCCATAATAGCACAACCTGAACCCTCTCACATTTTACACTCTTACATTTCCTCACTGGCTGCCAGTATGGCTTTGGGACCTTTTATAAATGATTTGAATCTGGAAGTATAGCAGCATGCAATAAAAAGGAGGCATGTCTTGGTTTGCAATGCCACTCCAGTACAGCATGGATTTCTGCATGGTTTCCCCTAATGGACACACATGAGACACACTGGACTTGGAAATTTGGCAGGAAAAAGAATTGATGAAATGTAAGTGGGCAATCTTTTCCAACAGTAATCAACATTTCTGGACAAGTCCTCTTTGATAACTCCATAAAGAAACGTTAGTCTGTATATTTTCTTTTGAAATAACTTAATCTGGACACTATACATTAAAGGACAAATGCTTTTGTAAATTTTCAAAACTTGCTTCAGTAATTCCCAATTAAGCAATTTAAAAGCTCTGTGATACATACCCAGTCAGCACTGTTGCCATATAAAGGCCAAGCCTACGGAAAATTTCCCAGTCATCCACTCCCATTACTTTAGCAGCAATAAGAAATAATATACCTATTGGCATATACCTGAAAAGAAATCATTGACAAGCGATCAAATTAGGAAAAGCAATTTCAATTGAACATCAGTAGGTTCATTTCCAACCCTCATTTTAGAAATGATAGTTAATTTAATTTTATTTGCAGCTCAAGCACTGAAATAGGAAAGTTTGCTTTTTCAGAGTAAATCTCTACATTTTAATATTTGAAGTTTAAGTACATTAGCCAATTATTTTTCTCATTTGCACCAAACTGCAATGGCAGGAGTTAACACTTTATCCTTCACCCAACATATAGTTGATGTAAGATTTTCGCTGATGAGGAATGCTGCTACAAGAATCTGATCACAGGGACTATCATTTTTGAAAAACAGAAACAGAAATTGCTGGAAAAGCCCAGCAGGTCTGGCAAAACCTGCAGAGAGAAATCAGAGTTAATGTTTTGGGTCCACTGATCCTTCCTCAGAATTGATAGTAGCTATGAAAACCTTTTCTGAAGAAGGGTCTAGACCCGAAACGTCAGCCTTCCTGCTCCTCTGATGCTGCTTGGCCTGCTGTGTTCATCCAGCTCCACACCTTGTTATCTCAGTAGCTATGAAAGTGTTGGGTTTATATACAGAAGCACGGGTTTGGGGGTGGGGGCGGGGAGGGGTGGGGGGCAGGGGTAAGGAGTAAACGATAAGTGGGGATACAGACCAAAGAGAGAGAAGAACAGTTGGACAGACAAAAAGAGTAGATAACAATCAGCCCAGGAGAATGAATAGCTGTTATTGGGGACCGTTAGTGGCTAACAATGGGGTTGTATGTAATAGCAGACAATGTGATAACAACAACAAAAACAACGTTGCTGGTAAAGCTCAGCAGGTCTGGCAGCATCTGTGAAGGAAAAAACAGAGTTAACATTTCGGGTCTGGTGACCCTTCCTCAGAACAGATGGTGGCTGGGAAAATGTCAGTTTATATGCAGAAAATAGGGAGGGGGATGTAGGGAGAAAATGATAGGATAGAGCCTAAAGAGAGAGAAGAGCAGTTGGACAGATAAAGAGTTGATAACGATCAGGCTGGGAGGGTGGGTAGTTGTTAGTTGGGGACTGTTAGTGATTGACAATAGGGGGTGTGTAATGGCAGGCTATGTGATAAGAAGGTCTAGTGTGTGGGGTAGGGGGCTGGGACATGGGAGAGTTTAGGCCCTAAAATTATTGAACTCGATATTGAGTCCGGAGGGCTTCAGGGTCCCCAGGCAGAAAGTGAGGTGTTATTCTTCCAGCTTGCGTTGAGCTTTGCTGGAACACTGCAGCAAGCCAGAGACAGAGATGTTGGCCAGGGAACAGGGTGGTGTGTTGAAGTGACTATAACTTTTTCTTTTTACTGTGCCTCCTTAGACAATGAAAACAATGATTAACAGGGAAATGTGGGTCATGGTTAACAAAACGAGTTATGATCCCTTACTGTCCTGCATCAGTCTTTCTTGCTAGGTATATTTCTTGCATGAAGGGAAGGAAGGAATCAGAGGGTTGATTGCTGTTTACGAATCTTGTTATGGACAAGGATGAAAGCCACTCAAAGGTTGAAGTAATGGTTCCATTGATTAGGATTGTGTTGAAAGAAGGTAGAAATTAATTTTAGTGTAACATTCTACTTACCACATGACAATGCGTACAATTCTCATGGTGGCTTCATTCAATGCATCAAAGAAGTCTAGCAGGATTTTGCCTTTTTCGCCCATCTGTCCAATGACAATCCCAAATACTAGGCAGAAGACAATGAGGCCCAGTACATTTATTCCATCAGTGTATCCACCAACCACTTTGTAGTCTTTGCTCTTAGTCTATGAGGATTTCGAACAGATTAAAAATCAGAATTTTAACCTATTTGTTATTTGAATACATTGACTGACTTGCTTTCAATGAATTGCTACATTTTCTGAACATTTAAGAACACCAATGGGTCTGTACCCAGCAACTAGACCTCACAAATGAAATGCGATATTATTAAAATTTTAAAAAGGATCATGTGCACAAGACTTGGGATAGACTCTTACAGGTGTACAGTTTCATTTCAACACCAATGTTTGTAGGGATCATATCCAAGTTTTCAAGATTCAATAAAAAAAAGTGCTTGACTTTTTAATGGGGTAACTATTGAATAACTTTTAGGAAGATTAAATCCTGGGACCGAACTCTTCCTCCTCCTCACCCCAAACAGATGACATCGCTGATGACTAGGGTATCCATTATGGGATCTTCCTGTTCCATATGAGCCAGCAACTATTGTGTAAGCAAGGCAATCCTTCAGGAAATTAGCATCTTTGCTGTTTTTATTTAACAGGAATTGTTTACATCTTTCAAAAATCTCATTATTGTTGGCCACAGAGAGATTGGTGTGAAAGTGAGATGAACGATATCCCTGCATCGGCACAACAGTGGCATCACAAACTTGGCGTTGTGGGAAAGCCATCACTGGAGAGGTTGTAGGGATAGAATTTAATTGTTAGGTACAGCACGATTGACTAACTGAAATCTGTAAATTATATACTCTTGTCAAAATTCTTTGCGTGGAGTGGACTATGTGAAAGGGCAAAGATGTTGTGCCACCCTGCAGTCACATCAAGTTGCAGAATGAAGCGAGACCAAACCTTGTGAGTGTGCATTATATTCACGTTTCTGTCTTTCATAGGCCACCTCAAAATCAATGGGTCTTCCCTACTGCCAGCCCTTAACTTTAAAAAGGAAAAAGTGCCCACTAGTTTAAAGGATACTGATGTTTCGTTTCTTGCTTGTTCAGACACCTTTTTACTGAAAAAGAATTAGCTTTGTGCTTGTTTGACTTTTAATTATGGAAGATGTGAAAGCAATTCATTTCCAAGGCCTCAGTGTGTTTTCAACTGACTTAATGGAGGTTTATGAGGCTTGCTGATAAGTAGCTCGTAGCAGATGATGTTTGTTTCTGTGTATATTTGAGGGAGAGACTTCAAGGCTAAAGAAACCTTCTCTGAGGCTGCTCCCAATGCTACCCTGCCTTCAGCCAATAGGAGGCCCAGGCTGACTCATTATGCTTCACTCTACGAAGGGAATTTCCAAATTTCCGCTTTCTGCCATTCTAGAGTACAGTTGATGCATCACGCTCACCTTGTGCAGATTTGCAAAGTTCTGGGTGCACATCATGTGTGTATGGGCCCAGAGTGGGGGTGGTCAGTGGGCCTGGAGTGGGGTTGGTCAGTGGGTCCAGAGTGGGGTGGTCAGTAGGCCCGGAGCGGAGTGGGGGTGAGCAGTGGGCCTGGAGCGGAGTGGGGATGGGCAGTGGACCCGAAGCAGAGTGGGGGAGGGCAGGGGGCCCAGAGCAGAGTGGGGAGAGCCAGGGGTCCCGGAGCAGAGTGGGGGTGGTCAGTGGGCCTGGAGCAGAGTGGGTGAGGTCAGTGGGCCCGGAGCAGAGTGGGGGTGGGCAGGGGCCCAGAGCGGAATGAGGGTGGGCAGTGGGCCTGGAGTGGAGTGAGGTTGACCATCAGGGCCCAGAGCAGAGTGGGGTTGGGCAGTGGGCCCGGAGCGGAGTCGAGGTGGATTGGGCGCCTGGAGTGGAGTGGGGGTGGGCAGTGGGCCCAGAGCAGAGATGGCTGCTGGTTGGGAACCAGTAGTGCTCATGTGGTCATGTGGAAGTCTTACAGAAAGATTGCAATGTCCGTCATTTTAGCTTTATTTCTTCTTTTCCTAACTTATATTATATATATCTGTAATGTACTGTTTTCTTTTCTCTATTTTTTGACCTAAGATTTGTGCCTAGGCACATTGTACCTAAGATGGCCCTGTATGTTGGAGGCATTGTACGCTTTTCACTGTACTTCTGTTCTTTTATAATTTGCGTACATTTGACAATAAACCTAATTCTAATTCTAACTCATTGGTGCACTAACAAATGTAGCACCAGTCACTCCTGAATGTAATATTTCATGAACCCCATTGAGTTTATTAAAACAAGTAACTGAGATTGTCCAGCAAAAATCTTATTCATGTTTTCACTTCACTTCACTTTAACGCTCATCAAAATTTTTTGTGGCATGTTTTTACCACAGATATTTACATTACTGAGGGTGAAATGATAATCTTGGATTTGCAGGGGGAGAAAGATCAAAAATCAGGTTCAGTGATATACATGCATTGCACGTTGATGTAATGATAGGTTTTGTGCTGTCACTGTAGTCATATCACTGGTATGCTCATCTTTTGGCATAAGCCACAGCAGAAAATCAGGAGAAGGATTACTAAATGGGATCTGGATCATCTTTAGCTGTGAATCTGCTTATAAACTATATTCAAAATGAAAATAAGTTTTTCCTGAGTTTATGGGATCCATTTATTTTTCCTGATTTTCAGACTGTAAATAATTTTCAAAAGTAGCCTGGAGCTATACATGACAATGCAAATTTGACTGCAATGGTCCTTATTTAAAAATTAGGACATAAAGTTGTCGTTAGGAGTTGTTTCCAAGCCATCAAACAGAAGCAGTAATGTAAGGTATGCCACACATCAGGATGTCAAAGGCACCTATAACAAGGCTGATACAGTAATCACTGGGGACTACAATCTGCATACAGACTGGGTAAAACTAAATTAAGCCCTAGTGCTTTTGACAGCAAATTCCTGGAATGTACACGATAATGAAGAGGCTTCATATCTCATAATTGTTGTGGACTTGCATTTGAAGGGTTGTGGATGCCTGAATTTTAGCTTCTGTTTCTTGCTTCATTGTTTCCACCACACCTCATACTTCATGTGTCCACAGTTCACATTGTCCCTTTTTAAAAAATGCAGCTGAAAGAAAAGTGGAAACTGTGTCCCTTAGGAAACCACATAGGAACTAGGAGCAGGGTTAGGGTTAGTGTGCCTCTGGATTTAGATAATGGTGCTAGGAAACTGTAAATTTGTGTATTGATGCTGAGAATGCAAAGAGGCTCAGGCTGTTTTCTTCATTCTGATGTGCTATGTATGTTCAGAAACCTGTATCTTGAAAACACATTTCATAAAAATTGCCTGACAAATGTCACGATTTAGCTGAGTACCAAAGAAGTTATGCAACATACAGCAAATACAAAAGCAAAATACTGCCCAAGATGTAAATCTGAAAGATATAAAAAGTGATGGAAATACTTCAATCAAGAAGCATCTGGGGAGAAATGAACAGACTTAACATTTCAAGGAGAGATCATCTCATTAACTCTGTTTCTCTCTCCACAGATGCTGCATGATGTGCTGAATTTTTCCAGCAATTCTTTTTGTATTTTATATTAGTTATGTTACCTCATTCGTTTGTGTTGTCATGACAACAGTAACCATCGGGCTGGTAGCATTGTTTGTAGGTTCAATTTCTATTCGTTTGCTTTTATACTGAAAAACAAAACCAAAAGAGAGGTCATACAATAATTTTGAATTAAATCAATCAAGTTATGTACAGCAAATCAACACAGTTCTTTAATAAAAACTATCGAAAGGTAACTCAAGCAGATATGAAACATTTTAAGGGGAAGGGATGAATGCTGGTGTTTGGATAGTTTTGAAAATACTGTGTATGTCTCCTGTAACTGATAAGTTATCAGGCATGTGTGACGTGAGGTGGTATATTCTCAACATAGTTCTTAGTGGCCATAGCAAAAAAATTGACAAGGTAACAATCTTCCATGTGATGGCACAGAATGGCTTTTCAGAGATTGGAACCCAGTCTTATTTTTGCAGCACTAAGTTTTGCAATGCATCTGTCTGCAGCATTGCTGGTTCTTAGATGTATAAAATGCCATTTGCTTCAGCACAAAAGTCTTTCAAGGGAACACGACAGTTTTGTCAAATCAATGAGAATGTTGACTCCTGGCAGCCCACAGAACCGAATGACTGGTGGGATAAAATATTTTGACATGCTACAGCAACACCACTGGAGAGGACTTTTGGATAAAAGCCTTGGGAGGGCAGATCTTTGTTGAAAATAATCATTTTGGAAACATCAAGAAATATTTTTACAATTTTTTATGTGAGTAAATTCCCCCATTGTGAAATTTACACCAATGGAAAAATTTATGCCGGCTAATATGATGGAGACACAGATTTTATTTTCTCCTCTCTGCTGTGAAAGATCGAAGTGAAACACAATTAGAATCTTAAGTTTGAGAAAATGTTCCCTGATTTTGCCCCTTAAGCCTTAAAGAATGACTTTAGAATAATGCCATTGAGCGGCAACTTTTTGTCGTACACTTGAAGACCCAAAATGCCTTATTTGTACACTACTTCCAATTCTCCCCTCCTTATCCAGGAAACTAGATGGTGCATATTCTCAGCATGTAAGTCAGAGCAGCTACCTGGTGGCTGCTTTTCCCAACCACCAGACACTTGCTTCTTGGTAACAATATCTTTGCTAGTGGAATGGCCATCATCTTTCTTGACTCTTCATTCACACATATTGGCATTGGCAAATAGCCAGCCTCCCCACATCCCTTTGCCTCTATCAGACCAACTAACACACTACTTCAGCCCATCAACATGTTTAAAGTGGCACTCAGGGACACCTACAACCTGTGTGGTTCTGCCAGGTCATTTTGTGCATTTTATACATCTCCATCTTATAACATTCAGCTTGCTTTCTTAGCACTCACTCACTTTGTGCTACTTGCAGACGAGCAGGCACTGTAAATGGCACATAGTTTCTTTTAGAGCACACTCACTGATTTCATTAGGGACTAATGACATATCAGCCTGTGCGTGGCTGGTATTGATTACAAGGTACACAAAGTGCTCTCTTCCAGGCTGCCAAACTCTGTGGCTTGTATTTGCTGTTTAGCTCAGAGGGAGAGACAGGCAGCTTGTTTTAGTGGGAAGCACTGAATGTTCAAAGAGGTGGACAGGTGGCTCTACGCTCTGTCAAGGTCACACCTGTAGCAAGTGCCAGCAGTTTACACATTGTTTGTTTTCAATCAAAGTGGCTGTATGTGAAATTCAAAAGAGACCTCTCCTTAGTGGAGTGAAGGGGGACCACAGTCAGACAGAAACTACCACCACAGTTAAAGAGCTCATCCGATTTCAGTCCAGGGGATTGGTCATGGTCAGTCAGGTTATTGGTCTTAGCAGAGCCTAGACCCTAGAAACCGAGTGGGTCTGGTTCTGATCAAAAGGACCGTGATGTACGTTGAGGAGAAGTATTTCTTTTCTGAAGAAGGGTCTAGACCCGAAATGTCAGCCTTCCTGCTCCTCTGATGTTGCTTGGCCTGCTGTGTTCATCCAGCTCTGCACCTTGTTATCTCAGACTCCAGCATCTGCAGTTCTTACTATCTCTCAGGCATTTTGTAAGTTTTCCTCCTTCTCTATCCCCCGCTATCTGTCTAAGAGCTGTCCCAACTTCAGCCAGGATGGTAGTGTTCATAACATGGTGTCGTCAGGCAGAGAAGGATCAGGTCTGCTGATTTCCCCATCCAGGAGCAAGTTTTTCCCTTCTTGGTTTGAAATACTGCAAGCTTTGGGATTACAGGCAGGGGAAGGTGGACAGTAGTGGGGAGGGATGGCTATAAGAATTCCAAGCAGTAGCAGCAGCAGGCTAGGACTTGAAAGTGCACAAGTCGTTCTATGACTGTATTTATTAGGTAAATTTGTTTCAGCTTTCCAAATAAATCAAACCTTACTAATTCTGTATGAGAGTGGTAATTGTGTATTAAGGAACACAACGTAAGAATACAACAACTTTAATATTGTCTCAGCTAGGAATAATATTTAAAAGACACTTGAATGAATATAGAATTAGCACATTTATTTAGCTGATACAGAATTTTCTGATTTTATTCCTGGCATATTGTTTTATTTGAAGCTATGGCGGAGTTGTTTTTGTGATTAGCAATATTTTATATGAAGGTAACTTTTGATTTTGGATCATTGTCTAGGAGTCGTGTTAAACAAAAGCAAATACAATTAATCTAAACTCTGTAAATGGCTGAACTGAGATTTTTATGTAGAGAGAACAAGAACTTAATTACCTGTTGAAAGCTAGCCTGTACCAAGTTTTCTGGGAATGCATTCCTGTGTGAAAAGAAAACATTAGTTATGAGAATTCTTCAGATAAATGCATGTGTGGAACAAATGTCCATCCAAATTTGATAATCTTGTATTGACTATATTTTTTTCAAAATGGTTTCAGTACAAGCTAATACTACTTATAACTGACTACTATCAGTCTAATATCTGGCTGTTATAATGGGCTATTCTTTCTTCCAACTATCTCATTATATTTCCTGTCAACATACATCACGGTCCTTTTGATCAGAACCAGACCCACTCGGTTTCAGAGATAGTAGGAACTGCAGATGTTGGAAAATCTGAGATAACA
>NC_063334.1:14174101-14193096 GCF_021869965.1 Rhincodon typus | reverse complement strand
TCATCCAGCTCTGCACCATGTTAACTCGGTTTCTGTTCTGGAAGAGGACTTGTACTTTTTTAAACTCTCATGAAATCTTAAGTTAGCAGTGTCCAGTACTTTTTGTTCTAAGCCACTCCAGAAGATGATATCATGAGCACATTATGTTTGAACAGGGCTCACATTCCGAATTAACAACCTAAATAAATTTACAGAACTCAAACACAACATTAAAGTTGCGAAAAGTACAAATATCTATGGAGTTATTCAATGAATATCAGAAACTGGCCGTAAATCTACACAGAAACAAAACCACTGAAAAGGTAGCTGGAAGATCAGAGAGATTAGCTTGGATTAAGATGTAAATGATGTTTACAGAGGGATTATAAATGTATGACAACAAGAAATTTGTAAGCCATTTGTACTGAAAGAAAAATATTTTGGGATGGTGAGTTATCTGACTGGTTTGATGTCATATACATTGAAGGAAAGATTAAAAGGTAACAATATCACTTACAAGAGAATCTTCTAAAATGGAAAGATGGGGATACAAAATAATATACTTTTCATGAGAAATGTAAATGAATGACTGGAAAAATGATAAAAATCACCACGTTACTCATAAATACCATCAATACTTTCTGAATAATGAAGCTTGTTACAAGATAGACATGCTACTCCTACAGGAAATAGTTTACTCCTCACTAGCATGTTTGGGACACAGATCCACAGAGTCTGTCCTCACACACCCCGACCACCCAAACATATGCTACAATGTTTAGTTTTAGTTTAGAAAGAATGAAGAAAACGATGCGAGAGCAAAATCAATGAACAGTTATCTCAATTTGAACCAGGACCAAGCATACAGGTTTGAGATGCTCACAATAACACATTGGTTTGCAGAAAGATGCTAAGTCATAGCCAGTCTAGGTCACATGACATCATAATGAGCAATAGTCCAGTCATGTGAAGAAATAGACTACATTGATGTTTCATATAACACGCTTATCTAAAAGGGGAGGGAGATTTAAAAACTGAACTATAGGCCAGTCAGCTCAACACCTGTCATTGGTAAAATGTTAAGAGTCCATTATAAAGGACATATTAGTCAAGCATATAGGAACACATAATATCAAGTAGAATCAACATGTCTTCATTCTGCAGAGGGAAAGGGATTTGTGTTCATTGAAATGAACATAAGGTCACACAAAACAGGTTATCAGGGAATGTGGGGAGACAGTTGTATATTGGCAATGTCATGGGACTATTACTCCAGAGGCCCAGGTTAAAGCTCTGGGAATAGGTCTCAAATCCCACAACTACAGGTGAAATTGGAAACAAAAGCTCATCTCAGCAAATACCAAGTGTGACAGTTGCTTTTGTTAAAAAAAAATTGATTTTTCTGCGACATTTTTTTAAGGAAGGATAACTGTTTCATGAGATTTGGCCAATATATAACTCCTAACTCACTACAATGTAACACTTAATTATCTTCAGAAATGGTCTAACAAGCTATTAGTTAAGGGCAATTAGGGATGAGCAACATTCATAGATCATAGAATCCCTACAGTGTGAAAACAGGCCCTTCGGCCCAACAAGTCCACACTGACCCACAGAGCATCCCACCCTGACCAATTCCCCTATAAACCCACCTAATCTACACATCCCTGGGCACTATGGGCAATTTAGCATGGCCAATTCACCTAGCCTGCAAATCTTTGATAATATGGTGCAGAGCTGGATGAACACAGCAGGCCAGGCAGCATCAGAGGAGGAGGAAAGCTGATGTTTCGGGTCTGGACCCTTCTTCAGAAACGGGGGAGGGGAAGGGGACTCTGAAATAAAAAGCGAGGTGGGGGGAGGCGGATGGAAGGTGGATAAAGGAGCAGATAGGTGGGGAGCAGACGGACAGGTCAAGGAGGTGGGGATGGAGCCAGTAAAGGTGAGTGTAGGTGGGGAGTTAGGATGGGGGTTGGTCAGTCAAGGGAAGACGGACAGGTCAAGGAGGCTGGGGTGAGGCTGGTAGGTAGGGGGTGGGCGTTGGTCAGTGAGGTGGGAGGAGTGGCTAGGTGGGAGAAAAGATGGACAGGTCGAGGAGGCGGGGACGAGCTGGACTGGTTTTGGAATGAGGTTGGGGGTGGGGAGATTTTGAAGCTTGTGAAGTCCACATTGATACCATTGAGCTGTAGGGTTCCCAAGCGAAATATGAGGTGCTGTTCCTGCTGATACCATTTACTATTGTACTTCTAGGATCTATAACAGATTTTGGCAAACATAAATACTACTGAGACAAACAGGGGTCTATACGGGCAGATTACTGGAGTAACTTTGATACTGATGGAATTTGTTGTCATTAAATTGATGGAGTTTAATCCCATACAGCATCCCTCCATTGTATAAGTGGTTTCATCTTATGACATGTAACATTTTAATCTTTGAAAACATCATCTGATGAGCAGAGCGAAGTTTTCAAAGATTAAATGTAATCAGCAACTGTTTCCTAATCTTGTGCAATCTGCTGCAGTCATCACTTGTAAGTTTAGTTCAATAGGATCACTTTGGTTTCCATAATTTTTAATGCAATCATTCTTTCTCTCTATTTTCGCACCAGAGGTTTAATTGTCCCATTAACCTTTGACCTATCTGGAATTCATTTGAATTCTAACAAAAATCGCTTGTTAATGGTCTAATGGTTTCTTTGACAGCTCCTTTTCCAGGATCAGTGATCCCTGGGCAGTATTTCTCACCCCATTCCAAAGCATTTTCCTAATTTAGTTTTCACATTAATATCGTAGGTTTAAGACAAAAGCCACCTTAGTTGGTAGCCATCAAAGTCTTCACACTGTACTTGTACAGATAGTAATTTAAATTAATACATAATACTAATGACACTTCTGTGTACCTATAGCAACAGTACCATGGATTTTGTTACAGACATAAGCTTCTTTTTAACTTATGGGTGTCACTGGCCAGGCAACTACCCTTCCTCCCTCCCCAAGAGGGAAGTTAACAGTCAACCACATTACTGTAAGTCTGGAGTCAAATGGAAGCCAGACTAGGTAATGAAGCAGATTTCCTTCCACAAAGGACAGTAATAAACCAGACGGGCTTTTCCCCAACAATGGAGAATGGTTTCATGGTCATTATCAGACTCTTAATTCCAAATTTCTATTGCATTCAAAGTCTAGCATCTGCCGTAGCAGGATTCAAAGACAGGTCCTCAGAGGTCCTGTCAGTTTCTTCAGATTTTTGGGAGACACCAGATTTAATCATCCCTGGAATATTTCTGGATTAATAGTCAAGTGATAATATCACTTGGCTATCACCTCCCCTGCTGGGTAATTGTCATCTGCAGAAGGCAGAAAACCAGTGCTGAACAGTAGATTGGTGAGAAGAATGAATATTGTAGAATGTTATTTGATAACTTTTGAGAATTAAAGTATATTTGCAGAACTTTCCCACAATATTAACTATATACGTAGAGTCCATAATAGGGTGAATGGCACACGATCTGTGGAAAAAGATGTCTCGATTGGAAAAATAGCATTTCCTATTCTATGCTATTCTATCTTCACAACATGAATCTTTGAGTATAACAATGATAAATTCTTCTTTGCAAAAAGCTTGGAGATTTGTTCAGTTCATAAAAAGATGTATTATTGCACACTCTGAATTTCTGGAATCTTAAATTGGTTTACTCAGTTGGGTAAAGCTTTAGTCTAGTAGAATCTGATTGAAAACTAAATACTTTAGGTGGGATGACATCTGACAATAAAATAAATGATATAATTTTTACAATGTATTGCTTAAAATACCTGACATTGCACTACACTACAATAACTCTCAGCCATAGAATCCTACAGTGTGGAAACAGGCCCTTCAGTGCAACAAGTCCACACCAACCCTCATAGTACTCACCCAAATCCATCCCCCTATAAACTGCCTCACCTACACATCCCTGAACACCAGGGGCAATTTAGCATGGCCAATCCACCTAACCTGCACATCTTTGAACTGTGGGAGGAAACCTATGCAGACAGGGGGAGAATGTGCAAACGCCACACAGACAGTCACCCAAGAGTGGAATTGAACCCAGGTCCCTGGTGCTGTGATGCAGCAGTGCTAACCACTGGGCCACCCCGCCACCCCGCCACCCCACCACCCCACTACCCCACCACCCCACCACCCCAAAATAAAAGGAAATCCTTTGATAAAAGGAAATCTCATATATAATTTCTGTCTACTAATAAGGATAATTGTATAAAGTTGTATGTATTTGGTTAAAATCTAAACTTGTTAAAAAAATATTTGTGATTGGTATGTGACACTTTTAAATGTGATATGATGGGGAAATGAAGTTATTAAGCTGTAGTCAAGCAAAATTTGGATGATGATAGGAAATAGAGATGAAGGACGACAAAGATTGCCTCGATGATATGAACTCACCTGAGAAGATCTAGCATGGCATCTACAGTGGTGACCTCTGGCGAACTTCCACTCCTGTCAATTTCTTCAGCATTTTGGGAGACACCAGGTTTAATGCTCATCACCAACACAATTCCTTGTACAAAAAAAAGTACGTGACAATATTTAAAAATTGTTCTGTCACTGAATGTTGATTAAATAAGTTTCATACATCATTTAATTCAGTATAAATTTCATGGTTTAATGCCAGTTACAAACTCCAAGGCATGCATATGCATTTTGCATTGCAATTTTTACTAAAATATCACTGGACAATGAAATGGTAGTACAGAACTTGACATTACTAAAAGGTACAAATTCATCTTTCACTTATCAAGGCTAGGATGCACAAAATCAGACTTGAAAAAAATAAACACCATTTTTTATACAGTAAAGAGAGGGTTCTGTTTTGTTTAGCTATCATTGTCATGGGGATGAAGCAGGAAATTGACTTCTGGTGTAACATTTGGTACAGTCCAAATTATTCAATAGCAAAAATCACATCTACCGTTGGGCATTGTGTTCTGAGGTTTACAAACACAGGCTGGTTGAGCAAGATGGGCACATGCTCTGTTGTGAATGGTCAACAGGACATGTTGTTCCATACAGTCAGTTAGCCAGTAGGGAGTCAGGCTTACACATCTGTCACCACACCTGCCCTGACACTTATCGCACTAATCATTTGTGTTGTAGGCAAAACGTCTTTTTGGTTTGATGACGACATCCTATTGGAGGTAAAAACCACTTGTGGGTTTATTGCAAAGGAGCAGTGTAAAACAGCTAACTTCATCTATTGTTCACATCTTTGAGACGCATTTCCCTGCCAGTAGAAGCTGAGAGGTAGGCTGGACACTGTTCAGTAGGGTCCCAGATGCATATGATCTGACATCAGTATAATCTGATTATTACTATCAATTATTACTCCCACATACTAGAGCTGCTAATGGTGGAATGATGGAAAATGGGACGCTGATGAGGGCAGAGATATGTGTCCTGACTTAATGACTTGAAATAGCCACTTTCTCCTTTACCTCCTCTGAGTTCATTTTTATTGTATGAAATTCTCCCATTCACTTCCCCCTTTCTTCCTTGTCTATTTCAAAGTTGTTTGCAGACCACTTTGATTTTTCTTTACAAACTGTAAAGAACTAACTTTATATTTAAACACTGTCAAAACCCACAAATATACTGGCTGGCAATCATTTAATATGTTGCGTGTTTCTTTTCCGGGATTGCTGTGACTTTTGCCTGATACTTCATAGAAGTGTGGGTTCAGAGATGATTCAGCCCTTGAATTGATTCAACCAGTATGACTGATCTGAATCTTAAATCAATTGACTTGCCTCCATTCTGTAATGCTTTGTGACCTAGTCTAATGTGTACATCACTGGATTGCTTTCGGGTTGGTCCTATAAGATGTTCCCTCTGGGCCAGTTGTGGATGTGTATAAAGTAAATGATTGCATGCCTCTTTCCCTTTTTATTGATAGATCTGTGTGGCACGTACTTGTTTCTACTTAAATCTAAAGCATCTCCTATATCTCTGTTCTCTAACCTGGCAGATGCCATGTGAAGTGTAGGTCAATGGCCAAAGGATTCTGATAGTTACAGGCATTGTCATGCAGAACGCGCCACTTGCCAAATGATCAGCACTCTCCACTTTTACAGTACAAATTATTGCTCCCCATTTATATTTGGTATTCGCAAAGATGTCCTCAAGGGTACAAGATGCAAAGCTTCAACAAAATGTACCTACTCTCAGCTATTCTCAAGATCTGTACCACTAAATGACTACAAATAAAACAGTCAAAGAATGTATGGCTTATGTAATATTATACAGAAATATTTGTTACCTAGAATTACAGCAATTATAGTGGTTGAAAAATAATATATCACTGCCCGCATTCCAACTTTCCCAGACACATCTGAATCCAACGCAGCGATTCCTGTGGGGAAAAGTTCAACAACTTTGTTAGTACGGTGCTACTACTTGAATCTAGAACAAAATATTTTAAATGATCTATTTGCTAACTTCTTAAAATATGTAAAAACATATCTATTCCTAACAAACTGCGAGTGCTCCAATTCATTGCACTATTGCTCTATTGTCTGAATCACTGAATAACTTAGCAATTCTTTCATTATGATAAAGAAAGAACTTGCATTTATGAATATCTTTCATGGCCTCAGGACATCAGAAAGTTTCTCATATTCATTGTGACCACTATGGTACTGCAGGAACATACAGAAGTCAATTTGTGCACCCCGAGGTCCCTCAAACAGCAAAGTGCTGCATATACTCAAGGAATGGTTTTAAAGTTGACCAACCTCTAACTAAAAAATCCAATCTCCTTGTACACAGCACGGTGCGCAACTGGAGTCAAACTCACCCTGGTGCAAGCTTCCTTTTTGATAGGATCATAGAACAGCACATCCTTGAATGTAATTGCCCAGCTCCTGATGTCAGCAAATGTCAACATGTAAAACAACTAAAGTTACCACCATACTGGTGCAAACTGTGTCTCACTTTCTAATATGGCAATGTGGTATAAGAAAGAATGGCAGATTTAGAATTCATTGCAAGCATAAGTTGTTGTTATTGCAAAGCAAATTAATAATTGTGCAGCAACAGAAGAATAAGATATTGGAGAAGATCATTGGAGTTTGGAGGAAGACCCCTACACTGCTTATGCAGGTGTACAAGAGTAAATGTATGAACAGAGGAAATCCCAGCGTGCGGCTGCAGGTGAAAAATGAAATTGCAACAAAAAATTGCCAGAATGGAATCTAAATTTCTCAAGAATCCACCAAAATCTTTGCCTTGAAATAAGCAAGAAAAATGACACTGCAAATTTCAAATCCAGCCTTGGATGGTGTACTTCAAAGAAAAAAAATTCTACTGCAACAAAAGACCAAAAACCATGTATTCTGCCTATTGGGAAACGGTGAATCATCTGAAAACTCAGTCTGGGAGGCAATGGTGTTTGCTTCTCACTACAGAGTCAACAATCTTTGGCTATCATTGATGTGAACTGCCTGGGTCAAAGCAACCCTGCTCAACTGCAGCACAAAGTTGAAGCCTACCACAAACGTTGTGAAGCTTTTAGGTAAGATTTCAACTTGATAATTCATATTCAGTATTTCAGGCGATCCCTGATGTGGAAGTTAATAGAGAATGATATCTTTGCTGTGCATACTTGAATAGGGGCCTAGACTATTGATTGTGGAGGAGGTAACACCGTGAATAAAAATTTTAAATGTAAAACAAATAAGTTCTAAACATCAAAATCCAGAACAATATCAACTTTTCATGGCACTTTTAGTTGTTTTTCTCTTGAGAGGTTGGCTAGTCAACAGCCAAATTAAATCACATAATAGAATAATAAAATAAAATAGTAATCAAAGACTGAGATGAGGAGGAATTTCTTCAGCCGGAGGGTAGTAAATCTGTGGAACTCATTGTCGCATAGGGCTGTGGAAGCCAAGTTATTGGGTATATTTAAGGCAGAGAAAGATAGGTTCTTAACTGATAAGTGGATGAAGGGTTGCGTGGAGAAGGCAGGACAATTGGGTTGAGAACCATATTAGCCATGATCGAATGGTGGGTAGACTTGATGGGCTGAATGGCCAAATTCTATTCTCATATCTTATAGTCTGATATGTTAGTGCGATTATCTATTTGCTGATTACAGTGTCTCCTAGCAGACATTGAGGACAGGTTTGTCATGTTTCAATGAGTTTATAATTAAACATCAACAAAAGATTAGCCTGTGTTAGATACGTGGATGAGACTCCCATGAATTCTGTTATACCAGTCAGCCAAACAGTGAGAAAAGTTGTAAAGAAAACAGTATTCATGCTTTTAATAAATAGATTTCAATAATAATACTTTTTGATTTATTTGTGTGACATTTTAGGGACAGGGTTGGCAGGAGCAGTGTCCAAACTGACAACTCCAAAATACCAATTGTGTAAGAGTCAAGTCTTTACCCTCTGGCTGAAAATTTAACTTAGTAATTTAACTATTACATGAATATATGGTAATTAACTTGAATAATTTATTTTTGTGATTTTGGTTAAAAGATGTGCTTTTATTTTACAATCCCAGCTGAACTTCCCTGCTCTCCTTTAGATTGGTGTTGATGGAACTTCTAAATATACTTGAAAAGACTTGTAACGCCAGATTTCCTGCTCCTCTGATACTGCCTGGACTGCTGTGTTCATCCAGCTCCACACCTTGTTACCTCAGTTTAGTATCTAGTTTGAAAGTCAGCTCATTCAATATCAGAAAATCCCCAAAGTGACATTCCTAGATTATGCACTCAATTATCTGGAATGGGGCTTAAATTTACATCTTCCTGGACTCGGAGTAAGAGTGCAATGAGGGCAATAGAGTTTTGAAGTAATTGCAATATTAAAAACACAATTAGTTGAGATTAACTCCTCCGTCACTACTAACACTACTGATGTGTTGGCTTTCACACTTACCGCTGCACCAGTTGTGCGAGTTCAAGCTCTTTTTCCCCTCCAGAGCTTAAGCACCCAGACAAGTTGACAAGTCAGTGCAGTACAGAGGCTAGCTCGAATGAGATAATAAGCTGAGACTCCTGTTACCTGTTTTACTAGTTTAAAGAACAACAGGTGTATTCTGCTGGGTGCATTGATCAATATTACTGTTTCAACCAATACCATCAGACACGGGTTAGCTACTAATTTATAGTATTGCAGTTTTTTTGTAGTCTTGCTGCCATCACTGCACTTTCTTTCATTTTCCGTAAATTCACTTGCACAGAATTCACAACATGGGAGCAGGCTGCTTGGATGATCCCATCTGGCTTGATGGGCAACCTTTTTTTAAAAGCAATGGTCCAAATCACATATACCCATTCATGACTCCAATCCCTTTATTTCTCTTTCTTTAAACTATACCAATTATAGTTTAACATTCAAATAGTTTTTGGTTCAGCCATGAACTCTAGTCACCTAATCCACAAAATCAAACCTCTCTGTCCTAATTTTCAAAAAAAAAATGTTCTATTGTTTGCTTGTAGACTCCTTATCTACTGGAAACAATTGAGATTTGGTCCTTTCTAATGCGTTCAGTTGCTTGACCATTTTAAACATCCCTATCAAATCATCTCCCAGTTCTCTCTGTTCTATGAGGAATGGCCTCATGGGATATTTCAGAAAAATGTGATAAGGCACTGTATAAAGGCATGATATTTATTGTTAATGTCATTACATTCAATCAATTCCTACTACAGGAATAATCTGTCACAATGGATAATTTACTTGTAGGTAGTTGTCATAGTGGGTATTCAGTGTCTTACTACTGTTACTGGAATGTTATGAGTATTGCTAAGGGTTTATATTGCTCAATTCCTCAATTTTTACTGGAAGTGAATCTGCACACTGGAGAGTTGGGTTGGAAAGGGGGAGGTTGGGAGTTTAAAATGTGTTGGAAATCTTTTACAATAGATGCACCATGCTATTCAAATAAAGTTAACTTATGCACTGTTTTGCACTCAGTAAATTAACAAGCATTTATATAGCAGAGAGACATATTTCACATGAACACCATAGATTTTCATTTTGCTGCTAAATGTAAATCTGGAATCGTGGATTGGCTCTGAGAAAGGGTCACTGAACCTGAAATATTAACTAAAAACCAAAAGAACTGCGGATGCTGTAAATCAGGAACAAGAACAGAAGTTGCTGGACAAAGCTCAGCAGGTCTGGCAGCAACTGTGAAGAAAAAAATCAGAGTTAACGTTTCGGGTCCGGTGACCCTTCCTCAGAACTGAGGGGTGACCTTATAGAGGTTTATAAAATATTGAAGGGTATGGATTGGGTGAATAGCTAAGTTTTTTTTTCCCAGGGTAGGGGAGGGCATAGGTTTAGGGTGAGAGGGGAAAGATTTAAAAGGGACCTGAGGGACAATATTTTCATACAGAGGGTGGTGCATGTATGGAATGAACTGCCGGGGGATGTGGGGGATGTTGGTACAATTACAACATTTAAAAGGCATCTGGATAGGTATATGAATAATAAGGGTTTAGAGGGATATGGGCCAAATACTGGCAAATGGGACTAGATCAGTTTAGGATAAGTGGCTGGCATGGAATAGTTGGGCTGAAGGGTCTGTCTCCGTGCTGTGCATCTCAATATGAAAATCTGCATTGGTTAATAAAAAATGTTACAAATATTGCCAATTTCATTCCAGTTAAAACAGCTTTAAATAACAATCAATGATTCTGAAAATTAATCTTCCTGATTTCAATGCACTCATTCTATAATGCAGATCAATACAATTATTTACCTGTAATTATACTGGAGACAATTAAAGGTAAAATGATCAGCTTCAGCATTCTCACGAGGATCTCTCCAGGAAACCCAAAGTAAAATTTGTCTAGGTTTGACAAAGCAGCATAGTTACGTGCCAGAACGCCGATCAGAATACCTGGAAGTCAAAACATCAATGAACCAGTAAGACAGTATCTGAGCTTCTTTATCAGTTCTAGAGACATTTGAGTCCTGTCACATAATGGCATATCTGACCATTTTTTTAAGTATAATATAAGAATTTTGGGATTGATGTATTTTAAACTGTTGTGGTATAAAGCAAAGAGAATGCACAAAGATATTTTAATGAAAAAGTCACAAGCTTTAGGAATTAGTTTGATTTATTTATTATTGCGTGTATTTGGGTACAGTGAAAAGCTTTGTTTACGAGCAGTACAGGCAGATCATAGTAAGCAAGGACGTACGGATCATAGGGTGAAAAAAATCTCAGACAGAGGTATAAAAGGTTGCATTGCACAGAGTGTGCGCTAGGCAAAATCAACATTAGCAAGATCAGCATTATTTGAAGTTAGAGAGTCCATTCAACAGTTTAATAATGGCTGGGAAGAAGCTGTTCCTAAAGTTAAACAAAATGGCTGCAAAGTGTTACAGATCACAGTCTATCTCAAATAAAAACCTATTGTCTTCTGTTACATCTTTTAAGCAGAATCACTGAAATGTTAGCCTTACCGTAGGTGATTAAAGAATGCTCCTAAGTATTTGAAGATAATGAGTACAATTCCAGTTCCCTCAACAACTTCTCTTTTAACTCCTCTCATTTTCTTCAGGTAAGAGGGGTGGCGATGGTTGAGCATTAGGCCCTAGTTATGCCTGTCTCTTCCTTGGGTATGTGGAACATTCCTTGCTCCAGTCCTATTCCAGCCCCCACCCACAGCTCTTTCTCCAATACATCGATGATATCATTGGTGCTGCTTCCCTCTCTCGTCTGGAATCAGAAAACTTCAAGTTCACCTACAATTTCCACCCTGCCCTCACTTTCACCTGGTCTATCTCTGACTCCTCCCTTCTCTTCCTTGACATTTCTGTTTTCATTTCTGGGGATAGACTGGCCACTAATATCCATTACAAACCCACTGACTCCCACAGCTACCTGGACTATACATCCTCACACCCCACTTCCTGTGAAGACTCCATCCCATTCTCTCAGTTCCTCTGTCTCCATCATATATGTTCAGATGAGGCCAACTTTAACAAGGGAGCCTCCGAAATCTCCACCTTCTTCCTCAACCGTTGTCAATAGGGCCCCCAACCAGGTCCGACCCATCTCCCGCACTTCCACCCTCACCCCTTCTCTTCCCTCCCACAACAGCAATAGGGTTCCTCTTGTTACTTACCTACCATCCCACCAGCATCCACATCCAGAAATCATCAGATGCCATTTCTGCCACCTCCAGCAAGATGCGACCACCAGACACATATTCCCCTCCCTTCCCTTGTCAGCTTTCCACAGGGACTGTTCCCTTCGGGACACCCTGGTCCACATTTCCTCCACCCAAACAAACCCCCCCCCACAGCCCTACGACACCTTCCCCTGTAACCAGTGAAGGTGCAACACCTGCCCATTTACCTCCTCCCTCCCCAGTATCCAAGGGCCCAAACATAGCTTCCAGGTGAAGCAACACTTCACCTGCACTTCCTAGAATCTACTCTACTGCATTCACTGCTCACAATGTGGTCTCCCCTACATTGGGGAAACAAAACGTAGACTGGATGACTGCTTCGCAACAAAGACCTTGAACTACCTGTTGCCTGCCACTTTAATGCACCACCCTGCTCCCTGGCCAACATCTCTGTCTCCGGCTTGCTACAGTGTTTCAGCGAAGCCCAATGCAAGCTGGAGGAACAACACTTCATTTTCTGCTTGGGGACCCTGCAGCCCTCCGGACTCAATATTGAGTTCAATAATTTTAGGGCCTAAACTCTCCCATGTCCCAGCCCCACACCCCACACACCAGGCCTTGTTACCACATAGCCTGCCATTACACACCCCCTGTTGTCAGTCACTAACAGTCCCCATTAACAACTATTTACCCTCCCAGCCTGATCGTTAGCAACTCTTTGTCTGTCCAACTGCTCTTCTCCCTCTGTAGGCTTTATCCTATCGTTTACTCCCTACCCCATCCTCCTCCCTTTTTTCTGCATATAAACTGACGGTTTCCCAGCCACCATCAGTTCTGAGGAAGGGTCACCGGATCCGAAACGTTAACTCTGTTTTTTCCCTCCAGAGATGCTGCCAGACCTGCTGAGCTTTTCCAGCAGCTTTGTTTTTGTTCCAGTTCTGTACACCATGAGAGTAATTTTTAACTGATTTTTGAGTCATGCAACTAGCGTGGTGGTTCATTTGTTGATGATAGAAAACAGTTTCCTTCCATTGTTTTGATGTTAATGCTTGTCCAACCCATTCCCTCTGCTTATTTGAAGCAAAATTGACAAAAAAGGCACGTCCGGCCGTTTTGAGTGGGCATCCAAAGTGACTAAGAACATTGAACCCATGAAAAGACCTGCAGAGTCGACGTTTTTACCTCATGTAAACCCGGCCATTCCCATGAACGTGGGGGAGCTGCTGGCGGTAATCTTTGTCCTTCTTGGTACTCTGGGCACTGCCCACCAATGTGGCTAGTGAACCATCTGGCAGTGACCTTTTCTCATTCTCGCTCCCCATAATGATATGCCGTCGTCTACAATGATCTGGTCTCTCTGGGTCCATATAGGTTTCAGTTCTGGTTGTGATGGCCCTTTGGTTTCCCCCATCACCACCAGCTGCTTCAGCTTTGCCAGGGCTGAACCTTTCTCCATCCAAAATCTGATATTGTCGACTGTGATTGGAAGTGTGTCCAGAAAATTAAAAACCTTTACGGATTCTTCCAGTGGCGGTAACATCTGTGGTATATCTGCCAGCTGGAGGCAGCTCAATGCATCTGCAATTGCCACTTGGCCCCCCTGGACAGTGTTCCAATTTGTAATTATACACACTAAGTATTAGAGCCTATCGTTGGATTTGCCCTGAACTTATGGACGACACTGCCTTGTCCTCTTTAAATAGACCAAACTGGGGTTTGTGGTCTGTTATTATTGCAATTTTATGTCTGTAAAGGTATTGGTGGAACTTCCTGATTCCAAGTATGACCACCAAATCTTCTTTCTCTGTCTGGGTGTATTTACACTCTGCAATAGCCAAAATCCTGGACGCATTTGCTACTGAACGTTCCTCTCCATTGGGACATCTCTGAGCCAACACTACCCCAATGCTGTACTGCCTACAGGGACTGTTCCATTTGTGGCTTATTTGAATCTTCAATCACCCCCAACATCTGCTCCTCTCTAATTTTCTTCTGAGGTTGCAAATGAGGTAGTGAATGAATTGGTGTTTTTTTTCCCCAAACATTTTTCTTGATCTCAGGAAAGGTTTCATCAAATTCCTCTGTTCAAGACAACATTGTCAAGTCAACTTGATAGGTGGAATCTCCTTGCTTTCATACTTAATTCCTTTCATAATAAAGGACAGTGCAGCATTGTCATTTTTTTCAAGAGTCTTTGATTTGAAACATTAATTCTATTTCAGTCTGCACAGATGCTGCCAGACCTGATGAGTTTCTCCATATTTCCAGTATCTGCAATATTTTGTTTTTATCAAAGAAACTAAGGAGGTTTTACAGCATTTAAATAGGGCATTTGGCGAGGCTGCACCTCCAATGCTGTGTGCAGTTTTGCCTCTTTATTGAATGAAGGTTTTAAATGCCTCGGAACAGATGAGTGAAGATTTACTTGATTGATAACTGGATTGTCTTACGAAGAGAGGTTGAAAAGGCCGAGATTGTTTTCATTGAAGTTTAGAAGAGTTTGGGATGATTTCATTGAACTGTGTAAGATCCTGAAAGGTGGATGTGGAAAGGATGTTCCTCTTGTAGGTGTGTCCAGAATTAGTCAATTCTGATGAAGGGTCACTAGAATCGCAACATTCGCTCTGCTTTCTTCCCACAGATGCTATCAGGTCTGCTGAGTTTCACCAGCAATTTCCGTTTGTTTCAGAGCTCTATCATCTGCAGTTCTTTGTTTTATTTCAGAATTAGTGGGCACTGTTTAAAAAATGGTGGTCACCCTTTTGAGGACAGAGATGGAGAGAATTTTTATTTTGCTCTGGGGGTTATGTAACTTTGGAACTCTCTGCTTCAGAAGCAGCATAGATGGAGCCAGTAAACATTTTTAAGTCAGAGATGGATAGATCCTCAACTCATTTTATTTCACAGCATCTCATTTTCCACTCAGCCTGCAGCCTTCAGGGCTCTATATCAGGTTCATTAATTTTAAGGCCTGAACACCTTCCATGTCCTTTACCCACACCCACACCCCAGGTCTTGTCAATGACATTAGTCTGCATTCAGCACAGCCAATCCATTTTCTCTTATTAATGTTCCCTATTATCAGCATTTCCTTCTCCCTAATTCACTGTTATCCATCCCTTTGGCTGCTCAACTGCTGTTCTCTCTCTCTCTGGGATCTATCTCCAGCTATCCATTTACTCTTTTTCACCTGCACACCCTGTCTTCAGCATATCCACCACCTTTCCTAACTGCTATCAGTTCTGGGTCACTGGATCCGAAATGCTGACTCTGCTTTCTCTCCACAGATGTTGTCAGACTTGCTTAGTTTATCCAGTAATTTCTGTTTTTATGCTGTGGGTAGATTCTTATTAGGCAAAGGTATCAAAGTTATCAGGAGTAGACAGAAATGCAGAATTCGAAACAGAAACCAATCAACCATGATTTTATTGAACAGTAGAGCAGTCTTGAGGACTGAAACAGCCTATCACTGCTCCTAATTCATATACCCTTACGGAATATAAATGTCTAAGGGGGTTGAGAGGAGTGGGGGCCCCAATTTTCAGAGGGAGTGGACCTGAAGTGGTCCCATTTGGATTGGCTAAGTACAGAGAATCAGATCCTTTCCTCCCCACAAAAACAAAGCTAACCACTCTCACAGAATTATTTTTGGCTGGACAACCACTACATGCTGGTCAATGCAAGCATGGTGTAGATTCTGCCCAACTTAACCCAAAAATGGCAATTGGGGTCATATGGATGTCAAATGATCCTAATTAGCATTTGAAATAGGATCACTGCTAATCTAGGGGATGCTCTGGCCATCCCTTTGATAGGCCCAAGGAAGTGTTGCCACAAGGATAGAAGTTGAGTATCATGATTCCTGGTATGGAGGGATTGTCTTATGAGCGAAGGTTAAACAGGTTCGGACTCCATTCACTGAAGTTTAGAAGGATGAGAGGTGATCTCACTGCAACATATAGGATTATTAATGGGCTTTACAAGGTGAATGCTGAGAGGATGTTCCCTCTCTTTGGAGAGTCCAGGATCAGAGGGCACCATGTCAGAATAAAGGGACACCAATTGCAGACTGAGATGAGGAGGAATTTCTTCTCTCAGAGGGTTGTAAGTCTTTGGAACTCCTTGCCACAGAGAGCTTTTGGGGCAGAGTCCTTGTGTATATTTAAGGCTGAGATTGATAGTCAGGGAATCAAGGAAAAATGCAGAAGGTGGATGTGACGGGTGTCAGACTGTACTGAATGGTGGAGCTGGTTTGAGGGGCTGAATGGACCGTTTATTCATCACTGATGGGATGACCCATATTCACTGTGTAGTTAGCTGAAAACTTTATCTCTAATTGAACAAACTGCTATCATACGGAATACTCCTGAGTTACTATATACTACAGGAAGCCAGTAGATCAGTTCAGCATTCGGAATCGTTGATGCTGATGCAGGAGTACAAAATACCTCCTTGGTTATTAAACTGAACTCAGGAAACAGAACTTGTTTACACCAGTCAAGAGATTCAAAGTCCTCTTGACTGAACTGCTGGAACTGCTGATAAGTATAAAAGAAATGCGTAATGGTTGATTGTATGATACGGAGCAAGAGCAAACATATTTAAAATGAAGAATTTTGTTTTAAAAATGAGAAAAGATATGATAGGTTCATGAGAGCAGTTCCCAAAAAAAAAAACTGATTTTGGTTGTTTTTGATTGTTTTTCAGGAAAGGGCTGAGCAATAATTGTCCAGGAACAAGATTTAGATGCTGAAGCTTTAATGATAAATTGAAATTATCGATCACATGTTAGATTGTCGACCTGGATTTAATGCTAACAATCGCAGGACACCAGGTTATAGTCCAACCGGTTTATTTGAAGACACAAGCTTTTGGAGTCTCACTCCTTCTTCAGGCGAGACTCCGAAAGCTTGTAATTTCAAATAAACCTGTTGGACAGTAACCTGGTGTCATGTGATTTTTGACCTTGTCCACCCCAGTCCAACATTGGCACCTCCACATCATGGATTGAATGTTGGCTGTTGGAGTCTGGCCATTGGTCCTAAAGGTGGGGGAGGGTGGTCAGAGGGTGGTGGACCTGTGGAAGTCATTGCTACAGAAGGCTGTGGAGGCCAAGTCATTGAGTGTATTTAGAACAGAGATAGACAGGTTCCTGATTGGTAAGGGGTCAATAATTATGGGGAGAAGGCAGGAGATTTGGTTTGAGAAACATATCAACCAGGATAGAATGGCAGAGCAGGCTCGATGGGTCAAACAGTCTAACTCTATTCCTACATCTTATGTTCTTAGGATGGTGTCAGGAGAAGGGATAAGGTGACACACCTATTAGTCAGTACGCCCTGGGTCCACAGGAACTTCTGGTCAATCAAAGAGGTTTTCAGCTGCTGCGTTGGCAGAAATGGCCACTGCTAGGGCTGTACCTAGAGGGAAGCAATACATTAATATATGTGTGCTCTCACGACCAGGTAACTGAGGTCTGGAGGCGTGGCGACCAATCTAAGTTCTGTTGCGGAATGCAGGGTGGTTGGAAAGAATAGGCATTGTTTCTGTTTGGAGATCAGCACTACCCATTCCGAATATGTTAAGCTAACACTTTGCTGGTTGGAGTCATATCTAGCAAGTAGAATGATGGTGGTGGCTGTTGGGGGTCAGTCACCTCAGCTCCAGAACATCTCTGCAGGAGTTCCTCTGGGTAGTGTCCTCGGCCTAATCATTTCAGCTGCTTCATCAATGACCTTCCCTCCATCATAAGGTCAGAAGTAATGACATTCACCAATGATTGCTGCTTATTATGCAATCATGATGCTTCAGATAGTGAAGCAGTCTATATTTAAATGCAGCAAGACTGGGCCAATATTCAGTTCTAGGCTGATGCGTGACAAGAGCATCATGCTACACAAATGGCAGGCAATGACCATGTCTAATAAGAGACAATCTACCCACTGCCACTAAGTATTAAATGTGTTATCATCACATAACCAGAAACTGAATTGATTCACCACATTAACACAGTGGCTACAAAAGCAGGTCAGAGGATGGGAATACTGCAGCAAATAACTCATCTCCTGACCCTTCAAAGCTTGTCCACCATCTACAAGACACAAGTCAGGTGTGTGAGGAATACTTCACACCCACCTGGATGAGTGCAATTCCAACAACATTCAAGAAGCTTGACACCATCCAGGACAAAGCATCCCACTTGATTGGCCCCAGACCGCCAAGCATCCACTCTCTCCACCACCAACGCTCAGTAGCAGCAGTGTGTACTATCTACAAGATGAACTGCAGAAATTCACCAAAGATCCTCAGGCAACACCTTCCAAAACCACAACCACTTCCATCGAGAAGGCCAATGGCAGTGTATACATGGGAACACCGCCCCCTGCAAGTTCCCCTCCAAGCCACTCACGAACCTAACTTGGAAACTTATCGCTGTTCCTTCAGTGTCATTAAGTTAAAATCCTAGAATTCCTTCCCTAAGGGTATTGTGGGTCAACTCACAGCAGGTGGACTGCAGAGGTTCAAGAAGACAGCCCACCACGACCTTCTTAAGGCCAACGAGGGATGGGCAATAAAAGCTGGCCCACATCCCATGTGTGAATAAAATAAAGACTTCTGCTCTCCTTCAATGGTAATTGAGGGATACGTTGCAGCTCAATGTAGATGAGAAGATGGTGGTCATCCACCCAACCTGTTTAGCATGGTGCCCTTACTAAAAACACGCACGGCAGGAGCATGCAATATTCAGTCCGATAGATTAATAGCTGTAATAGCTTGGAAATTATCCATTGTACTTTACAACAAATTAATCCACTCTGTGTATCCAGGATACACAAGGAGACAGAGATAG
>NC_063334.1:14148093-14173701 GCF_021869965.1 Rhincodon typus | reverse complement strand
CCCTCTGATGCTGCTTGGCCTGCTGTGTTCATCCAGCTCTACACCTTGTTATCTTACATGAGGAGACAGTCATTTCGGACTCCCAAGTTTAACTTAAACAGTTCTATGGGATATTTTCAGGACAAGCAGACAAAACACTGGTCTCACATCTTTTTTATGACTCAAGTCAATTGTGAAGCAGAAGACTACAATTTTCTTATTTGGATGTGACAGTGCTGTCAACTGAGCCGAGATGACATTTTTTTTTTGAAATACACCTTTTAGTAAGTATTCTGAAACAAAAGGCTAAAGTTCCCCAGCACTGGTGGTGGGCTTGGAACTGGGTGGCCAAGGAAAAAGGGGAAGTAATTTCTGACGTTGCCTTAGTACATTCATTCCCAGTGTTGAATGAAGGCAGATTGCTAATTTAAATGCATAGAGCCACCCCCCCCACCACTCCCAATTCGGGGAAAGTCTGCGACTCTGTCAAAATTTTCAACATGCAGAGGCCCCCAGCTCTGTGGAGTAGTTGAGGGAGGTTGGGAGGGGGAGTGGTGGCATCAGAAATTGAAGGTCTATTCCCACAAGAAGATTTCCCTCACAAGCTGGGAACGTTGCACCAGAGACCAAAACAATGTTGCCAGAGGGATTTCACCTCCAACTGAATGAGCCTGCCGCTTGTCTCCTCTTGAATCTCAATTTAAACATTCGCCTTGTAGACACCCTTACTTTCTCTCTGTCTTACCTCCCAACTGCTCACGTCTCATTCAGGGGTGTTGAGACTCAAGGGGAGCAGGCTCAATGTTTGGGCTAGCAGCATCGGGAGCTTGTCCATTGGGTTTAATAGAATGTCTCAGCAGTTATCCTGGAGGCAATCTACTTGCTGGCAAGCATGGACTCAGAAACCCCATTTGGTCTTTTGGGGTGGCTCAGTGGCTCAGTGGTTAGCATCGCTACCTCATAGCACCAGGGTCCTGGGTTTGATTCCACCATCAGGCATCCCTTGCATTTGCATTTTTCATTGACGTTGTGATTAAGATTTGCTTTTGAGAAGGTTGTCTGGTTTTGATTAAACATTAAACAAGTTATCATTTTGGATGGCTTAGCTGTGCAGTATTACTGTGTACTATCTGATAAATCCTTGATAGGATACGTGATAAGTATCTGCTTTAGTGTTAAAGTATAGGGATTGTAGCATGTTATTGGATGAGTTAATTAGAAGCCTGGACTAATGTTCTAAATATTAATTTAAAAACATAAATTTAAAAAATATGAAATACTAGATATTTCTCAGTAATGATAACCATTGAACAGTAAGCTGGTGTAAAGGCCCATCCATCTCATTGATATTCTTTAGGGACTACACATAGCAATGTGGTGAACTCTAAAATACCCCTGGGATGATCTAACAAGCTTTTCACTTGTATCCACAAAGAGAAAAAAAGCACAAAAGACAATACAGCACAGGAACAGGCCCTTCTGCCCTCCAAGCCCGTGCTGACACATTTTGCCCTTCCATATTAAAACTGTCTTCACTTACAGGGTCCATATCCCTCTATTCCCTTCCTATTCATGTATTTGTCCTACTTCTTGAACGCTGCTATTGTGTCTGCTTCCACCACCTCCTCTGGCAGCATGTTCCAGGCAATCAACATCCTTTGTGTGAAAAACATGCCTCACACATCTCTTTTAAACGTGCACCCTCCTTGTACTTTGAACCTGTGTCCCCTAGTAATTGACCCCTTCACTCTGGGAAAAAGCCTCATACTTTTCACTCAATCCATGCCATTCACAATCTTATAAACTTCTATCAGGTCGCCCCTCAACTTCCTGCATTCCAGTGAAAACACCACATCAAACCACCATACAGAAGGTTGAATGAGAATGAAACCCGAGGGACCACCCAGCATCAAAATGGCGAAGGCACACCCTGCTCATTCAACATTGCATAGTCTTCTTCACTAATATCTGGGAACTTCTTTCAATCAGACAAGAGTTTGACACAGTCTTACTCACAGAATCATACTTTACAGCATATGTCCCAGATTCCCCGGTCACAGCCCTGGGTATATCCGAGGCCACTGACAGAAGAGACCCATCACAGGTCATGGCTTGGTGATATACAGCAGGAAGTGCGTAACTCTAGGATTCCTTGACATTAATTCCAGATCCCATTGGTGACTTATAAAATGAGGCCAAACATGAACAAGGAAACATCCTGCTGATTATCAAGTACACCCATTCATCTAGTGACCCAATACTATTTCATGCCATTTGATGCTATCCAGGACACATTAATACCTTGGTCAGCACTCCATGCACCAGCTTCAAAATTCACTTCTTTCACCAGTTACATACACTGTGTTGCTGCTGTGTATAACATCCACAAAATGCAGCAACTTGCCAAGGCTCTTGTTAGCTGTGATCTCTACTGCCTTGGACGACAAGGACAGCCGACACAGGGGAACATCACCACTGACAAGTTCCACCACCAACAAATTCCTTCACCAAATTACATACCAACCAGACGTGGCACAATATTACCATTCCATCACTATTGCTCAGTCAAAATCTCCCTGATAGCATGTGGTGTACTGAAGCCACAGGGACTGCAAAGGTTGAAGAAAATAGCTCACCACCATCTTCTGAATGATAATTATTGTTGGGGAAATGAATGCTGTTCTTATAAGCAAAGTCCAAATCTCATGAACAAATAAGAAAAAGTGCCAAATAAAAGTTTCCAGTCAGCCCTTTAATACCAGACAGTGGTAACAGACCAGATTGCATTGGCTGGGCCCTGTGGCTGTATCCAAATGATTTGATTTTCATTTCTGACCTTCACTGAGTGTTGAATTTTAGTTTGCTCATACTCACTGGGGGCTGTTTCATGTCCCTGTCCTTTATTTTTTCATAAATTATACATTGCATAATGATTTGGTCTCAGCTGGAGTATCCCACCTGGGTTTAGCTGTCACAGTTTGAGAAGGATGGTAAGAAGTGTTGGAGAGAGGCTGGAGAAGATACATCAACATGGTTCCAGCAATGAAGAATTCCAGTTAAGAGGATAAGCGTGAGACGTTGGAACTGTTCTCCTTGGAGAAAAGCAGATTGAGAGAAGATTTTCATAATCATGGCAGGTCTGAACTGAGTATATCGGGATAAATTGTTCCTACATGTGAAAGGGCACAGAGTTAAAGTATTTACGAAAGGAGCAAAAGCGATAACAGAGTAAAAAATTCTCTCAGCAATTGGTTAAAGTCAGAAATGCACTGCCTTGAGAATGTAATGTAGGTGGGTTCAAACAAGGCATTCAAAGAATATTAGACTGTCATTTGAAAAGGAACAATATACAGGGTTGCAGGGAGAAGGCAGGACAATGGCAGAGTGAAATTCTCATTTCAATAGCTAATGCAGACAGAATAAGCAGAATAGCCCCTTCTGTAATAATTTTGTGACTAACTTTCTGACTGAAGAGGCCTCACACTGGAAATGTATTATCATCAAATTAACTCAGAATTTTTCAGAAGTTGTCTTCATGCCCTCTATTCTTGAAGTTTGCTTTGAAATGCTTCGATAAAAGTTGGTAGATCTTACCTGTTTGCCACACAATCAGAACAAAGAGCATTTTTCCAAACCTTCAGGGATAGACTGATATACTTACAGAAACCAGGCCAGATATGTATCTTTAAGCTGCTTCTGTTTTCACAGATAGCAAGGGACTAGACTGGACAACAACAAATATCCTAGATTGAACAAGAGCTCACTTTCTAAAAACACTTTAAGAGAAACAAGTCCTGTTCCACATGTGGATTGGCTAACATTTTTCATTGAAGTGATCCTATGTACAATACAGAAACAAATTATTTGGCCCAACTGGTGCATTAATATATAAATAATCCAGATGAGCTTTCTCCTATGTTACTTGATCTCACCCTGCTGAGAATCCAATCTTCTCAGTCTACTTTTTTCCTCCTCAAATGCTGCAGGTGGGAACAAATTCCATATTCCCACCACTCTCTGTGTAAGAAAGTTTCTCAGGAATTCTTTATTACATTTATTACTGATTGTCATCTCTTTATACCCCTTAGTTTTGAGCTACTTCACAAGTGCAAATATCCACCGTCTATCTACTTTATTGAGCCACTTCATAATCTTAAACATTTAAAGTTTTTTGAGAAGATTTGAGAGACATATCAGAGATGACCAAAAGACTAGCCAGACCCCTAGGTATCAGAATAGCCCACAAATCAACAACCACCCTGTGACAGCTACTGATGAACGTAAAGGATTCCCATACCCACAACCAATAAAACTAATGTAATATATAAAATACCATGCAAGGACTGTGAGAAACATTACATAGGCCAAAATGGAAGAAAACTGACAATAAGGATATATGAATACCAACTAGCCACCAAGAGACAAGACCAATTCTCACCAATCTCAATACACACAAAGAAGGACACAAATTCAACTGGAACAACACATCCACAATAGCACAAGCCAACAGAGACATGCCAGGGAACTCCTGGAGGCCTCGCATTCCAACCGGAGCTCCATCACCAAACACATTGAACTGGACCCGATATACAAACTATTGAAAAACAGAACTGGAAGTGATGCCAACCACCCCAGCAAACCGAGGCATATAAATAACAAGCAGGACAGAACACAGACACTTCACTGGAGGCGCACTGATGATGTTACCCAGCAGGGTGACGAAACATCTGCGATCAAACACATTGGCTTGGTGAGCATGTCTACAACCTAATCTTAAACATCTCAATCAAGTCATCTCTCAGTCTAAAGGAAAGACACATACTATACAATTTTTCTTGATGGCTGTATGCTCTGGATTTTTGGCATGCCTTTCTCTCTGGACAATATTTATTTGTGATAATGATGCCTGCACTTTCAGCATCCAACTGTCAGATAATAGTTTGTCTGTGAAGAAACTCAAAACAGAATTCCTTCAGGAATCAGAAATTTTATTCCATAAGATCATAAGATACAGAAGCTGATTTAGGCCATTCAACCCATTGAGTCTGCTCTTCTGTTCAATCATGGCTGATATGCTTCTCAAACCCGTTCTCCTGCCCTCTCTCTATAACCTTTGATCTCCTTACTAATTAATAATCTATGTATCTCTGTCTCAAATACACTCAATGACTTGGCCTCCACAGCTTTCTATGGTAATGAGTTCCACAGATTCACCACCCTCTAGCTGAAGAAATTCTTCCTCATCTCACTTCTAAAAGGTCATCCCTTCACCCTGAGTCTGTGCCCTCGGGTCCTAGTCTCTTGTGCTAGTGGGAGCATTTTCTCCACATTCTCTCAATCCAGGCCTAAATCAGATCGCCCCCATCCCATCCTTCTAAACACCGTCGAGTACAGACCTAGAGTCCTCAATCATTCCTCATATGACAAGTCCTTCATCCCCAGGATCATTCTTGTAAACATCCTCGAGAACCCCATCCAAGGCCAGCACATCCTGCTTACATTACTGGGTCCAAACTGTTCATAATGTTTCAAATACAGTCTGAACAGAGCCTTAAACAGCTTTAGTAGTAAATCCACATTGTATTCCATCTGCTCCATCTTTGCCCAATCTCCTAGCCTGTCCTGGTCCTTCTGCAGCCTCCCTGCTTCCTCAACACTGCTTATCCCTCCACCTATCTTTGTGTAAACTGCAAATTTAGCTGCAATGCCCTTAGTTTCTTCATCCATATCATTAATACATAACATGAATAGTTGTGGACCCCTGCAGAACTCCACTAGTCACTGGTGCCATCCAGAGAAAGACCTCTATATCCCGACTTTCTGCCTTTTGCCTATCAGCCAATCCTCTATCTGTGCCAGTACATTGCCCCTCACACCAGTGGATCTTATCTTGTTTAACAGCCTTCTATGATGCACCTTGTCAAATCCTTTTCAGTGAATTCTGATCCCACTAAACAATGGAGTATATATTAAATGCATTCCTATGTAGGAATTGGTTAATGGGCATTTAATCAAACTGACTGCCCTCTCTCTCAAGGATATAATCAGCAGTCATTTTACATTATCCCCATATGAATAAAATTGGCTTCATTGCAAGTGGTGGGAATATTAGTTAATCACCTGTAACTCTGAAATAGATTTCCCCTGGTTTGACTCCACTTTCTGCAATAGACATCTTCATTATTTGGAACCTGTATTTTTGTCTCAAACGTAATTGAATTGGCTACCCCAAAGCAAGACATTTTAAAGTACACCCATCACAATAATCTTTTCAATTAGAATACTTCTTGGTTTTAAACAGAGAGCTCACAGACAAAATATTACTGAGAATGTAAGTTCTGAGCATTATAACTTAGTGATTATCTGAAAGGCCTGAACGGTTTATCTTCAGCCTCAAGGGAGATCATGGAATCGACAACGATTTTGAACTGCTATAGTAATAGCAGGAGATGTGAACAAAGAAGATCTAAGTTAGACTTATCCAGCAGTAATTGAATACCAGTCATTAGTGCTGCTGATCAAACACACTTTCCCCTTTTTATCTTATCATACTGCCAACAACTACATAAAAAGGTTAAAGTATATACTGTGCAATTTTAAACATTGAGATTAAATACCCAATGTCATTGTCCATTTATTAATTCTGATTTATTCTTTAGGGGCACAATTAACCAAATTTAGATACACAATTATCCACATGTAACTCGTGGCTAATATATTGAACAACACCGTCCTAATCATGAGCAATACAAGTCTACGTCTGCTTTGGTTATTGTAGATACATCATTGAGACAATCATTGCTCAAACCATTCGCTTTCTACAGTTTTATTCTACAGTAACAGTGATTAGCCGACTTCTTTTTTCAATGGAGATGTCAAATATTTTTTCAGATGTTGAATTACATGCCGACATCTGTGATATATTTAATGATCGGCCCCAATGCTCTGTGCGACATAGAATTTCCAAGATAAGCCCAGTACTCTTGAGAAAAGAAATTCTTCATTGTTTCTGTCTTAAATTACAGACCATTTAAACTGAAATCTTCTCATTGTTTTAGATGTCCCTATGAGTGGAAACATCTTATGGCATCCACAGTTATTACTAGCTTTGAATAGGGTGATAGTAAGTAAGTGTGTATTGAGGAGAGTGTTCTCTGATCTTGTATGGGGATTTATTTCAATTGATATTCACTAGCAAGACTGGGGCAGGATAAATTGTGAACAGAGGATTGGTCCCTTACAAAATATGTCTAAAAACTAATTCTATTGAAACATTTACGGAAATAGCATATTAAACTTATTAATATCCAAAACATTTTAAACTTAATTTTGTGGAGTCTAATTATTGTACTAATTTGCTAATGAAATTTATGGAAGTCTGCTTTAGTTATTCTTTAAAGAATGCAAATGTTTTAAAGGGATAATTATTTTTCAGTTATTCATAGCATACCAAGCCAAGTTGTGAAAGCTTTATTATGGCTAGTTGAATAGAGACTTAATGGATGAGACTGTGTTGGAATATTTGTGCTAACCTTAAAAAAGGATAATAATGAGTATATAAAGTAATTGAAAAGGGCATGTATATTGTGATTCAACAAGTAATTATACTGATTACATAAAACATCGCATCATCCTTTGAATTATAAAGGTGGCAAGTTGAATTTTGCACGTTTTCAGTTTACAAAGGTCTCACCTGTAATGGTGATGTGAAACCTGATGCACTAAACCTAATCTTGGCACAGTTACTTAGTTTAATCATGCCTGGTCCATTTTCTAAACCTTATTTTGGTTTCAGTTTGTAAGGTGTTTTGTTCCAAAGAGTCTGAAGCACGGAGCAGGCACTTTTGTCCAACATGTCATTACAAGTGTTAATGTTGCATATAAAAGGCTCTTTCTATTCCTCTTCCATTGATCCTATAAGCATATCCTCCTATTCCTTTCTCCCTCATGTACCGACCTAGCATATCTTTAAATTACACAATTGCTTTTTCATGTGAATGCTTATTTCTGTGCAGTTTGGCTCCTGAAATTTGTTCTCTTTTTTTTTCTGAATGCTTCATTTGGTCTCTTCTATGCCTGGGAGCGTAGAGGAGGCTGGAAACCTTATAACCTTTGAAAAATATTTGGATGAGTGCTTCAAATATCATAACATTCAAGGATATGCGACAAGTGCAGGAAATTGGGATAAGCGCACTTTTAGTGGTTGTCATGTTGGTGCAGACGCAGTGGGCT
The DNA here is from genome assembly GCF_021869965.1 of Rhincodon typus. NCBI lineage: Eukaryota > Metazoa > Chordata > Chondrichthyes > Orectolobiformes > Rhincodontidae > Rhincodon > Rhincodon typus. Next base: position 14,165,490 of record NC_063334.1, on the reverse strand, counting down.
GAACGGCCTTTTCTGCGCTGTTTGAATCTATGAAACTATGAAACATCACCTCAGCATGTGTCCCATTAAGAATCCTGTGCTTCAATAACATTATCTCTCCTTCTTCGAAAGTCCAATAAGTATAGACTCAACCTGCTCAACATTTCTTCCTAAGGCAAGGCTTTCATCCCAGAAATCAGTGAATCTTTTTCTGAACTGCTTCCAATGCCAATTTTTTGTCCACTCATCCAACCTATCTGAGCCCCACCACTGCTCCCTGTCGCACCCACTAATTATAATTATCAAACTGAAAATGATCCATTTATTCTGACCCTCTGTTTTCTGTTTTATAGCCAATCCTCTACCAAACTAATATACCGCCTCCTATTACCTTCTGTTGTTGTCTTTTAATGTCGCACCTTATCAATTCTTTTTATTTTGAAATTTGTACATAACAACTTTATGCTCTCAAAGTCCTCTAATAAATTTGTCAAACACAATTTCCTATTATCTCTGAAGAGACATGTAGTGTTGCAACCCATTGCTGCATCTAGTGCAGAAAGTCTCTTTTTTTAACCACAATTTATTGGGTAAAGTCTCCCTGTTCATTTCACTCAAAGAGCAGTATTTTATATCTTTGCTTAAGAGTGCAGGATTGCCCCTCCTCCAAAATTCCTTTTCATGTTTCGCACATCTCGGTAGCCGGACTTTCCACAATTTCCTCTGAAAGTCAGAAAGTCACTGTGCTTAATGAATGCTCAATGTGTGCCATTTGATTCAGCTGGGCAAAGGAACTGAAAATTATCAGCCATGCATCTGTTTTTATTGGGAGAGAAAAAGAGTGCTTCATCCAACAGAGCACATGAAAAGACAAATTGGGGAAAGGAGTAGGCCATTCAGATCCTTGAATCTTTTCTACATTCAAAATGTTCACGGCTGATCTTTCTCCACATTACCCTGACAACCTTTCACTGCTTTGCTTGTTAAGCATCTATCTACCTTTTAAAACATTCAAAGACTCTGCTTCCACTGTCTTCTCAGGAAGAGTTTCAAAGACTCATGACTCTTGGTGAGAAAAAGATTCTCTTTCGTCCCTGTCCTAAATGGATGACCTGTGATTTTTTAAATCATGATTTAGAGTCACGGAAATATACAGCACAGAAACAGATCCTTCGGTCCAACTCATCCATGCCATCTTAAATTAATCTAGCTCCATTTGCCAGCACTTGGCCCACATCACTCTAAACCCTTCCTATTCATTTACCCATCCAGACACCTTTTAAATGTTGTAATTGCACCAGCCTCAACCATTTCCTCTGGCAGATCATTCCATACAAGCACCACTCCTCTGTGTGAATAAAGAATGCCCCTTAGGTCCCTTTTAAGTCTTTCCCCTCTCACCTTAACCCAGTGTCCTCTAGTTTTGGGCTCCCCTATCCTGGGAAAAAGACCATTGCTATCAACCCTGTCCATGATTTCATAAACCTCTATAAGGTCACCCCTCAGCTTCCCATTCTCCAGCGACTTCTATATTCTCTCCCACAACAGTAAACATCCTTTCCACATCCACCCTGTCAAGAACCTGTACATTTTAATCAAGTCAACTCTTACTCTTCTAAACTCCAGAGGATACAAGCCTAGCCTGCCCGAACTTTCCTCATCAGATAACCCACCTAATTCAGGCATTAGTCCAGAGATCGTTCTCAGGGCCACTTCCGGAAATAAGGAGCCCAATAACGTACTCAGTACTCCAGATGCAATCTCACTATTGCCCTGAGATAGCAAGAACTGCAGTTTCTGGAGTCAGAGTCATTACAGTGTGGAGCCGGAGGAACACAGCAGGTCAGGCGGCATCAGAGGAGCAGGAGAGTCAACGTTTCAGGTCGGGACCCTTCATCAGTTCACTTTGCAATAATAACATGATTTTAACTTTCTGAATAACTTGCTGGGCCTGCATATGAACCGTTTTCAATTCATACATTAAAACATCCAGATACCCCACCAACTCAGAGCTCCGTAGTCTCTCACCATTTAAATAATATGCTTCATTTTTATTATTTCTGCTAAAACGGATAATTTCACATTTACACTCCATTTGCCAGTTCTTTGTCCACTCATTTAACTTATTCAGAGACTTAAACATAGAAAAATAGGAGCTGGAGAAGGCTATTCATCCTTTTGAGCCTGTTTTACATGTGACAAGATCATGGCTGACCATCCAAATCAGTATCCTGTTCCAGCTTTGACTCCATACCCTTTCATCCCTTTAGCCCAAAGACCTATAACTATTTCCTTCTTGAAAACATTCAATGTTTTAGCATCAACTGCTTTCTGTGACAGCAAATTCCATGGGCTCATCACTCTGTGGGTGAAGAAATTTCTCCTCATCTCAATCCCAATGACCTAACCCAATATTCTTAGACTGTGCCCCCTGCTTCTGGGCCCCCTCTTCATCAGGAATATCTTTGATTACCTAATCTAGACCTGTTAGAATGTTATAGGATTTTTTTTATGAGAGATCTCACACTCATTCTAAACTCCAGTGAATATAGTCCTGACTGATCCAGTCTCTCTTTATACATCAGTCCTGCCATCCCAGGAATCAGTCTGGTAAACCTTTGTTGCACTCCCTCCATCACCAGAACATCCTTCCTCAGATAAGGAGGCCAAAACTGCACACAATACTTCAGGTGTGGTCTCATAAACACCTTGTATAATTGCAGCAAGACATCTTTACTCCTGTACTCCAATCCTCTCGCTGTGAAGGCCAACATACCATTTGCCTTCTTCACCACCTGCTGCACCAGTGGTGTTTACATTCAGTGATTGGTATACAAGGACACTCTGGTCTCATTGCACCTTCACCTTTCCCAATTTGTGGCCATTGGGATGACAATCTGCCTTCCTGCTTTTGCTACAAAAGTGAATAACCTCACATTTATCTACATTGTATTTCAAGTGCTGTGCAGTTGCCCACTCACTCAACCTATCCAAATCACCCTGAAACATCTCTGCATCCTCTTTACACTCATCCTCCCACTCAACTTTCTATAATCTGCAAACTTGGAGACATTACGTTTAGTTCCCTCATCTGAATATTTAATATATATTATGATATATGCATATCTGGCACACAAAAATGTGAACTTGTCTCTGATTTAGAGGTACTCTTGACTGCTGATTTTAAAAGGGCTGTTCACAGTGGCAATGTACTAAAATTAAAATGCTGGGTTAATGCTGCTACAAGTCTAACGTTAGCACTAAATTATTGCTATGCTAACAATACTTTAGGTAGACATGAACTGGGACCAATGCACTGTCATGACTCTTTCACTTCTCTCAGATAAAAAGATGTGGCTAGTTGCCTGTGTTGCTCATGAATACTTACAGCCATCAGTTTATGAAAATGCTGTTGATAGCCTACACAAAGAAGACAGAGGACCCATAATGACGGTTATCAACTGATGTAATTGCTATCGTGATGTGTTGTAGGAAGAAAGTGGATGGATGTTCAGGGAATAAGTAATGAATAATGAATAGATCACATCGAGAAAGTGACTAGCATTACAGAGAAGGAACATAACACATAACACATTAACACTTTAAAAGTATTTTTGCAGAATCACATTGGAGGAAAAATTCCAAGTAAAAAGTTTGGAAAATGAACACCTAGGGAGATAATTGCAATGCTTAAAAGTGTTAAAAATGCTTAAAGTGTTAAAATTAATTTCAATTTACAAATTTATGATATCTTTAATTAGCAAATCTAAAATTTGTTTTAAGGTCAAGATGTCATCAACTGTAACATTAACTCTATTCTTGCTCCACTGATGCTGTCAAATGTGCAATATATTTTCAGCATTTTCTACTTTTGTTTCAGGTTTCCAGCATCCATTATATTTTGCTTTTTGTACTAACTGCTTCGCAGATGTTTTATGAAGGAATTAATATATTCTAATAAAAGAATTTAATATGTTTTCTCACCTCGCTTTTAATAGTCCCCTTTGGGCAAGCCCTTTCAGTCAAATTAAGCTTTGTATTCTCTCTCTCCCTGTAAAAGCACACTATAAAGGCAAAGCTTCTTCAGCCAGCAGGGAGATTGGCTACTATGATGTCACAAAAAAAGTACTGAAAGAACAGACCATCCAGCCCTTCTTAACTAATTTTTCTAGAATTGCACACCTCCACTACAAATCCCAACAATTTCTTAAATCATTCTAGGGTCTCCATTACCTTCTCTGGGAATCCATTCCACATGTTAGACAGACAGTATAGTTATCCATACCAGTCCTGCAAATCTAGAGCATCAAGACATCATGATAAAAGAAGGGATTTTGTTTTGCAATCTGGGAATATGACCTGATGTAACCTAATAAAAAGTGTGGGGAAAATAAAAATAAAATGGGGAATAAAAATGGATACACATCAATTAATAGGAACTTTATTGGGCGTAAAAAATGTTACATTTTCTGGCGTGATTAGGGTACTTTAGTTCCAGTGAAACACGTTCCACTTTCGTGCTTTTGATATTATGCAGTACTAAAAGAGACAGTGATAATGGAATTCTGCATCTGTAATGTGTTAAAGCCAGCACACACATCAAAATGAGATGTGCAAGAAGGGTGTTAATATAAACAGAGATCTTAAAACTGACAAGACCTATGATTCAATTTAGTACGTAATTTTACATATTAATAATTTACCAGAACCAACCTATTCTCTTACAAAGGAATAACCATCATAGAAAAACAAAAGGATTCAAGAATCTACAGATTCAACGCTTACCTAAGACGACGGCGAGAATTGTGCACATGAGCAGCCAGTTCTTCCTCAAACTAGCTGTAAAATGATATCTTTTTGTGGTTTTCTTCCCCATGTTTGTTTGTTGGTTAAAATTCAAAGAAACAGATTAAGAATACATGCATACATGCACACACACTCACACACATAAAACAGTAAAAACAGTGCTGAAGTCAGTGCGAAATGCTGCTGCCTTCTCTTCACTGCACTGTATTCCGTCACTGCAGACAAATCCATACTCGAGCCACTACATGCTCTCAGTTGTAACTAAGTACCACCCCTTCTGAATGCAGTGAGAGCAACCTAACAATGGCTACCATTAAAACATAGAACTATGTTCTTTTTAAAATGGCCTGTACATCATTAAAGCGTGGATTCAGCACCTAGTGAAGATTCTGCTCTGATAGAATCGAGCCATCAATCACAGCCATATAAATTCTCATGTAAATTTCATTATAAATTATAAAATCAAAATGATTTATATTAAATAAAAAGGGTCTTTTTAGATTTCTTTGCTTACAGCAATACATTTGTTAAAAACGGTAAGCAGTTTATAAACCCAACATGACAGTTTTGCAGAATTATCAATATTGGGAAAATCTAATGTAATATTTGTGAAATAAAAGCGAAATTGATCACAAGTCCATTTAAATAAATGCAGTACTGTACAGTGAAGTAGACTGCATTTTTAAGCCAAAATTTGGGAATCTCACTCAAAATTAACTTTAAATCTGGAGTTTGTTTTTGTTCAAATTTATCTTGTTTTGTCCCTCTCCTGCCAAAGGGAAAAGCCACATTAATCCTGGATTACAGTTTATGTGTGAGGATGTGACACATCAAGATCTGACTCATCTAACATCAACAAAAGCTTTCTGAGAGAACTACTGTTTATGAAAATGTTACTTTTTACTAACGTGTCAATATTTCTTAAAATAGCAATGAATTTCATTTCTAAAGCATCTAGACTCATGGAATTTAGCCATCTATCACAGAAGTAAGTATCAGACAGTGATCAACAAAGAGAAGTAACACATTATAGTAGTGGACATCAAACAGATATTTCAGCAGTAAAGAACTTCTTACCAGAAAGCGAAGCATTCTGAATTGCAGGAATGCCTGTCAATGCACTTCTTTGCTTCAGTTGGACATTCGTCAATAGTTCTCACTCTAGAGATGAGATTATAGGGAAGTATTACTGGAAATGTTAATGGTACGTAGCAATAGAATGCATCGCTAATGCACAAAACAACAGACATGCTCAGAGACACAAAAGTGACATTGAACCGGTAGAGGAAGGTAGGTGTGGGTACATGCAAGGCGTTAAATTTCTTTGCGATGATATGGGTTTGGGATCCTGACATCATCCCATGTACTTTTGGGTTTCACCTGGGTTTGCAGCCAAGTAGGGACCTCCCTTGGACATTCTGAGACCTGGTCAATGTTGTCCAATGAATTCAAAGTCTAGAAGAAAGAAAAATGTTTTTTTTTTCTACTCAGCCAGCTCAGACATGTTAGTACACACCTCTGAGGCAGATTGAACATGAAACCAACCCTCCTAGCTCAGAGATAAGAACACTACCACTGCACCACAAGAGACCCTCCCTTGGAGCTGTTGGATAAAATGTTAAAATATTCAAATATGTCCTCATTTACTTTGTAAGCATACTGGCCTTAACAACCAGTATACCTACTTTCTGAACTTGTAGCGACTCACCATGGTTAAGTAAGCAAGTGCATAGAGAGAAGTACTTCTTCAGTGAAACAGAAATAATTGTAAAATTTGTTAAAGTACTATTAAACAGATAGGTGGCAATGGCCTGCTGGTATTCTCGAGAAACTATTTATACAGACACCTAGGAAATGTTGTGCGGATGATGTTGTCTGGAATTAGGATTCTAACGATGACCAGGAATCTGTTGTTGATTGTCAGGAAAATCAATCCGGTTCATTAATGTTGGTTAGGGAAAGAACTCCACTATTCTTAGTTAGTCTGACCTACATGTGACTCCAGACCCACAACCATGTGGTAGGGATGGGCAATGAATGCTGGCCGAGCCAATGATGCCCACATCCTGTGAATGAATTAAGAAAAATGAGGTGAGAATCCCAAGGCAGGTAGTCATCATAATTAAATAGAAAAATTAAATGCTTAATTAAAAGATTGCACTTCATTTTTAAATATGCCTGATATATACCTGATGTACCCTCCTGCATTCTTCATTGATCTAAGATTGGTCCTATGGCTCAATGGGAATTATAGTTGGGGTTATGCCAGACTACAGACTTAGACTGAGTTGAACTCGGCTGCTGTTGATGGCTGAAAGCAGAGCATGGAAGGTCAATTTCAAGATGCTAGATCTGAATCTATCCCATTTAGAATGCTGACTGCGCTAGACGACACGATGGAGGGTATGTTCAGTGTAAAGTTAGGACGTTTGCTTTCACAAGGACTCTGTATGGTCACTCCTACCAAAACTGTCATGGTTATTTTGACAGGTAGACTGATGAAGGTTATATTGTAGTAGTGCTGGTTCTGTCAATGTCTGCTACAGGCCCAACATGGCAGCTTGTCTTTCAGGACTCAGTCAGCTTAATCAGTGCTACTAGACTTGATAATGCACATTTATGACCCCCACTGAGACTAAATTCTCTATCCTTGTCCCCCTTAGTGCATCCTCAATGTGATGTTAATATGGAAGATTCATAATTACCACCCATAACTCTCCCTTAGTTAATTAGTCAGCAGATAGTTTCCTTGCCCTAGTTTGATCTGGTACCATTAAGTTTCATGGATCCCGAATCAATGTTAAGGGCTCCCAAGGCAACTTCCTCCTGGCTCTACATCACAGTGCTACCACCTCTGGTGGGTCTGTCCTGCTGTTCTGTCAGGTCTTACCCAAGAATAGTGGTGGTGGTGGTATCTAGGGCAAAGGCTGTAAGGTGCGGTTCTGTGTGTGTATGACTGTCAGGTTGTTGCTTGATTGGTCTGTAGGCCAGCTCACCCAGTTTTTCAACAAGCCCCAGATGTGAAGAATGGGAAATGGCAATATAAACTAAAAGTGCAGCTCATAAATGGATTGCATGAAAAGAGACCTTGTGGATTTATATGCACAAATTATTGATTAACAAAGATTTTAGGAAAGTATATAGGGAACATGAGCTTTATAAACTTGCTTGTTTTTGTACGCTAGTTATGATGAATGTTTGTAAAACACTGATTGATAGTATAAATTCCAAGCAGAGTAGAATAGCATCACTTCATTGGAGGCTCCACTGATGATGTCACCTAGCATGGTGATAAAATGCCTGAACAAAAAAAAGCTAGCTCAGTGAACAAGTCAATAACCTCACCCACAACCCAAACTACAGATCTTTGCCAAGAACTTTGAATGCCCAGCATTTCACAGGTCAACTTTATTAAATACATTGCGGTGAATGTTCAGCCAATATCACTACTTACTGCTTGTTTTCTTACAGCACATGACATTGATTGACAAATGGTTACATACCGAGTTAAAGGCTACAGAGATAATTTCCATGCTGACTTAGATGGCCTTGTCAGGACTTACTAATATGATTAATGGCAAAATTCTGACAAATGAAAAATTAAAGTCTCTTTTCATGAAGATAAAATTGAAATGTATACATGCTGGAACTTTGGAATCTAACTGATTTCATCTTGCTTAGCCACAAATAAATATGGCAACTTGTGTCACTTCACAACCAACCACAACAATTAATTGTTGCCTTATTTTCTGATATTTGCTGTGCCCAGGTAATTCTGTGCATCTGTGCTTAAACCTAGGAAAATCTTCTCTATATTAACTGTTGTTGCATCATTTTTCCTTTGCGATACTACGCTACGGTGAACAGATAGATCTATCCCTTTGGCCACAGTGTCTCTCTGGAAGTTTTCTGAGGCTGCTAATGTTAAGTCAAATCTTAGAATTGTTGAGTTAAATAATCACATGTGCATAAAAACATGCTGAGACCTTTATTTCCACTTGCATGTAAGTTCCTAGTTTCAATTTTGCATGATGGCTTTATTTTGTCACAATTTTGACAGTACCTCATTCGCAGACTAGATAACAGTTTGTAAGGATTCTTTTGAGGATAGAAAAGTTATGCTAAATTCAAATGGTTTTCTTTTTAAGGAACACCACTTGGAGGTGCAAGCAGCACATAGGCACAAAAACTCATGTTACCACTGAAAAGTTCTCAGTTTACAATGGAGAGTTGGTGTAGACAGCCCTGTGAACAGGTTCCGTTCTGGAGTCTATTGGCAAGTTGATATTTACATGAGTCAGAACACAATGCAGGACAATATAAAATAGCCGTTCATAAGTACTGCAAACATTTGCATGTTGGATCTTTACAATTACACTCCTGTGTGGGATCATTTTCATAGATATGAACATTCCTGAGGTTGAATGTTCCAAAGTCGGGAGCTCCTTGCAATTTAAGATACATTAGAATAAAGAGTAGAATGGTTTGATTTTGTAAGGACCTGAAGCAGTGCAAAGGCTGCCTCAATCAGTCAACAAGTGCTTTGCGATACTCATCCAAGAAAGTTGGAACAATGTTGCCTGTTTATCAACATTGCAGAGGGGAGTAGCATTTCCTCATAATGCAGCTCAGGTCAAGGTAGGGACAAATAAAAAAAATTTCGAAGTTCAGACAATGATGTGACATGGAAAATGCATGGTTGCAACATCTTGATGAATAATTTCATTATATTTCAAATAATAATCCTTATATACAGTATAAAGACCACATCATTTTATTTTACTTTATGTTTGATTGTGGACTGAATTGAGAAAACACACTGTGTTTTAGAACAGGACAGAGGAAAGAATTTCTGTACTTTTAAAAAAGCTCTCCCTTCCTCTCTCTCACGAATTGGTGTAAGCTGTTGCTTTTAATAAATAATAGATAAGACGTTTTAAGCTTTCTGAACCAGTTGAACCCCATCATGTCCATTTCAAAGGATCGTCCTCCGCCACTTGCATCACCTCCAAATACATCTCCCCATCCACTCCACAGTCAGCATTGCCCAGGAACCATTCCTTTTGCGACACCCTGGTTCACATCTGCATCATTTCCAACACTTCCTGACACCCCTACGGCACTTTTCCATGCAACCACAGAAGATGTAACACTTGCCTATTCATCACACCCTTCTCCCTGTTCAAGGTTTCAAACACACCTTCCAGGTGAAGCAACATTTCATGGGTACTTCATTCAATCTACCATCATCATCACTGGTGGCCCTTTGCAGACAAGGATGATTCTCTTCCACCCTCAGGATGAGTCCATTGGTGGCTGTACAGACAGATGTGGCTTCTGCAGTCTCTGTTGCATTTGAGGCAGAAGGTAGTTGTGAGAAGGGCTGGGTGGGGCATTAGTGTGGCAGCATGCTCCTTATGCTGTTTTTGCCCCGGCTTCCACATTTACCCGACAGCAAGTCTCAAGGTGCTCAACACCTTCCCCGATGCTTCTCCTCCACTTTGGACGGTCTTGGGCCAGTGATTCCCAGGTTTCTGTGGGAATGCTGCACTTTGACAGTGAGGCCTTGAGGGAATCCAGAAAGCACTTCCACTGCCCACCTGTGGCTGGCCTGAAGTTTCGAAGCTGGGAGCAGAGCACCTGCTTGGGGACTGTTGTGTCAGTCATGTAGTCAATGTGCCCAACCCATCGGGGGTGTTCAGTGCCTCGATGCTGGGGTGATGGCCTGGCCGGGGACACTGATGTTGGTGCATTTTTCTTTCCAGCAGGTTTGCAGGATGTAGCTATCTATGTGACTGTACTTGCTGCCCACACTGTGGTCTCCTTTACTTTGGCAAGATCAAACAGACTGGGTGACCACTTTGCAAAATTTTTCTGCTCTGTCCTGACCTCCCATTTCAATAAACTACCTTACTCTAATGCTAATGTTTCTGTGCTGGGCTTGCTACAATGTTCAAACTAAGCAGAACACAAACTGGAGGAATAACACCTCAATTTCCATGTGGGTACTTACAGCCTCAGCTTCAGAGCTGATCCCATAGTGTCTGTCCTTCCTTTTCCTTACATTCTCTCTCTCTGTTCACCACCAACCCCATCCACCCAAGCTGCTCCTCAACAAGCTTGTATGTCTCTTTTACTTTCCTCTTGGCAATGAGAACACATTTTCACCTTTCCACACCTTAATTTGCACCCATTTTATATTTCTATTTGTCATTTGCCCCAATCAGCAAACTCATTGTCTTTTGCACTGGGTCTCCACACTATTTGTTCCTCCGGCTCCTCCTCCATCACACTCGATAAAAAATTTAAAACTAAAAATAGAAGGGAGTGGTTAGCTCACTTGGGTGGTCAGCTGGTTTGTAATGCAAAGTGATGCTGACAGTGTGAGTTCAATTCCTGCACTGGCTATGGTTACCATGAAGGACTCTCCTTCTTAATCTCTCCCTTCACTGGAGGTGTCTTGACCCAATGAGAGACCAGCCCTAAGGTCCCACTGGACTATGTGACTTTACCTTTGGGTGTGGCATGGTGGCTCAGTGGTTAGCACTGCTGCCTCATAGCACCAGGGACCTGGGTTCAATTCCAGCCTTGGGCAACTGTCTTTGTGGAGCTTGCACATTCTCCTCCATGTCTGCATGGGTCCCCTCTGGGTGCTCTGGTTTCCTCCCACAGTCCAAAGATGTGCAGGTTAGGTGGGTTGGCTATGCTAAATTGCCTGTAGTGTTCAGGGATGTGTAGATTAAGTGGGTTATAGGGGGATGGGTCTGGGTGGGATGCTCTGAGGTTCAGTGTGGACTTGTTGGGCCAAAGGGTCTGTTTCCACACTGTAGAGATTCTATGATTTTGTGAACATTTTCCAATCCCTTTCAGTTCTGACAAAGAGTAATGTCAGACTTAATATGATAACTCTATTTCTTTCTTCTCAGACCTGCTGAGTTTCTCCAGTATTTTCTGCATTTATGCCATTTATGAGAGGCCAGCAGCACAGATACAGACTGGTTCCTATAGTTCGAAAAAAGAGAATAGTTTGAACATTGATTGTCTTTTTTGCTCTATTGTTTTATGTGCTGACTCATAAAAAGCTGACACATTCACATGCCTATTAATCTCAATCCTTGAACCTCATTGGTTTAGAAGATTGAGCCATATACTGTTAATTGCATATTTGCTGTGGGTTCTTTATTCTGAGGCCAAAAATATCTCCCTTACTGAATCCTTGTTGCAAGGAGATGGGACACACTATTCATCTTTCAGAAATAGCCACCATGCCTGCCAAAATTAAGTATGTTTTATTTGCATTGTCTCTCTGATCCATTTTTGTACTTTTGACCCCCATTTAATGCTGTCTGCAGGACACCATCCTCAAACCTGGCTTCACTTTTTCATCTTCTCATTACTACAAATGTAAGATCTTGTTCAAATACAAACTTAAATCCAAGTTTTTTTAACTGTCGTGTTTGTCAGGGTATTAAATGGTTAACAGGAACTGCCTCCAAGTAGCTGCTCAAATTATGACAACTTCAAACAAGCAGGACATCATGTATTTTCAAAATATTTTTATTCCTCTTTATAATGTGCTTGGTTTCAGGAGTATGGTCATGAGGTAATTAAAAATTGTATTAGAACACAGAGAGAAAATAGGATAATAAATTGTAGCAAGTATTTACACTACTGCTGAGTAAACCAATGACAGATTCAAACATTGCCATCGTTGGTGTACTTGACATGCAGTAACAGTGCAAGGGCTTTATTTATTGACCAGTGATGTTAAAGTGGATACCAATTCTATACAATTTAACCTTTGGAACACTTCACCTCAGTTTTTGCACATTTTGGAGCCTTTCTACTGTCGTCCCTTGTCTATATAGTCTGGAGGACTGGAGTATAAGGTTGCAGAAATTATGCTGCAGCTATTCAAAACCTTGATTAGATCCCACTTGGAGCACTGTGAGCAGACCTGGGCACCACACCTGAGGAAAGATATATTGGCCTTGGAGGGGGTACGATGTAGAGTCATAGAGTCATAGAGGTTTATAGCATGGAAACAGGCCCTTCAGCCCAAATTAGCCATGCCACCCAGTTTTCACGATTTAAACTAGTCCCATTTCCCTGCATTTGGTCCATATCCATCCATACCTATCCCATCCATGTGCATGTCTAAATGTTTCTTACATGACGAAATTGTACTCGCTCCTGCACTACTTTTGGCAGCCCATTCCAGACACTCACCACCCTATGCATGAAAAATTTGCCCCTCTGAATCCTTTTGTATCACTCTCCTCTTACCTTAAACCTATGCCCTCTACTTTTAGACTCCTCTACCATGGGGAAAAGTTGTCAGCTATCTGCCTTATCTATGCCTGTCATGTTTTATAGACTTCTATAAGGTCACCCCTCAGTCTGTTATGGTGAGGGAAAAAACTCCCAATCTATCCAACCTCTCCGTATAACTAGGTTTAAAACACTAGACTTCAGTGGTTATGAGGACAGATTAGACAAATTAGGCCTAGTTTTCTCTAAATTTTAGAAGGTTAAGAGGTGACCTGTTCAAAGTGTTCAAGATACTAACAGGAACAGACAGGGCAGATAAAGATGAACTATTTCCACTGGTTGGGGATTCTAAAACTAGGGCAGAGTCTGAGAATGAGGGCCAGACCATTCAGGAGAGATGGTAGGAAGCATTTCTGCACACAAAGGGTGGGAGAGTTTCGGAACTCTCTTCCACAAATGGCAGCTGATGCTGGATCAGTTGTTAGTTTTAAATCTGAGACACATCCATAAGCTCCCATCTAACATTGTGGGTTCAAACAGCAAAACTGGAGTATTGTGTTCAGTTTTGGTCACCTTACTATAGGAATGATGTTATTAAACTGGAAAGAGAGTAGAAGAAATTTACAAGGATGTTGCCAGGACTCAAGGGACTGAGCAGAGCGTAGGAGACTGATGGGGGATCTTATACAAATGTATAAGATCATGAGAGGCATAGATAGAGTGAATGCACTCAGTCTTTTCCCTCGGGTTGGGGAATTGAGGACCAGAGGGCATCAGGTTAAAGTAAGAGGGAAAAGAATACACGGAAACCTGAGGGGCAACATTTTTACACAGAGGGTGGTATGCATTTGGAATGAGCTGCCAGCAGAGGTGGTTGAGGCAGGTGCATTAATAACATTTAAAAGGCATTTGGACGAATACATGGATAGGAAAGGTTTAGAAGGATAAGGGCCAAGTGCAGGAAAATATGGCTAGCGTGGTTAGACGTTTTGGACAGGATGGACTGGTTTGGACCAAAGGGCCTGTCTCCGTGCTGTAGGACCCTATGACTCTATGACATGACTAACATGAGACATGTGAGAAGACCCAGAAATTGAACTCATGCTGTGGAAGGTTAGATTCTCTTCTACCTTGGCCCCTGCCTGAACTACTCCTGCTGCAATGGAGAGTCTAAAATGTAATGAAAGTCAGGCAAAGTCTATAATAGTCAGACAATGTGCCATATTTCCTCACAATAAAGACAAAATGTGCTCCTTTATGTAGCTCTGCCTCAGAAAGGATTACTTTGACCCTATATTCCTTCTACAGTTTGTGGAATGATTTACAGAGATGATAGAATAATGTCTTCTTACACTTAAAAAATCTTAGCAAAGCACTCACAGGAACTTTATAAGAGCAGAGGGGAATGTTCTGAACTTCAAACACACACTAGAAAAAGTCAAGAGTGTAAACAATGGTGATATATGTAAGTTGCTTAAACAAAGATTTATAAAGATCGAGACAAAAGAACACGATAGACGGGCTTATGGGGAGTAAATTCCTGGAGCAGAATCATAACAGTGACATCAAGCACCACTTGCAAAGGAATAGCCTGCTCACTGACTTTCTGTTTGGGTTCCACCACCAAGATCACTCAGCTGTTGACCTCATTACAGCTGTGATCCAAACATGGGCAAAAGAGCTGACCTACAGAGGTGAGGTGAGAGTAACTGTCCTTGACATCAGGGCTACATTTGACCAAATGTGGTATGAAGAAACATATTATTAAGCTGGAGAAGGTCCAGAGAGATTTACCAGGATGTTGGCAGGTATGGAAGGATTGAGTTAGAAAGAAAGGCTGGATAAGCCACGACCTTTTCCCACTGAAGAGTAGGAAGTTGAAAGGTGACCTAGTAGAAGTTTATAAAATCATGAGGGGTATAGATAAGATTAATGGTAGGTGTCTTTTCCCTAGGATGGGAGATTTCAAGACTAGGGGGCACATTTTTAAGATGAAAGGACATGGATTAAAAAAAAAGACACGAGGGGCAAATTTTTTACATAGACAATGGTTTGTGTGTGGAATGAACATCTTAAGGAAGTGGTGGATGTGGGCACAATTACAATGTTTAAAAGACACTTGGGTAAGTATTTGAACAGGAATGTTTTGGAGGGTTATGGGCCAGGGGCAGGAGGGTGAGACTAGTTTATCTTGGGAATGTGTTCGGCATGGACTGGTTGGACCAAAGGGTCTGTTTCCATGCCTTGTGACTCAATGAAGGAGCCCTAGCAAAACTGGCATCAATGAAAATCAGATAGTAAACTCTTCACTGGTTGGAGTCATAGCTGGAACAAAGGAAGATGTTTTTGACTGTTGGAGATCAACAATCTCAGCTCCAGGGCATCAGTGCAGGAGCTCCTCAGGAACCGTGTCCTAGACCCAACCTACCAGAAAATAAATAAAAACCAAAAGAAGTGCAGATGCTGTAAATCAGGAACGAAAACAGAAGTTGCTGGAAAAGCTCAGCAGGTTTGGCAGCATCCGTGAATAAAAATAGAGTTAACATTTCAGGTCCAGTGACCCTTCCTCAGAACAGCTCGAAACGTTAACTCTGATTTTTCTTGTCACCATTGCCACCACAATCTGCAAGTTCCCCTCCAAGATACTCACCATCCTGACCTGGAACTGTACTGCCATTCCTTCATTGCTGCTGGGTCAAAATCAGATTGATCATTCCTATTAGGACTGTGCATATCTTTATGCCCCAAAGATTACAGCAGTTCAAGAAGCTCACCCCCACCTTCTGCAGGGCAATTAAGATTGGACAATAAATGCTGACCTAGCAAATGGTAATTGAAAGGTCACAAAAAGGGCGGAAGGAAACAAAGAGTCCCAGATTCAGCCCAGAGTGAAAGATGCAAGATGGGATTCAGAACTGGAGGAGGATTCTGAAGACACTGAACTTGGGGATTAAAAACCATTGAATAATAGCAGACGTACAAAGTCAGAAATCACACAACACCAGGTTATAGTCCAACAGGTTTATTTGAGAACGCAAGCTTTTAGAGCCTCACTCCTTCTTCAGGTGTTAGTGAGAGAGGTTAGTATCAGACACAGAATTTATAAGTAAAAGATCAAAGGGTCACACCACTGATGAGGATGTATTAAACACACCTAAGATGCTGTTAAATCTTTAATCAGTTAGAAATTTTAATTGATTAATATGTGTATGTAAATCCCCGAATCCCTTTCAAGTCACTGTACTGAGAGAACTAAAGGTTTTAATAGTGTGAAGAAGTGACATTTTAGGTCAGACAACTGCACAGCGATATCAACAAGTTTCATTCCATCATCAGACTTACTATGGACTACTCTTGACAATCAGTCACATTCTTGGACACACGCATTTCCATCAGGGACAGACACCTCAGAATATCACTCTACCGCAAGCCCACAGATAACCTCACGGTGCTGCACTTCTCTAGCTTCCACCCTGAACATATTAAAACAGACATCCTCTACACTCAAGCCCTACGCATACACAGGATCTGTTCGGATGAGGAGGAATGCAATGGACACCCGAAGGTGTTGAAGGACGCCCTCATAGAAACAGGATATGATGTTCAACTCATCAATCGTCAGTTCTGATGCGCTGCAGCAAAAAACCGTAATGACCTCCATAGAAGGCAGACATGGGATATGCCTGATCTGGTACCCTTCATCGTCCAGTACCTCCCTGGAAGTACACCATGTTCTTCGCAGCTTTCAACACATTATCAATGACGATGAGCAGCTCACCAACATCTTCCCTATGTCTCTACTTCGCATCAAACTACCCATGCTTCAGGACAACACCGACCACAACACTATACAACCCTGTCATGACAACCTCTGTAAGACATGTCAGATCATCGACATGGACACTACCATTACATGTGGGAACACCACCCACCACATGCACGGCAGATAATCACGTGACTCTGCCAACATTGTCTATCTCATACACTGCAGGCGAGGATGCACCAAGGTGTGGTATACTGGCGAAACCATGCAGACGCTACAACAACAGATGAATGGACACTGCGCAACAATTGCCAGGCAGGGATGTTCCCTCCCAGTGGGGAAGCACTTCAGTGGTCAAGGACATTTGGCCTCGGATCCTCGGGTCAACATCCTCCAGGGTGGATTTTGACATACACAATAACACAGAGTCGCCGAGCAGAGGCTGATATCCAAGTTCGGTCCCCATAAGGACGGCCTCAACCAGGATCTTAGGTTCATGTCACACTACAGATAGACCCACCACACTATACACTCTCACACACTCTCTCTCTCACACACACACACACACTCACACACAC
>NC_063334.1:14147699-14147993 GCF_021869965.1 Rhincodon typus | reverse complement strand
CACACACATGCACACACTCACACTCTCTCACACACACACACACACTCGCACACACCCACTCTCTCACACACATACACACACACATACACACACGCTCTCACACTCACACACACACTCACAGACACTCGCACACACACACACTCACACACACACACACACACACACACACACACACACACACACACACACACACACACACACACACTCACACACACACACACACACACACACACACACACACACACACTCTCTCTCACACACACACACACACACACACTCTCTCTCACACACACA
>NC_063334.1:14092186-14147299 GCF_021869965.1 Rhincodon typus | reverse complement strand
CTCTCTCACACACGCGCACACACACACATACGCACACGCGCACACACATACACACACATTCTCTCACACACACGCACACACACACAAACACATGCACACACATACACACACTCTCTCTCACACACGCACACATGCGCACATACACACATACGCACACGCGCACACACATACACACACATTCTCTCACACACACGCACGCACACATGCACGCGCACACACACACACACACAGACACATGCACACACACACATACACGCGCTCGCACAGACACACGCACACACACACATGCACGCACACGAACACACACGCACACACACACGTGCACAAACACACATGTGCACGCGTGCACACACACACACACACGCATGCACACACGTATGTGAATCTAAGGGGTGAATTTGTATTTACAGATAATGCCTATTTTGTTCAAAAAGCATTCAGTCAATGTGACAGTCAGTCAATGTGCTATTTTATAAATTCCTACTGTAGAAATAAAACCAGTCTGACTCCAAACCAAAACACAAATAGATTCTAAAAAAGGCCTTACACCTAACATGCATTGTCTGACCTAAAATGCCACCTCTTCTTTACACTGATAAAACCTTTAGTTCTCTCAGGACAGTGACTTGAAAGGAATTCAGGGATTTACATATACATATTAATCAATTAAAGCCTTCTAATTGATTAAAGATTTAACAGCATCTCAGGTTTGTTTAATACATCCTCCATCAGTTGTGTGACCCTTTGATCTTTTACTTTTAACTTCTGAGTCTGATACTATCTCTCTCACTAACACCTGAAGAAGGAGTGATCCTCCGAAAGCTTGTGTTTTCCTGTTGGACTATAAGCTGGTGTTGTGTGATTTCTAGCCTTGTCCACCCCAGTCCAACATCGGCAAGTCCGCATAACAGCAAAGGGAAGCATGATTGTCACATAAGACGTGGTATAGGATATGAATAGCACACGATTAGAATTGGTTAAAAAAAAATTTCACTTTCTACGGGAGATAGTAAGCACTGGAGATGCTAGAGCCAGAGATAACACAGTGTGGAGCTGGAGGAACACAGCAGGCCAGGCAGCATCAGGGGAGCAGGAAAGTTGACTTTTCGGGTCGGGACCCTTCTTCAGAAATGGCTTCACAGTAAAATTCACTCAGAGATGTTTCTGAAGAAGGGTCCCGATCCGAAATGTCAACTTTCCTGTTCCTCTGATACTGCCTGGCCTGCTGTGTTGCTCCAGCTCCACACTGTGTTATCTAACTTTCTACTGGTCTTTCTCATCTACTAACTCAAAACTAAACCAGTAGAAAATATAAACAACAACAGAAATTGCTAGAAAATCTCAGCAGGTTTGGCATCTGTGAAGAGAAATCAGAGTTAACATTTTGGGTCCGGTGACCTTTCCTGAGAACTCAGTACAAAACATGCTTTCTTAGTCAAAATCTCAGCAAACATCAATTGCCCATCTGGTGGACATTATTGAAAGGCTTCCTTGCTTTTAATAAATAAAAGTCTTACTTAATGTGGATGATTTGTGAAGTGAGCATGCAATTACACTGTCTAAAATTGAAACCACTCAATTTGCAAATCATCAGCTTTTAATACTGTAAAGCTGTTAGCAGCTCCCTTCCAGCAGTGAAATCATTAACAGTCAGTTAACAGATAGATTGAACTCCAACGCATTGCCTAAGCACAGGTATGTAATGATCACATTACATTATAAAGACTGTTGCATTCCACAAAACAAAAAGGTTGTGATTCATTCAGCAGTGATAAGGAGTGGCAATGCTGTTGACAGCAATTCAATATTTTGTATAGTGAAAGTGCCAACATATCTGAAACCAAGGCTCAAAGGGAAAGGGTGAGTTTAATAATTAACGTGCAGAGGGTGGAGTGCAATTGTCAACTCTCTTGCTGCACCCTCTCATTTTTATTTCCCCAAGCTGATTTTATCTTTGTTATTATGTAAAACACTGCATACATTGTTTGGTAGAATTTTACAAAGAAGCAACCTGAAAGCCTGATGCTGGTGCTTATCTTTCCTATGAATCTTTTGCCATCACTTTTTAACTCTATGTTGTATTCTTCTGACCTGTTCTCCCTCATTTCCTTATCTAGCTTGCCCTTTAATGCATCATTGCAATGTCTACTATGTTTTTTTTCAAATTCAAATTGTGAATGAGAGATACTATATTTTTCCTTTCTGAAGCACATTTTCCATATTGGCACACTTACTGTTGTTAAACATAGGGAAAAGTATTAGGGGAAATAAGGTGCTAAATACAAATAAAGTAAAGAACTGCAGATGCTGCAGATCAGAAACAAAAACAGATATTTCTGGAGAAACTCAACAGGTCTGACAGCATTTATAAAGAGAAAGCAGAGTCAATGTTCAGGGTCCAGTGAAATTCTGAGGAAGAGTCACTCTTCTCAAAATGTTAACTCTGCTTTCCCTCCACAGACAAATGCTGCCAGACAGACCTGCTGAGTTCCTCCAGCAATTTCGGATAAAAAGAAAACTGAAAACATGGTTCAAGGGTCACACTATTGATTGAATTTTTTAAATTCTTGATTTGACAGCACCACTCCTTTTGGGATGGGGTTGGTGAAATAATCAAATAATATCTGTTAAACGATGTTCATTTTTCATTAACCCTCCTTCCCATCAGTTGCCCTGCCCCCACACCCTGAAGTCCTGCATTTTGTGAGTTGCTTCCTGCACAATCAACCCATTTTTATAACACAGCATGGAGCTGGATGAACACAGCAGGCCAGGCAGCATCAGAGGAGCAGGAAAGCTGATGTTTCAGGTCGGACCCAACTGTTCACACTTCTTATTAGCACCCTACCTAATATTTATCTCTCTCTCAATTTGTGCAATCTCTTTGTTTGCTTCTCCCTCTTTTGTCTCTCTCTCTCTCTCTCTCCCCATCTGGAATCTGTCTCTCTGCTTCCTATTCAATCCCTCCCACCCCATTATCAGCATAAATACCACTCGTTCCCAGCCATCGCCAGTTCTATAGAAGAGTCACTGGATTTGAAATGTAAATTCTGTTTCTCTTTCAATTAATGCTACCGGACCTATTGTGTTTCTCCAGCAATTTCTGTTTTTGTTTCAGATTCCCAGAGTCTGCAGTTCTCTGTGTTTGTTCTAGTTTTTGCTCAGTTGCACTAGCTCTGCTGTAATTGAGTAATCTTAATGTAGTTGTAATTTGGCAGTGTTGGAATGAAGTGATGAGAATGGATTTAATCTCCCGTTCAGCTGAGATAGTCCTGGAGCATTGAACACTTGGGGTCAGGGAGAAACGAATTGGAATGCAAAGTGTTGTATTAACCGACCCCAAACCTGGTGCCCGTGCCTATTTTTTGACAATTCCATTCCCTTTTAGGCTAGGATTTAGCATGTGACAATTAAAGCTCCCCCTACTGAGACTTACCAGTTCAGAGCTCTCAGGTTCCTTACCCAAAAGGCAAAATTAGCTGTTGAAGAATGGTTTAGGGTAACTTTTGAGACAAATTCATGATTTGCCTTGTAGAAAATGTATGGTCTTTGCTTCATATAAACTGTTATCTTACCAGCTCACGACATGGTATAGGCAGTCCCTGAGGTCCATTCTTGAATCCATTAGCCAGTAAATTTGTACATGAGTTGGAACACAATGCAGGACAATCTCAAAGGAGATGTGAGGGGCAAGTTTTTCACACAGAGAGTGGTAGGAATCTGGAACGCACTGCCAGGGTTGGTGGTGGAGAGAGGTACAATAGGGGCGTTTAAGGGGCTTTTAGATAAGCACATGAATGTGTAAGGAATGGAGGGATATGGACCAAGGGTAGGCAGAAGGGATTAGTTTAATTTGGTATCATGTTCAGCACAACATCATGGGCTGAAGGGCCATTTCCTGTGCTTTACTGTTCGATGTTCTATTAATATAAAATTGACACTCATAAGTACAGGAAATGTTCATATGTCAGATTTTTAATATTACACCCCTGTATTAAAACATATTCGTAAGCATGAGCATTTGTGAAGTCGGACATTATACTGATGAGACCTTACGCCATTACATGTTTCAACAATTTACAAAACTAGTTAAGGTTATTTTGTAATATCTTCTTTCTCAATGAGACAGATTTTTACCTTGTTCAAATAACTTAAAATTAGTTTAAACTCATTTATTCCAACAGGAACTCTTTCTTGGGCATCTTAAGATTTAAGGGTTAATTATCAAATGTCTTTGCATTATGGAGAAAAAGATTTTGTTAATATCAAAGAATTATCTATGAATAATGCCTGTATAAAGAAATAAGGGCAAATTGACACTGGCCGAAGTAATTAAGGGATCACTTAATTAGAGTAATAAATAATGGTAGAGAAACCGATTAATAACAATGTAGAAAGAAAAATATAATTCAAGTGTTAAGAATATCAAAAAGTATTCTTTGAGGCCTTGGAGAAAACAAGAACTGTAGTACTGTACTGTAGAATGACACCGACATGAAAATGTACCTTCAAAAGGACTTGGGAATAGATATATCGAAGAGACTTATCTGCGTCATGTATCTTTGATGTAGACAAAATATGGCAAATAAAGGAGCTTGGTTTTCAACCATGGTTCAACAAACTTGAAAAATGCAGAAATTGAAAAGTTGCTTTCACTGTTGTGCCAGACACTATGCTCTGTATCAATAACATCTGTGCTTTTTCCTCTACCGTCAAATGTCTTGGCATTTGCTTTCATTATTTTGAATGGTCTGACCGTGGGAAATTGGTTGGATTACAAGTGCAACTAAGGAACCAATGAATGATCAGCTAACTAAAGATTTGGCATCAAACAGAGATTGCTGGAAAAACTCAACAGGTCAGACAGCATCAGTCAAGAGAGAAACTGAATTAATATTTCAAGAATAATAAGACTTCTTCAGAACTGAAGTTTCTCCAGCATTCTCTCTGTTTGTTTCAGATTTCCAGCATCCCACAGTATTTTGCTTTTATTAAAAAGCTGCCATTACAGTTGCTAAAATTTGTGCTGTATTTTTTTTCAGAAAGTTGTGGTAACCTATGAAAAATGGTTAGTGTTATTGAACCAGAAGACGCAAATATAGAACTTTAATAGGAATGAAGTAAGATTCCTTGACCAATGATTACGAAAGGCCTGGTTGGGTACAGTTACCAACAGGAATGAATCAATTACAAGGCTTTCTTGAATGAAAGAAAATGCAATTTTTTTATTTGTTCACCCTGAGAGAAAAAATAATTAAGGTGTGACATCAACATACACACAGGTGTGAAGTTAAACAGGGATAGTGCTCAGTACAAAAGAAAGATGAAAGTGATCTACAAAATCTAAGACTTAAATTTAAAGATTTTAAAGTCTCTTGTGTGTCTTTGACACTTAAAGGATTTAACTTAAGACCATAGTTGCTTAATTGCTGCCTC
This sequence comes from Rhincodon typus, assembly GCF_021869965.1. Classification (NCBI taxonomy): domain Eukaryota; kingdom Metazoa; phylum Chordata; class Chondrichthyes; order Orectolobiformes; family Rhincodontidae; genus Rhincodon; species Rhincodon typus. Next base: position 14,141,863 of record NC_063334.1, on the reverse strand, counting down.
ATATCCTGAATATTAGAAATCATTTGAAGTGACCAAATGTTTCTCTCCAGTTTGTGTTGTCTCTTTGTTCTTCAGAGATTGAGAAACAGAACTTTCTTTATCTGGTTCCAGACACAAAGCCATCTCCCCTGCTCTGCAGAAAGCAGCTCCCTGAAATGTAGCTGATTTGTGTATCCCAATGTTTGAGTTCATTGTTTCCAAACTTGATAATTGTTGGTGATTTATTTCATCTTCAATAAACAAACTGTTTCAGAAAGTTGTGATTCAAAATAGGAGATGAGAGTTTCTTTGTAACTGACTGGGTGAATTAGTTTCAGTCTCTTTTCATAAAGATGTTAATTTCAGTTCAGATAATTTTGTTTGTTCCGTGTTGATTTATCTGTGTTTATTATATGAAGATTAGTTAACCTGTATGGTCATCTGATTGCTATGGCTATTTTAAATTCACGATTTCTCCTATATAAAATCATCAGACTCCCTGGAAGTCTCAGTTACTAAAACAGATGGCAGAATTTAAAAAAAGTTATTTTCTCAATATCATGATTAATATAATTGGATACAGTAAGATGTAAATAGTACAAAAAAAAACTCATTTGTAAATTGTTGATATTTGACCTTACCTTGAGTGTAATGCAACCACCAAACATGTGATCCTCTCTCATTCAATCTGCTTTCAGGATTCTGAATGGATCATTTCCCATGACATCTGATTCCACTGTTAAGATAATGGTAAATATAGAGCATCAAACTTTAACTTCCATTATCCACCTGTTATTCCAGAAATCTTTCATGGGGTAAAATATATATTAGAATCATAGAATCACTACAGTCTGGAAGCAGATCATTCGGCTCATCAATTCCTCAGCAACCCTCCGAAGAACATCCCATCCAGACCTACATCTTTGCACTGTGGGAGGAAACCAGAGCACCTGGAGGAAACCCACGCAGACGGGGGGAGAATGTACAAACTCTACACAGACAGTCACTGGAAAGTGGAATCGAACCAGGTTTCCTGGTGCTGTGAGGCAGCAGTGCTAACCACTGAGCCACCATATTAAAAATGGATCTAGATCTAATGTGGCTGTAGTGATCAACTGACTACAGAATGAAGCAAACTACATGAGACCAATGTGGAATGAACATGGACTGGTAACAGTAAGGGCTGAAAGACTGTCTCTCTCTCTCTTTCTCTCTCACAATGCTTGTTTGTCCCATCATTTTGGAATATAGTTCCCAGTTAAAAAAAAGGCAAGTTGGAAAAATAGCCATTCATTAAGGACTGAAAGATATCTACAGGTTTCACCACTGCTGAGCACACCTGTCAACAATTAAACAACTGTGAAGTTGCCATATTCAAATGACCCTGGACAAAGGAATTGAGGGTTTGAATGAGGCAAAGGGTTTATTCTACAAGTGCTACCCCGGAGATACAGCTTGTGAAGAGACCAGCTCCCTGACCATAGTTCGCTTCACAAATTTATGCACCTTCCAATCATCTCCTGTGCTCTGTAATTCCCATCATCATAGGACTACAAATTACACAAAGCTAGTACAGTATTTATAATTCTGTGTGAATTTAGATGATTATATGGTTGATGCATCCCACAGTGATTGCATTCCTCCTGAGACCAGTCAATTCCTCTACTTCGCACATTCCACATTGATCATGGCTTTTTATGTTTCAAGTCAATTCTCCAATTTGTTACAGTGATTATTTCTTAATAACATTGTACACATCTCTGGCTTACATACATTTGAATGATCAGATTGTTTCAGTGGTTTAAACCAGGTTTCCACTGTCTGTTTACTGCAACCATTTCTCTACAGGGTTAAACATTCCTCTGCCTTGCATTTATTGCAATGGTGCTATCTTCTTTTCTAATTTTAAGCAGGTCTCTTTTTTGAATTAGTTAAATATGTCTTGACTGCTCTTGATGCATACAGTCATGTGTCATCCTTGTATTTAACTGGCTTTTAAATTTATATCTAAACCTTACTTGACATAGTCTCAAGAACAGGCTAACCTCAATGGTGATAAGGACTTTTAAACTGCATAGCTTTTACTTATCCTGTTTGTAGCAGGTAGATTCAATTTTATATTTATCTGTGTATGTGTATACAGTTGACACATTTATTCTTAATTTTAGTAAATAATACAATTTATCGTTCTTCCATTCACAAAGAACATTGCTAATTCTTCCCTTCAATTTCTAGTGAACTGTGATTTTCATAGAATTCCTAAAGCATGGAAGTTGGCCATTTGGCCCATACCAACCCTCTGAAGAGCATCCCACCCAGGCCCAGACCCAGACCCCCCTTAACCTATCCCTATAACGCTGCATTTCCCATGGCTAATCCATCTAGCCTGCACATATCTGGACACTTCGGTAATTTAGCATGGCCAATCCACCTAAGCTGCACATCTTTAGACTGTGGGAGGAGCACAACATTGTGGGCCGAAAGGCCTGTACTGTGCTATGTTGTATGAAACCGGAGCACCCGGAGGAAACCCACGCAGACACAGGAAGAACGTGCAAACTCCACACAGACAGTTGCCCGAGGGTGGAATCGAACCCGGGTCCCTGGCGCTGTGAGGCAGCAGTGCGAACCACTGAGCACTATACCACCCATGCCACTTTTATTGAAGTGTTATTGCTATGTGTTTAAAAAAAAAATTTGCTGAAACAGACAGAGCGGGGTTTAAGAAGAGAGCAGCCGATTCTGTTCCTCATCAGATTGTAACACTGCTCCCCAATCAGCCAGAAGAACTATCTCAAAAGTAGTTCACTGAGTACTTGGTGCTACAGTAAGAGTTCACTGTTTCAAGGTCAGTTCATGCCTGTTCTCCCTGGGAGAGGGTTTGGGAAGAGGGTAGGGGTGATATTGAGTAATTTAGAGTCTTCTGGCCACTCATCATGCCACTCTCATCAGTAAGAGCCACCAGCTGCCCCTTTAAATGTCCTGCCTGCTGCAGCCAGACCTCCTTTGGGTGGTCCATACATCATGGCACCGGTGATGTCCCCGTTGGAACGCTGATGATGCCAGTTTCCATGAGGATCTCATCTTTGGGGTTAAAGGTCAGACCTTCATACAAAGCACGGTTGTGCAATCTGTAAGAGACCACTGCAATCCTTGGCTCATGGGTATAGATGAGGCCCCCTGACCTATCCAGGCGCTGGAAGCGTGCTGTTTGCATTGGCTTTCTGGATCATGACTTGGCTGCACAGAGGATCATCAGATTTAATCCTGCTGATGTGGGCAGCTGAATCATTCAATACTGTCAACATGTTCCATCAATGTCCTCAGCAATTGGAACAGTCAATGATCCTTAACTGCAGGAAGCTGATGTTGGACTTAAAGGCTCCATGCAAATGGAGCTTAGAGTTTGCAAGATTTTGCAGTGCCGGTGTGATTCTGCGCATGTCTCTGACAGGTGCCAATATTTGCTTGCATGTGTAATATTTGAGCTCTCTGGTTAATTCTATTGACAAGGTAGGGAAGGTCTTCAAAACCCCAATGTCTTCCTTTAACACCTCAAAGGGACAACAAATTGGCTCATTGTTGAAGTGCAGCCTCCTCATACATACATCTAACATCACCTTAACAGATAAGTTCTGCTCATACTGGGATAACAAAATGTTGCCTAATCATCAGATGGAATGGTTTAATTCTTCATCAGACTCCCATCGCACAACGAGCAGACAAAATCAAGGACACAATTGAAGAAAGAATTTTTTACTCAAAATTTTTCACTCAATGTGGAAAAAAAATTAAAACATCAAATAGTCAGAAAAAAATGAAAGTGTCAGAAGCTATGAAGGAGCCACAACTCATCTGATAAAATTTGATAAATATAAATGTGATCATAGGTTTTCTCAGCCATATTTTGCATAAATCTTCAATATAAATTCAGGGCAAATCCAACCCAACAAAATAACCACCCCATCAGTCTCCTCTCGATCATCAGTAAAGTTATGGAAGGTGTCACCAACAGTGCTATCAAGCAGCACCTGCTCAGCAATAACCTGCTCAGTGATGCCCAGTTTGGGTTCCACCAGGGCCACTCAGCTCCTGACCTCATTACGGGCTTGGTCCAAACATGGACAAAAGGGCTGAATTCCAGAGGTGAGTTGGGAGTGATAGCCCTTGACATCAAGGCTGCATTCATCTGAGTGTGGTATCAAGGAGCCCTAGCAAAAGTGGAATCAATGGGTATCGGGGGCAAACTCTCCGATAGTTGGAGTCATTCCTGGCACATTAGAAGATGGTGGTGGCTGTTGGAGGTCAATCATCTCAGCTCCAGGGTAGTTCCTCAGGATAGTGTCCTCGGCCCAACCATCTTCAACTGCTTCATCAATGACCTTCCCTCCATCATAAGGTCAGAAGTGGGGATGTTCACTGGTGATTACATAATGTTCAGCACCGTTCATGACTCCTCAGATACTGAAGCAGTCCATGTTCACACGCAACAAGATCTGGACAATATCCAGGCTTAGTAGACAAACAGGAGGCTGGAAGAACACAGCAGGCCAGGCAGCATCTGGAGGAAAATAGCAGTCAAAGTTTCAGGTATTAACCTTCTTCAGGACTGGATGTGGAGGTAGGGGGAGTTGCAGATAAAGAGTGGGGTAGTGTGGTGGAAGAATGGTGGTGATAGATGGACACCAGTTGTAGGTATGACCTGGTTGGTCAATGGGAGGGCTGAATCTGGTTGGTAGCTGGAAGGGAGGGTCAGAAGGTGGAATGGAAGGGAGGAGGTGGGGCTGGAAGGGGAGGTGGGGGAAGGGTGGGAAGATTATTTGAAATTGGAGAACTTAGTGCTGAGTCCCCTGGACGGTCAGGTGCCTAGGTGGAAGATAAGGTGTTGTTCTTCACATTTGCATTGCGAGTTGCCGTGACACTGGAGGATGCTGAGGACGGACATGTCGGAGGGGGAGTGGGAGGGGGAGTTGAAATGGGCCGTGACCAGGAGGTTAGGTTGGCCGTTACGGGCCAGATGAAGAAGCTTGGCGAAATGATCACGTAGTTTCCGTTTTGTCTCACAGACGTAGAGAAGCGACATATCTGCAGCTCTTCCACCCCCAATCGAGTCCTGAAGAAGGGTAATACACGAAACATTGTCTGCTCCTTTCCTCCAGATGCTGCCTGGCTTGCTGTGTTGTTCCAGCCACCTGTTTCTCTCCCTTGGATTCTAGCATCTGCAGTTTTTTCTCAATATCCAGGCCTGGGCTGATAAGTGGCAAGTAATATTCACGCCACATAAATGCTAGGCATGCCCATCATGAACAAAAGACAATCTAACCACCTTCCTTTAGCATTCAACTGTGTTACCACCACTGAATCCCCCACTATGAACATCGTGTGGGTTATCAGAGGAATAACCTCGTGTGGAGGAACAGAGGGATCTTGGGGCCCACGTCCATAGCTCCCTCAAAGTTGCCACCCAAGTTGATAGGGTTGTAAAGAAGGCTTATGGTGTGTTGGCTTTCAATGGCAGGAGAATTGGTTTAAGAGCTGTGAGGTTATGCTGCAGCTCTATAAAACCTGGGTTAGATCACACTTGGAATATTGTGTTCAGTTCTGGTCACCTCATTATAAGAAGGATGTGGAAGCGTTAGAGAAGGCGCAGAGGAGATTTACCAGGATGCTGTCTGGACTAGAGGGCAGGTCTTATGAGGAAAGGTTGAGGAAGCTAGGGCTTTTTTCATTGGACTGAAGAAGGATGAGAGGTGACTTGATAGAGGTTTACAAGATGATGAGAGGCATAGAAAGAGTGAATAGTCAGAGACTTTTTCCCAGGGCGGAAATGACTGTTACGAGGGGGCATAATTTTAAGGTGATTGGAGGAAGGTAGGTTCTTCACACAGAGAGTGGTGGGCGTGTGCAATGCGCTGCCGATAGCGGTAGTGGAGTCTGATACTTTAGAGACTTTTAAGCGACTCTTGGATAGGCACATGGAGGATAATAAAATGTAGGGTATGCAGGGTAGATTGATCTGAGTAGGATAATAGGTTGTCACAACATCGTGGGCCGAAGGGCCTGTACTGTACTGTTCTATTTTCTATGTTCTGCATTCTATTTTTGACCAGAAACTCAACTGGACTCACTGCACAAACACAATGGCTACAAGAGCAGGCCAGAAGCTAGGAATACTGCGGTGATTAACTCACCTCCTGAGTCCTAAAAGCCTATCCACCATCTACAAGGCACAAGTCAGGAGTGTGATGGAATACTCCCTACTTACCTGGATGGGTGCAGCCCCAACAACATTCAAGAAGCTTGACACCGTCCAGGACAAAGCAGCCGCTTGATTGGCATCACATCCACAAACATCCACTCCCTCCACCACCGACACTCAGTAGCAGCAGTGTGAACTATCTGCAAGATGCACAGCAGAAATTTGCCAAAGATGCTCAGTCAGCACCTTCCAAATACACGACCAATTCCACCTAGAAGGACAAGGGCAGCAGATACATGGGAACACCACTACCTTCAAGTTCCCCTCCGAGCCACTCACCATCCTGACTTGGAAATATACCATTGTCGCTGGGTCAAAATCCTGGAACTCCCTCCCTAATAGCATTGTGGGTCAAACCACAGCAGGTGGACTGTAGCAGTTCAAGAAGGCAGTTCACCACCACCTTCTCAAGGGCAACTAGGGATGGGCAAGAAATGCTGGCCAGCCAGCGACGCCCACATCCCACAAATGAATACATTTTTAAAAATTATTTTGATGATTTCTGGTTTCATTAAAGATACACAATTTGCAATGGGCTTGCACTATCAATGCTGTATCTTTTAAAATGTGTTTGATAATCATTTTCAGTCATAGATGCTTTTTTTTCACCAAGATGGGATGCAGTGGGGGAAGAGAGGTATCAGAATTGCTCTCCATGAATGAATGAATGAAGATGTGCTGAATGGTCTTTATTACCCATTGTCGTCTTCTCATCTTACCTATAATTCTAACTATATTCTCTTTACCAGAAGTTTTTCGGGATTTATGAATTGCTGTCCAATTATTGTGAAAAATATAAACTGGTCCAGGATTGCTACAGTGAGAACAAAACTAACCCCTTCAATACATGTATTGAAATAAAAAAGCTATTCTACAATAATTTAAAACTGTAATCTGGATAATGTGTTTGTGCAAGAATTACTAAATTCTTCATTTGGAAAGCTATTTTTGTTATAATGTTTTCTGATTGCCATGATTCACCATGTAAATCAAGAGTTCATCTTTTCTGATCAAATGTTGTCTCTGTTAGCTTTAGATTTCATCACTAACTCAGCTTTCAACAAATCATAAATTCACATACCGAAAGGTAAATAATTGCAGGATGTTTGCTGTTTGACATTGCTTTTGCAATGTATAAAAACATAAAACACTTAAACATACTTGTAATCTTAAATTATGAATATCATGTATTTGTAAATAAATTATATCTTTTAATATTTCTCATTATCAAGAAGATTATGTTTTATTTCTCTCTGTCTAGTTGCTTTCATATCAACATAATTATTGATATAATTTTCAACTAATCTTTATAAATATTATTAATTTGATAATACTACTTGCATTGGCTATATGCATTCACACCTTCAGTTCATTGTTGTGCAACTCTGCCCTCTTGAGGATGATTATATTTTCAGCAATTTCCCAGGTAATATCTCGAAGAATGAGAGAAAAGAGGTGTTTTTTTTAAGAGTCCCTTTACAGCACGGAGTTTATTTGTCAGCAATACCCTTGGCTTATGAAGCAACACTCCCCAACTTCAGCAGACATAAATTCATCAATTCAAAACCCACGGTCTCCACCTACACTGCATTAGTTCTGTAAAAATCTAACATTTCCTGATGTGCATTCTTGGGTGGTGAAGTTGCATGTTGAAATCTGTAAAATTGGGTCTTTACATTTAGGCCCTGAAATTGTGATGCCATATAATAGCTGGCAAAAGAATAAAATTGGATTTGATTGAACTTCCTTCGTCCAAAATCTTAGAAGTTATTCAGTCCATTATTTTATACTGCATTAAAGTAGTGGAGGGAGGATCTCTGGGAATAGCAGCATGAAGTGTTCATGGCAAGTTATTGTAACATATAAATTTAATGTTATTGGTGATGAAATTTAATAGCCTGTCAAAATGAGTTACAAGAATTGTAATTGTTCCATGTGTTGTTTCGAATAGCTACTGTCTGAGGCTTTGTTTGCATGTCATGATCATCAGATGTCACATGAGAATGGTGACCCATCGTGTACAAAAGTATTTATCCAAACATCCCCCTTATCATGAAAATGAAACATAAAAGATGTGCGCTATCATTTGCTCATACCTTTACACTTACAGTCATAAAAAAAACACTCCTGGGCCAAAAGCCGTTTGCTCTTTATAGTCTGTTCCAACTTCACTTTCCTTCACCTGATGAAGGAGCAGCGCTCCAAAAACTTATGATTTCCAAGCTTGTGACCTGGTGTTGTGCGACTTCTGGCTTGTCCACCCCAGTCCAACACCGGCACCTCCAGGTCACAATTATCCCTACACACAGATTTCCCGGATGGGGCTGGATGTTACATGGCCTGGCTAGGTGTGTTTCTGACAGGGTGTAAAATAGATCAGGTGGCTAGTCCACTATATTCTCACTCACCCCTGAGCTCATTCCAATTAACAGAGGCCGGTGGGCATTTAGTTAAAAATAAAAGAATAAAGGTCAACTGAGCTTGTTAAAGAATCAGTTGATTCCAAAATTACCCTGCAAATATAGTAATAAAGATGATGTGGCAAGCTGGTGGGAGTGGGCAGTCTGTTTCTTTCTTTCAGTTTTTAAAACGGGAAGGACGAAGGTGGGTGCTATGTTTGGGAGGTACCCTTGAGGGCATTCTGTAAGAATATCATAACCTGCCTTCCTACCTGCATGGACATTAAAGCCAAACCTCAGATTCCCTCACATTACCTCTCTAAGTTGTTAAGATCTTTCCTGACCAATGCCCAAGTCATGTTGCAGCTGTATTGAGCTCTGGTCAGGCCACATTTGGAATATTGTCTACAGTTCTGGTTGCCACATTACCAGAAGGATGTGGACTCTTCGGAGAGGGTATAGAAATGGTTTACCAGGATGTTGCCCAGTTTGGAGGGTGTTAATTAAGAGGAGAGATTGGACAAACTTTGTTTGTTTTCACTTGAACACCAGGGGCTAACGGGTGATCTGATCAAAGTTTACAAAATTATGAAAGGATTTGGATAGAATAGATAGTTGGAGTCTTTTTCGCAGAAATGACAATTACTCAGGTCATAGGTTTAAGGTAAAAAAGAGGGTCATTTTAAAAGATGTGAGAGGTAAGTTTTTTACACAGATGGTGGTAACTGCCTGGAATGCGCAGCCAGAGGAGGTGATGGAGGCAGATACAATACCAACATTTAAAAGGCATCTTGACAGATACATGAATAGGCAGAGAATAGAGGGATACAGACTGCATAGAGGCAAAAAGGATTTTGGTTTAGAAAGGCACAATGTGTTGGTGTAGTCTTGATAGGCCAAGAGGCCTGTTCCTGTGTTGTTCCTGTTCTTTGTTCTTTGAATTCCTGTGCTTGGGGTTCCATTGGCTTTTCTCCTATCTACAGTCCCCATATTGGCCATTATGGAGCTCAGGCCCTACCAGGACCATTGGAACTGTCACTCAATCCCTTTGCCGCAAACTTTCCTTGAGGAGTTGGGTTACAGCTGTCTATATCTCTATAAATTTCTGCCCTTTTTAATGCTTATTCATGTGTTTTTATGGTATGCATGCAATTCAGGGAAAGAAAGCACTGTGGTATCATACTGGTGGCATTATCGCTAAGATCTTAAATCCAGAATCCAGGTAATGTTTGGCATGACAGATGTTGGAATTTGAACTCAATAAAAATCTGGAATTAACAATCTCATGGTGACCATAAAACCACCTTTTATCATCAGAAAAGTCTACCTAGATCACTAATGTCCTTTGGGAATGGAAATCTGCCATCCTTACCTGCTCTGGGGCTATGTGTGAAACCAGACCCACAGCAATGTGCTTGACTCTTAAATGCCATTCAGTTGTAGCAATTGCTGCAAAATCTCAAGAAGGCAGCTCACCATTTCCCTCTCATGGGCAACTATGGACAGGCACTAAACGCTGATTCGGGTAGCAACACACATGACCCACAACTGAATTTTTAAAATGTTGTTAATGGCTTTTCAGTTGATGTTTTCCTTTAACTGGCTCATGGGATGTGGGCTTTACTGGATAGTACAGCATTTATTGCTCATCCCTAAGTACCCTTGCTGATTCCTGGGATGAAGTTGCTTCCCTCTGGAATGTTGTTGCCATGGTGAGTGTTGCTTGCTGCTGACCTATTGTATTTTGTCAAGGAACATGCAATGGGTGTTCAGTTCCTTACTCAGTTAACGTAGCACAAAAAGAATCACATCAAACCAGCCTCTCCATCAACCGTGCCAAATGAGCTTCTCTGGTTGCATGTACATGTCAGTGGTTGTGAAACGTTACTGACTTTTCACTGCCTAAGTCTAAACTGAAAACTTTGTTATGAGGTTTCATGTTTAAAAGTGGACTTTCTTTTATTGTGTGCATTGAACATATGCACTCTGACTGGCACAACGACTATGTTCTGGCAATGATTTGGTAATTTCAACAAAGCCTGATTTGGCTTTCTGAAAATTTACTTTGATCTTCTCTCCTTTCCTACTTGTGGCTAGAATAGTTTTATTGTTGGAGGTGTAGCCTGGGTGCAGCATGACGTTAGTCTCTAGACTTTACTATTTTCCATTAATCCAGCTATTAACCTTCTCCATTGTAAGATTGCTTTGAATATATCTATGCTGCATCTAGGCAATGTTTTAGTGATCCCTTTGACAATTTTCACTGCTTGTTCTAGACTTTCCATTTGACTAGAAATATTGGGGAGTTGATGTATGCATGTAATTTCCCAATAGTTCACAAAATGTCTGAAGACTTCACTTGTGAAGTGAGGACCATTGATGCTTATCAAAATGTTGAGAATGTCATGTGCCAGAATATGGTCTCAGGCATTCTGGTAGTCACTGGTCTACCTCCCAGTAGTCTGAATAGCAGTTAATTGAAATGGGATAATCAGTGATTGTGAGAGTGAAGAGATTTACTCGAAGTATCATCTATGGAATGTCATAAGTCATGAGCAGCTCTTTCTTGTCTTGATGTTTGATGTAAATACTGCATTGGCTAATATGGTCTTCAATCTCATTGATTGTGATTGGCCAATAGAGCACCCCTTGCCTTCTGCACACTAGATTTGAATCCTTGATGTTTTGTGTGGATGTGATTCAGCATTTCTTTGTTCATCTCTTTTGGGATAATGCCACACAAGGATGTGCACTTGTGTTCGATCACAGTTCGATTACTACTTTTCACTTGTATCAAACTTGTGATGGAAACAGCAGTGCAAGAGTACTATGATGTCATGAGAAGGTGATGTCAGTGAAATGGGACTTAGAGCAATCCTCGTGTAGCGGCAATGCGTTTGTGCGCAGAGTGTTCATGCAAACTGAGCAATGTACAGATTTTGAAAAAAAGTGTCTTCATCTTTGTATGTCAAATAATCTCTTACTGCAACACATTGTGTCCTTAATGTTTCAGGTCATGTTTGCATCATAAATTCCTCTCGCACTGAAGAGTTGCATCTCACTCTGTAATTTGTTTGATCTAAACTAGACACTAATCTGTCAGACTCAGCAATTTTGTTGAGTAGATGACTTCCAGGGTATTTTGTGTTCCTGCCTCTTATTGATTCTGGAAGATTTCACACTCTTGTAGCAGCAACTTCCTTTGATGGGAGTTCGGCTCTCAACATCATGTTTCACTTGTGTGTAGTTCATTCCCAAATGGTCCCATTGTTTGCAAAAGGTCCAGAACAGATTGAAACAGTTTGAGAAAGATTTCATGAGATGTCTTATGGTCAGATCCTACCATCACATTCCCTGACCCATACTAATATTGGTTGAAATACTCACAAGTAAAGAAAATAGCCGGATGCTTTTTTTTCCTCAATCTATGCATAACATTGCTCAGTTTGTGTTAATACTGTGGGCACAAACACATGAACATTGCTCTAAGTTCCATTTCACTGACATTACACGGCAGGTTAACTTTATCATGACATCATAGTCCTCTCGCATTGTTGTCATCACTGGTTGTTTGATACAAGTGAACACTGGTTCTTCTTTAGTGATCGAATACCAGTGCATGTCCTTAGCAGTTAGCTTGTACTGAGATTCACATTCTAATGGAAAAATTTGGCAAGCTTATAAATCCTATGAACCATTGACCTGCCTTCACATCTGTCAGTTACTGCTTATCTTCTAGAACTCGCACTTTATCAGGACCGTGGTCAAGAACTTTAGCTGTCGGTATATGGCTTACCTCTTTGATTTCAGTCACCACCAGTTGCAGTTTTTTGTTACTCAGCTTCAGGTTCATCTGTCAAGCTGTCGTAGCCTCACTAGATTCCAATCACAATCTGAAATGGCTTATTCCATTTTGTCTGCGCACCCACAGACAAGTAGATCATCCATAGTCACCTTTAATCCTGCAAAATCATTGGCTATCTCATGGTGTCAACATGGTTACACTTGTAGTGCAGAAATACCAGTCAGCATGCACAAAAATCTGCACTGCTCAAAGGTGTCTGGAAGATAACCAGAAAACTGCTGCTTTCATTCAACTTCACTTGCCATTATTTACTTTTTATCTACCTTTAGCATCAAGTATAATAAAGACCTTTGCTTTGACAAATTATGGAAGAATGTAGTATTATCACTGGATTGTTAATTCAGAGACCCAGATAGTGTTCTGGGGACCCGGGGTTCAATTCCCACCATAGTGGAATTTGAATTCAATAAAAAATCTGGAATTAAGAGTTTAATGATGACTGTGAATCCATTGTCAGAAAAACTTGTCTAGTTTACTGATGTCCTTCAGGGAGGGAAACTGCCATCCTTATCGGATCTGGCCTACACATGACTCCAGACCCGCAGCAATGTGGTTAACTCTTAACTACCTGTGGCAATTAGTGATGGGTAATAAATAATGGCCTAGCCAGTGATACCCTCATCCCATGAATGAATAAAAAATTCTTCAATGGTGGGCAAATGTTAGTGAGATCCCTTTAAAGCATTGTGTAGATTCTTTGCACGCATATGCAATCCACGTTCCAGATTTTTGTCACTGCTAATCCAGTTTGTAGCAGTTTTTACTTTCTTGTTTACTGACATCTTATCAAGTCCTTCCATATTTTCTTTCAGTCTGCATTTGACGGTAGTTGGAATCATCTTTGGAAAATATTGAGTTGGTTTCTCACTGTTTAAATAATATTCACCAGGAAGACATCTGAGACCTATGCAGCCATGTTTGTAATCTGTCAGGATCTGTCAGCAGAGATAGCAGGAACTGCAGATGCTGGTGAATCCGAGACAACAAGGTGCAGTTCACCAAATACAACAAAGATGTTACAGTAAGTGTGAGAGCTCGATGTCAAGTCAGTACTGCTGACTCGTTTCAGCAGAGATAAGGGAACTTTGCACACTGTTCATTATTTGGATCATCTTCCTGCCTGCTGCATTTGACCTGCAGCCTAGTATCTCCTCTTAGGGTGCGTGTGGTTTCACCAGAGAGTCTCAACAGTTTCATTTTCCCGTCACCATATCGACTAATGTCACACAGATCTATAAAGCTCACGATGTGCGATCATTTTATTGTTATTTGTGGGATGTGGGTGACACTGGCTGGCCAGCATTTATTGCCTGTCCCTAGTTGCCCTTGAGAAGGCAGTGTTGAGCTACTTTCTTGAACAGCTGCAGATAGACCCACAATGCCATTAGGGAGGGAATTCCAGAATTTTGACCCAGTGACTGTGAAGGAATGGCGATATATTTCCAAGTCAGGATGGTGTATGGCTTGGAGGAGAACTTGGAGATGGTGGTGTTCCCATGTATCTGCTGCCCTTGTTCTATTGGATGGAAGTGGTCGTGAGTTTGGAAGGTGCTGTCTGAGGAGCTTTGATGAATTTCTGCAGAAAATCTTATAGATAGTACACACTGTTGCTTCTGAGCATCAGTGGTGGAGGGTGTGGACATTTTTGGATGTGGTGCCAATCAAGTGGGCTGCTTTGTCCTGGATGGTGTCAAGCTTCTTGAGTGTTGTTGGAGCTGCACCCATCCAGGCAAGTGGTGAGTATTCCATCACACTGCTGACTTGTGCCTTGTAGGTGATGGTCAGACCTTGGGAGGTCAAGAAGTGATTTACTCACCTCAGTATTCCTGGACTCTGACCTGCTCTTATTGCCAAAGTTTTTATATGGTGAGTCTAGTTGAGTTTCTGGTCAATGATAACCCCCAGGATGTTCATAGCGGGGGATTCACTGGTGGTAACACCGTTAAATGTTAAGGGGCGGTGGTTAGATTGTCTCTTATTCATGCTGAAATATGTATCTGACACTTTACATTCACTTTATGGTGTCATTCTGTAGTCATTTTACCAACAGCAACAAACCACTTTCTGCCTTGAAACGTTATAATGTTATTGTTTTTAACAGCAGACAGTCATTTTTCAGAAGCATCATCCAACATCATTCCAGCAGCTACCTTTACAGGTATGCTTTTCTCCCTTCTCATACAATCGTTCGGTTTCTTACAAATAGTGGTACTTTCCTCATTTTGAGCATATTCGATTTCCTTCTTGTGGTGTTTTCCCTAATATTTACATCCAGCACCCAACTCTTGATATCTCTGCGTATAAATCTTTAAGCTGTCCTTCCTTTTAATCATTGAATTACACTTGCATGGTTTGGTTTACATCTCAGCATAATGGAAAACCTCATCAGTTCTTCTATCCAGAGTCTTCAATTGATGATCAACCACATCTGAACTTCTGCAAATGCCAATATCTTTCTGGAGAATAGGTTTATTTTGTCTCAGTAGATGTGCTCTCATAACAGAATCACTCAGTCCTAAAACAATCCTATCTCAACTTGAATGATCTTTCAAGTATCCACACTTATAATATTCAGCTACATATTAAAAATTACTACTCCTCTCTTCCTGAGCTCCAATATAAAACATATTGCATTCATAAGATACATCACTAATACAGAGTTGCTACATTTACTTTTGCAGGTTTCTCGTTCAACTTTGTGTCAACATCATAATTCTTTCATTGAAACTGGAAGAATTGCCAATTTGCTTTCAAATCTTTAATGCATCTTCACAACGATAAGCGCTGGACTAATGACTCACATATCTGTCAATACTCTGCACAAAGTTGCAGACCAAGGTTTCAATTATTCTCTGCTTCTGGTTTTAAAACATATATTGACTCTGTTACTTTACTTTAGCGATGGAAAGGGATCGGTATATACTGCAGGGCAAGAGTTATAGCTGGGGGAAACGCAATTATGAGGCGATGAGGCAAGATTTAGGATGCATAGGATGGAGAAGGAAACTGCAGGGGCTGGGTACAATTGAAATGTGGAGCTTGTTCAAGGAACAGCTCCTGCGTGTCCTTGAGAAGTATGTACCTGTCAGGCAGGGAGGAAGTGGTCGAGCGAGGGAACCGTGGTTTACTAAAGAAGTTGAATCTCTTGTCAAGAGGAAGGAGGAGGCTTATGTAGAGATGAGGCATGAAGGCTCAGTTAGGGCGCTTGAGAGTTACAAGTTAGCCAGGAAGGACCTAAAGAGAGAGCTAAGGAGAGCCAGGAGGGGACATGAGAAGTCTTTAGCAGGTAGGATCAAGGAAAACCCTAAAGCTTTCTATAGGTATGTCAGGATAAAAGAATGACTAGAGTAAGATTGGGGCCGGTCAAGGACAGTAGTGGGAAGTTGTGCGTGGAGTCCGAAGAGATAGGAGAGGTGCTAAATGAATATTTTTCGTCAGTATTCACGCAGGAAAAAGACAATGTAGTCGAGGAGAATACTGAGATACAGGCTATTAGACTAGACGGGATTGAGGTTCATAAGGAGGAGGTGTTAGCAATTCTGGAAGGTGTGAAAATAGATAAGTCCCCTGGGCCGGATGGGATTTATCCTAGGATTCTCTGGGAAGCTGGAGAGGAGATCGCAGAGCCTTTGGCTTTGATCTTTATGTCGTCATTGTCTTCAGGAATAGTGCCAGAAGACTGGAGACTAGCAAATGTTGTCCCCTTGTTCAAGAAGGGGAGTAGAGACAACCCTGGTAATTATAGACCAGTGAACCTTACTTCGGTTGTGGATAAAGTGTTGGAAAGGATTATAAGAGATAGGATTTATAATCATCTAGAAAGGAATAATTTGATTAGGGATAGTCAACACGGTTTTGTGAAGGGTAGGTCGTGTCTCACAAACCTTATTGAGTTCTTCGAGAAGGTGACCAAACAGGTGGATGAGGGTAAAGCGGTTGATGTGGTGTATTTGGATTTCAGTAAAGCGTTTGATAAGGTTCCCCATGGTAGGCTATTGCAGAAAATACGGAGGCATGGGATTGAGGGTGATTTAGCGGTTTGGATCAGAAATTGGCTAGCTGTAAGAAGACAGAGGGTGGTGGTTGATGGGAAATGTTCATCCTGGAGTTCAGTTACTAGTGGTGTACCTCAAGGATCTGTTTTGGGGCCACTGCTGTTTGTCATTTTTATAAATGACCTGGATGAGGGCGTAGAAGGATGGGTTAGTAAATTTGCGGATGACACCAAAGTTGGCGGAGTTGTGGATAGTGCGGAAGGATGTTGCAGGTTACAGAGAGACATAGATAAGCTGCAGAGCTGGGCTGAGAGGTGGCAATTGGAGTTTAATACGGAAAAGTGTGAGGTGATTCACTTTGGAAGGAGTAACAGGAATACAGAGTACTGGGCTAATGGTAAGATTTTTGGTAGTGTGGATGAGCAGAAAGATCTCGGTGTCCATGTGCATAGATCACTGAAAGTTGCCACCCAGATTGATAGCGTTGTTAAGAAGGCGTACGGTATGCTAGGTTTTATTGGTAGAGGGATTGAGTTTCGGAGCCATGAGGTCATGTTGCAGCTGTACAAAACTCTGGTGCGGCCGCACTTGAAGTATTGCGTACAGTTCTGGTCACCGCATTCTAGGAAGGATGTGGAAGCATTGGAAAGGGTGCAGAGAAGATTTACCAGGATGTTGCCTGGTATGGAGGGAAGGTCTTATGAGGAAAGGCTGAGGGTCTTGAGGCTGTTTTCGTTAGAGAGAAGAAGGTTAAGAGGTGATTTGATAGAGACATACAAGATGATCAGAGGATTAGATAGGGTGGACAGTGGGAGCCTTTTTCCTCGGATGGTGATGGCTAGCACGAGGGAACATAGCTTTAAATTGAGGGGTGATAGATATAGGACAGATGTCAGAGGTAGGTTCTTTACTCAGAGAGTAGTAAGGGCGTGGAATGCCCTGCCTGCAAAAATAGTAGACTCGCCCACTTTAAGGGCATTTAAATGGTCATTGGATAAACATATGGATGATAATGGAATAGTTTAGGTTAGATGGGCTTCAGATTGGTTTCACAGGTCGGCGCAACATCGAGGGCCGAAGGGCCTGTCCTGCGCTGTAATGTTCCATGTTCTATGTTCTATGTTCTGTTACAGCTATCAACGTGCACTCAACCTTAGCTGCACACATCTGACCCCAACACCTTGGTGCTTACTTCTCGTTCAGGACCATGGAAACAAGGTATTTTCCTCCCCTGCAAAACTGACCCAGAGAAATCTGACCCATGAGGCTGAATATTTGTTTGGGGTTGGTGGAGCGGACTGGTAGTTTGGAATAAGATCAGTGGCTGCTAGCTGTAGACACACACTGGGCACAAGGCCTACCTGTGTATACCTGCACAGTGTGGAAGCTTAATAAAACAAAAGGACCTTGCAGTCAGCTTCACAATAAAGCAGTCTGGGAGAGCCTGCTGCAATCAGCATTGTGCTGAAGCTCTACGAAAAGAATGTCCAGCCTCAAGCACTGGGAGGCGCTGGCCTAGTGGTAATATCACTGGACTATTAATCTAGAGACCCAGATAATATTCTGGGGACCCAGGTTCAAATCCTGCCACTGCAGATGGTGGAATTTGCATTCAATAAGTATCTTGAATTAGGAATCTAATGATGACCGTGAATCCATTGTCAATTGTCGGAAAAAAAACCATCTGTTTCACTAATGTCCTTTAGGGAAGGAAACTGCCATCCTTACCTGGTTCGGCCTACACATGATGCCAGATCCACAGCAATGTGGTTGACTCTTAACTGCCCTCTGGGCTATTAGGGATAAGCAATAAATGCCGCCTGGACAACGACACCCTCATCCCATGAATGAATAATACAAAAAGTTGTGGTGAAGGGCTGTGAAGATTGTCCTGCTGTCAGCACTGTGGTGAAACAGTTGGGAAATAATGTCAAGACTAGCAAGGCAAGGAAGTACATATTTACCAGTACGAGCCTAAGACAGAGGCTCAGAGGGACTTTGGTGTGAATGCCTATCAATCGCTGAAGGCAGTAGGGCAAGTCAACTCACTGCTAAGAGGCGTAAGATACTTGCATTTATTCGTTAACGCATTGAATGCAAGAGCAGGGAATTTATGATAGAGCTGTATATCATATTATTTAAGCCACAGCTGGAGTACTGTGTGCAATTCTGATTGTCACACTGTAGGAAGGATGTAATTGCACTAGCGAGGACGCAGAAGAGATTCACCAGAATATAGCCCAGGCTGAAATGATTCAACTATGAAGATAGTTAGATTTGCTGGGATGGTTTTCCTTAGAACAGAGAAGGCTGAGGAGGGATCTGATAGAGGTGTACAAAGTTCTGAGGGGCATAGACAGGTTAGATATGGAGAAACATTTCCTATTAGTCGAAGGGTAAATAGCCAGTTTTGAGAGCATGAGCAGGAGGTTGGAAAGCATTTGAGAATTTTTTTTCACCCAGAGAATTGTAGGTATCTGGACCTCACTGCCTGAAAGGGTGGTAGAAGGAACCTTCAATTAATTTAAGAAGAATTTAGATGAGCACTTGAAACGCTATAGCATAAAAGGCTAAGGGCCAAATGTTGGAAAATAGGGTTAGAGTAAATGGATACTTGTTAGCTGCCATGGGTATGATGAGCCAATGAGCCTCATTCCATGCTGTAAAAATTTTATGATTCTAAAAAGTGATTGAAACTGAAAACAGCACTTCAGCCCTCATAAGCCCTGCCTCTGAAATACAATTCCCATACCCATCCATGCTAACCTAAGCTATTTAATGTCATTAACCCACCATCAAAGGCCCCTACATCTTTCATGCCAACCTACATCATTCCACCTGCCAACCATAAACCTTCACACTCTCCATATTGTCCTGTACACTCCACATACTCCACACCTCCAAGACAACATACACAGCTCCACCCACCTCTCACAGTGCCTTATGAGCCAACCTATACCCCAAATCACCACACTATTTCTAGACACTATATTACCATATTTACCTGTATCCATACCCCATGACCCCTCATAACTCCAAAACTAACCTATGTCCCCACTCCAACTCAAGGCCAACTCATCCCAACCTATGAGCCCCAGCCATTATCTTTTTCTATCCATCTCCATGCCAACATACATCCCAACAACCAATGGCAGTCATCTGAAATAATGCTGACACACATCTTAGATTATGCGGCAATTGATGATGTCAGTATTGGATAGTGACACACACTCACTGACTAAAAATATTAGTTTGAAATTCCTTCAAGTAATCATTTATGAAAGCAAACTTTTCTACTGTACAAGCACTTAGATCTGTCTATCAAACTGCTTATTGAACAGATGGCAAACACGTGAAAATAATAGGTTATAACATCAGTCATGCAGCACAAATGCTATGTCAACAGACACAAAGAAAGATCAGCATTGGTTTTTTAACTTCACAATTTTTTGCCAATCTTTGGCAAGCTTTGAAAATTTTTGATGAATTTGACAGTTTGAATGGATTTATGTACATTTTTAGACAAATTTATGTATCTTTTTAACAATTCTAAACTGTGCCTCCTCACACCAATTGGCACCCTTAGTGGTACCTGACCACATAGCCCCTCAAAAAGTCAGCTGAGGACCAAATTCAATGAGGTACCTACCTTGCTAAAGGTGTGTCCGGGCTATCCAAATGAATACACAAAGTTCTTAGATCCTAGCAGCTTCAATGCGCATACACTGGGTTCCACACTACATGGATGCCAAAATCTCACTTCACTGGAGCTAGCTGGTAAGTTAAATTACAAATAGTTTCTGTGAAAATCACAAGCACAAAACCAGACCTGACTCCACAGGGGCAAAAAAAATCTGTAGGATGTTTTGTCTGGTATGTAAAATGGCTACTGCCCTAAAGCCTTTATTTAATATTATGACATCAGAGGTCATATGAGCATGTCAAGCCATAGTGTGCAAAAGGTGTTTATCCAAACAGCGATGAACTACCTGAAGCTCCCTGGTTATGTGCTAACACCTTTACCAAAATGATAAGTGACTCTCACCGGAACTACGAATCTGTGTTGCTGATGCCATTTTAAGCTAAAATGGCACTGAAAAGTATGGAACTAAGCAGCCAAACTTTGCAGCCATAGACTTTTCAATAAGTTTGTATGATCAATAAATAGAGGTTTACAACCAATTTTTAAGATATGGTTACATTACAAAGACATAATTTTATCTCAATTTGTTTCTCTTGGACCACTTTATTGTTTATTTTTCCCGATCCGGGAAAACACGTGGAGAAATCTTGTACACTGTAGTGCTTTTGATCCAGATTTAGGCTCATTTAGAAGGAGTAATTCCAACTAAATCAGTTTAGGAATGTACAAGCAATTCAGTTTAAATCAGATGTATTAAAGTGTGACACTAATGATGTTACAGGTCACTTAAACACATTTAGTCAAATGCTTAGAGAACTGAGTTAATGTGGATCATTTTATGTTCATTTTCATGCACTGGCAGGAAACCAATGGTTTAACCCTTCCAACTATTGAGAGTTATTTACATTTTTATCCATTCTTTAATTTTACCATGAAGTCCAATATTTACCTCTGTTTTCCTGAAGGCATTAGCCCATGCTGACACATTGTTCCATAGAGATTAGTCACCCTTCCGCACTTAAAATCAATGACAATTCTTCAAGCGTAATTCCAGAAATTGAGCACGAGCAAGCTATTCTAACATTACAGCAACTCAGATCTTCACCTCATCGGTGCACTCCACCACCTAAGTAACTGGTAAACCCGACTCTTCCCTCATCCTGGAATGCAACATTGTTATCATCATGGTCCTTGGTTTTCTTTTACCAATATGGATAGATCATATAAAAACCGAAAGAACTGCGGATGCTGAAATCCGAAACAAAAACAGAAATTGCTGGAAAAGCTCAGTCGATCAGGCAGCATCTGTGGAGGGAAATCAGAGTTAACATTTTGTGTTGAGTGACCCTTTCTCAGAACTTGTGTTGGATGGATACATGTTGGCTTTACGAAATGAGTTTATACTTTCTGATGATGCTTGTGAAATAATCGGATTATAGGTTGATATAAAATATTCTTATTTAAGGTAATTTAACAAATGAGTGTAAATTATAAGATGATAATACTATTTGCAATCAGGTTGCTCTGACTGCAATTCCAATATCGCAGACTAGTTTGCTCTTTCATATCAACAGAAGAGGAATCAACTATGTTCCATTCGTTTGTTAACTTATGAGAAAGGAACAAAATATTAGTTAATGATTTACAAAATATCTATGTTGATTAGGCCATGTAATTGGCAAATGTAGAACCAAGAAGCAATAGAAAAATTCATTATATCAGAACACAGCCCTAAAACATTGGGATTCCTAGTCTTGACGTTAAATCTGTCCAGTGCTGGATTCAATCATTGTGTCTGTCAGTTTTGAGACATATATTTAAGGACTATTTGAAGACTAGAAGTATTTCAGCAAATGTTATAAGATCTCAGTAGACTCCAGAAAGATTACAAAATTATTGTGGTAAATCACGCAAATCAGAATTGTCAATTAATATCTGGTTTGTAACAAAATTGAGATACTAAACAGCCTACTCCTCAAAAAATAACCAAATTGCATTGCACCATGCAAATGATGATTCACTTCAATTGGCAGTTTTGCTTTTTGATTTTTTTTTGTCTGGCAATATTTATCACCATCTGCTGAAAATATCTTAATCGTTTCTGTTGAAGATGTAAAATAAAGTCAGTGCAGGTTGGTTTGGCAGTGTGATTTTGCAAAGTCAGCATTAACTGAATGATAGCTCACAGGCATACAAATATTATTAATGTTGCTATGTCTAAATTGGATGGGTTGAAAGGAAAACCAAATGTGAACAGACATCTTGGAATGTACAATTAATCAGAGAAAAATTTTGTTTCTCTCATTACAGGACTTCATTTCTCTCAATAGGCTTTGACTTTCAAAATGTCACATACTTTATAAAGCAAATTCAATAAAACAGAGTTGAAAAAGCTTTCAATAGGTAGACGTCTTACCGTGAAGCAGAGGCAGGTTGCTGGCAATGTGTTGTCACTGGCTGGTGTAATCAGTCTGCCAGTGTGTTTCTGTTTCCTGCCTATTTTCAAGGAGGTGGTTTTTTTTACATAGAAACATAAAAACAGAAGATAGGAGCAGGAGGAGGCCATTTGGCCCTTTGAGCCTGCTTTGCCATTCTTCACAATCATGGCTGATCGTCCAACTCAATAGCCTAATCCTACTTTCTCCCAATAACCTTCGATCCCATTCGCCCCAAGTGCTATACCTAGTCACCTCTTGAATACATTCATTGTTTTGGCATCAACTACTTCCTTTAGTAATGAATTCCAGAGGATCACCACTCTTTGGGTGAAGAAATGTCTCCTCATCTCCGTCCTTAATCGTTTACCCCGAATCCTCATACTGTGACCCCTGGTTCTGGACACAACCACCATCAGGAACATCCTCCCTGCATCCGCCCTCTCTTGTCCTGTTAGAATCTTATAAGTCTGTATGAGATCCCCCCTCATTGGTCTGAACTCCAGTGAAAACAATCCCAACCTAGTCAATCCTCCTCATACGTCAGACCCACCATCTCCAGAATCAGCCTGGTAAACCTTTGCTGCACTCCCTCGAGAACAAGAGCATCCTTCCTCAGACAAGGAGACCAAAACTGCACACAATATTCCAGGTGTGGTCTCACCAAGGCCCTGCATAACTGCAACAACACATCCCTGCTCCTTTGGAATCATAGAATCCCTACAGTATGGAAACAGGCTCTTCAGCCCAACAAGTCCACACTGAACCCCAGAGCATCCCACCCAGACCCATCCCCCTATAACCCACCTAACCTACACATCCCTGAACACTATGGGGAATTTAGCATGGCCAATCCACCTAACCTGCACATCTTTGGACTGTGGGAGGAAACCGGAGCACCCAGAGGAAACCCGCGCAGACACAGGGAGAATGTGCAAACTCCACACAGACAGTCGCCGAGGCTGGAATCGAGCCCGGGTCCCTGGCGCTGTGAGGCAGCAGTGCTAACCACTGAGCCACCGTGCTGCCCCAATCCTCTTACTTGAAACCTCTTGCAATGAAGGCCAACATACCATTTGCCTTCTTTACCGCCTGCTGTACCTGCAGACTTACCTTCAGTGACTGGTGCACAAGGACACCCAGGTCCCACTGCACACTCCCCTCTCTCAATTTACAGCCATTCAGGTGAGGGTGATGACTATCTTCCTTCCAGGAAAGGGTAGTCAATCACAACAATTAGGTGACACTCTTTACATACTACTTAGACTGCCAGGTAGCAGATAAATTACAGAATCATAAAATCCCTACAGTGTGGAAGCAGGTCATTCATCCCATTGAGACGTGACAACCCTCCGAAGAGCATCCCACCCAGAGCCTGTAACTCGGCATTTCCCATGGTAAATCCACCTAACCTGCACATCATGGGCAAGTCAGCGTGACCATTCCACCTCACCTGCACATCTTTGGATTGTAGGAGGTAGCCAGAGCGCTCGGAGGAAACCAATGCAGGCCTGGGGAAAATACGAACTCTGCACAGACAGCCACCTGAGGGTGGAATCAACTGGATCCCTGATGCTGTGAGACAGCATTTCTAAGCATTCAGCCACTCTGTTGCCTGCATGATTCTCTGACTTGCATCAAGCATCTTTATGTGCTGGATTACAAAAGCCAAAAACACAGCTGTAGCCATAAACGATGCTTGGATGCGTATTCCTTTGCAGTGATGGTCTGGCAGCCCTGGCCACAATATAGTTTGAACCATTTACAAATCTTTGGAGGATAGCTCCATCTTAAGGGGAAATCACCGTCTTTAATGGCTGCATACCTCTTCCAATGGGATGGCAGCCACATGGACATTTCTACGTTTGTATCGGTTCTCCCACTGTGGAGCCTGTTGATCTCATGCTTAACTGAATGAGATTCCCAAGGTTTTTTTAATGCTCTCTTCTACCATCTTCCATCAGGCAGAAGATACAAAAGTCTGAATACGCGCACCAACAGATTCAAGAACATCTTCCTCCCAGCTGTTATCACACTTCTGAATGGATCTCCCTCATCCTGATATTGATATCTGTCTGCACTTTCTCTGCAACTGTAACACAGAATTCTGTACTCTGGGTTCTGTTACCCTGATGTACTTTGATGGGATGATCTGCCTGTTAAGCATGCAAAACAACACTTTTTATTGTTTCATGGTACGTGTGACAATACAAAGAAATCAATCAATAATTGTCAGTTATC
Organism: Rhincodon typus; assembly: GCF_021869965.1. NCBI lineage: Eukaryota > Metazoa > Chordata > Chondrichthyes > Orectolobiformes > Rhincodontidae > Rhincodon > Rhincodon typus. The sequence goes on along the minus strand of NC_063334.1, from coordinate 14,117,047 downwards.
TTCCCAATCTCCTCCATCAACTGGCTAAGACTGATCGAGAATTTAGCTTGGCATTGGGATAGGAGCCCTGAAATGAAGTTCAGTCTGATATTACCAATGATGACATAAGTCATTTCTGTGAGAATGTGATAACTGAAAATTTCAAAAATATATTGTGAGAAGAAATATGCCTACAATGGCCCAGCCTAGCTTGAAGGTAATTGTCACGACACAGAGACAACAGACAAATGAATTCAGCCTTTATTCCTCTGTATTCACAACATAAAAACTAAAATGTTTAAAGAGACCCAAAATTGACCCCAACAGTTCTTAACCAGACTTTTAAATAACCAATAGCAGACTTTGAGGATAATCAATTCCATAAACTGGTTTGTATCTTAAACAAGAGCCTTAATGATTTATTAACAATGTAGTAGCTTTAGCAGATTAAAATTAAACAACAAAGTAATATAATTGATCGATGCTTTAAATCCAAAACCCTTTTTTTTTTCCAGCCACACTCACTCAAAAGACAGACAAACAAACACAGTTAAGGGATAAATAAAAGAAAATAACAAAACTGGCCAAATTATTTATAGTGGTTTTCATGATATGTTGTTTCACAGGCACTGATGCTTGTTTCTTGGTTGATTTTATTTTTTAGATCATAGAATCCCTACAGTGTGGAAACAGGCCTTTTGGCCCAACATGTCCACACCAACCCTCAGAGCATCCCATCCAGACTTACCCTCCTATTCTACACATCCCTGAACACTATGGGACAATTTAGCATAGCCAATCCACCTAGCCTGCACATCTTTGGACTGTGGGAGGAAACCAGAGCACCCAGAGGAAACCCACGCAGACACGGGGAGAGTGTGAAAAATCCACATAGACAGTTGCCCAAGGGTGGAATCAAACCCGGTGCTGTGAGGCAGCAGTACTAACCACTGAGCCACTGTGCCGCCCCACAATGGGTTTGAACTGGGTCATCATTATAGTTCACTCAGATAAATGCAAGAGTGTTTTTAACTTAGTTTTCTATTCCCTGAGCTGCTTGTGGGAGGTGACCAGGGAGCTTTAAACTTCATCCTGCAGTGCAAACGGCCACACTCCTCGTCACATGAAACACAGTCCAAACTCCTATTCAAACTCTGACCATTTTCTGTCAGACTGACCATCTCCTCCATGAGGTCTCGCTTACCACTTGACATCTCCTATCTGCTTGAGCGCATGGTCTTTTCCAGATTTACTGGAACCAATTCCCAGGTACTGACCTCGTTAATAGCCAACTTCTGCTCTCTGTTTAAACATAATGCTCTTCCCCCATGACATAATGACTGCAGAATACTTTGATCAGGAACCAACCTATCATTCACTTCCAGGCCTGGCCTCATGAATAAACAAAAGCTTGTTTGATCTCTTTTCCTTTTAACGCAAGCTGTTACCGACAATATTCAAGAATACTCGTATTCAAGAACTCAGCAGCCAATCTAAATGAGTATTCCACTACCATCACAGACTTCATTTGTAAGTGTGTAGAAAACTGTGTGCCAAAGAAGTTAATCCAAACGTTCCCCGACTGGAAACCATGGATGGACCAGGAGATCCATTCCATACTGAAGTTCAGGTCTGAGACATTGAAGTTGGGCAGCCCTGACCTATATAGGAAGTCCAGGTATGACCCTCGTAAAGCCATCAGAGACGCCAAGGGGCAATACTAAAGTAAGCTTGTGGCCCAGACCAACCATATGATCTCCTGTCATTTGTCGCAAGGCTTAGACCACGCAATGGATTACAAGACAAAATCAAACAGAATCGCTGGCAACAGTACATCCTACCCGACAAACTCAATGCTTTCTACGCTTGCTTTGAGCAGGTCAATGAAATGATGTCGCCTACCCCAATAGCCTTGGATGTACCTGTACCCAAGGTCACTACTGCAGACATTAGATCAGCCTTTGTGAGAGTGAACCCACAGAAAACAGCTGGCCCAGATCGAGTCCCCAACTGTGCACTTGATCCTGTGCAGACTCCTGGTAGGAGTATTTGCAGACATCTTTAACGTCTCCTTTCTACAAACTGAAGTGCCCACCTACTTCCAGTCGACCACCATCATCCTAGTGCCATGTAAATATCATGCAGTGTGCCTCAATGACTGTTGCCCAGTGGCTCTGACTTCCAAAATTGTGAAGTGATTCGAAAGGTTAATCATGGCTCTCATCAACTCCAGCCTACCAAGTTGCCTTGATCTTTTGCAATTTGTCTTCCAGCACAACAGGTCCACAGCAGACACCATCTCCCTGGCCCTACACTCATCCCCGGAACACCGGAATCAAAGCTAATTATTCATTCAGAGGTAGAGAAGGGATTGTGTGAAAGGAAAAATGGCCAAGCATAATTGAAGATCTCTTTGAAACCCGAATGTGTGTGTGCATGCACATGCATGAAGTCTTACTTGCTATTGTTGGATTTATCAAACTACTTCCATTTGATATTTGTTTGTCATCATTTATAAGTGCCCCTGCCTGAATGACTTTAGTGGAGTGCTGTAATCTACGTAGTCTATAAAGTGTACAAACAGATGTGTGTCCTTGCCCACAACCCACTACCTGTCACCTTCTCACTGTACCCTTCTATTAATTATTGTTCAGTAGTACAGAACTTAATCATTGCTAAACAGAGAGACAAATATTGAAGCATTCTATCCTGCACTCATCAGGTCTGGGATGCAAGAAATCAGAATATAGAAAGGGAACATCAATTTATCGAGGATGAGAAGATGTCAATTGGCAAAGAGATGTTGGTGGCTCAGTGGTTAGCGCCAAGGACCTGGATTTGATTCCAGCCTCGTGCAACTGTCTGTGTGGAGTTTGCACATTCTCCCTATGTCTATGTGGGTTTCCTCCAGACGCTCCTGTTTCCTCCCACAGCCCAAAGATGTGCTGGTTAGGTGGATTGGCCATGCTAAATTGCCTCTAGTGTCCAGGGATGTACTGGGTAGGTGGGTTACCCAAGGGAAATACAGGGTTACAGGGATTGGGTGCGGTGCGAGCCTAGTGAGATACCCTTCAGTGGGTCGGTGTGGACTTGATGGCTAAATGGCCTGTTTGCACACAGTAGGGATTGTGTGATTCTATCTGAATAACAAGGATACCTATGTCAGGCTCCTATTCATTGACTGCAGTTCTGTCTTCCACACCATAATTCCAAACAATCTCTAAACTCTAAAATCTCATCTCTAAACTCCAAGATCTAGGTATTGGTTTCCTTCTCTGCAACTGAATCTCAGACTTCCTGACCCATAAACGTAAACAGTAAGCATAGGTGACAACACCTTTTCCACCATAATCCTCAACTCCAGTGCCCTGCAAGGATATGTACTCAACCCCCTATTATTCTCATGACTGTGTGGCCAAATTCCACCCCAACTCCATTTACAAGTTTACTGCTGACACCACCGTTGTAGGTCAGATCTCAAACAATGAGGAGGCAGAATGCAGGACAGAGATCGAGTACTTAACGGCTTGGTGTAAAGACAACAACCTCTCCATCAACATCAGCAAAATGAAGGAGCTGGTCATTGACTTCAGGAAGTGGAGAGGAGGGCACGCCCCTGTCTGTGTCAATGGCGCTGAGACGCTGAGCGTCAAGTTCCTGGGTGTGATGATCACCAACAATCTGTCCTGGTCCAGCCAAGTCGACACGACGGTCAAGAAAGCACAACAATGTCTCTACTTCCTCAGGAGGCTAAGGAAATTCAGCACATCCACAAGGATTCTTACTAATTTTAGAGATGCACCATAGATAGCATCCTATCTAGATGCATCACAGCATGGTATGGCAACTGCTCTTCCCAAGACCGCAAGAAACTACAGAGAGGTCTCAACACTGCCCAGTCCATCACGCAAACCAGCCTTCCATCCACTGATTCCATCTACACTTCCTGTTGTCTCGGGAAAACAACTAACACGATCAAACACCCCTCTCATCAGTTATACCCTCTTCTATTGGCCAGAAGATATGAAAGTTTGAACACAGAAACAAATAGATTCAAGAACAGCTTCTTCCTCATTGTTATCACACTTTTGAAGGGACCTCTCAAAAGTTAATTCTGATCTTTCTCTCTGCAAATTCTCTCCGGCTGTAACACTATATTCTGCATTCTGTTCTACTACCTTGATGCACTTTATATCATACGATCTGCCTGTATGGCACGCAAAACAACACCTTTCACTGTATCTCGGTACATGTGACAACAATAAATCAATTAACCAATCAATCAGTCCAAAAGTCATCTTTAGCTAACAGTTCCCAGTTCACAGCTCCAAACTAAAATTGATATAAGAACAAAATCAAGATACTGAAAAATCAGTGAGGGCTTTAATGTAATCTCAGTGATTTCATCGCAACTGACATTGCATTTTCAAATAAATAAAAAAGTATTCAGAACATGAATGATGTGATACAGTAAGCTACCACTGAATTGTACAAATGGAATGGAAAACATATGGAGAACTGATCTCTATTTGACCAGTTAATACAGCAATCAAGAATTTTGAAGTAAGTTAAAGATTCTTGCTTCAGATTTTCATTTTTGAGTGCCAGTGAATGCTGAAGAATTTGTCACTATTCAGGACTGCATCAGGACTGCAACTACCATAGAGTTCACATCCACTGAAATCTGGAAGTGAAAGTGCACCTCAATGGGGTCTGCAGGATAGTCTCTTCATTCTGTGGCAGATATTTAAAGTGCAAGGACTTGGCTTATTTGCCCACAGATTGCATTGATTCCTATCTACAAAAGGTTAGGGCTCATAAACACAGGCATTAAGTCAGCAAATAGGCAGAGTAGATTAAAGTTTTTGTTCCTGTGCACTGATATAAAAATGATAAAAATATTAAAATGTTATAATAAAAATCAATAAATTTGTACATGATTCTCTCAACCCCTTTTCCCTGGTTCCCAATTTTACATTTTATGTTTCCCACATTGTAATCCAATTGTCATATTCACTGAACCTATCTATTTCTTTTTGTATCTTATTTCCTCTTCACAACTTACTTTCCTTTATCTTTTCATCAGCAGCAAATTTAGCATCAATAACTTCCATCCTTTCACCTAAGTCATTCATATAAATTGTAAATTATTGTGGTTGCAGCATTGATCCCTATAGCACAATACTTTTTACATATTGCCAACCTGAAATCAATTCATTTATGCAGACTCTGCTTCCTGTTAGCCAGCCAATCTTCTATCAATGCCAAACTTCTACCCCTTACACCAAAACCCTTTATTTTCCAAAATAACCTTTGATGTGGTACTTTGTTAACCGTCTGTGGAAATCTGGAAGTACAATATATCTACCAGCTCCTCTTTATCTGTAGATATATTACATCTTCAAAGAACTTCAATAAATTTATCAAATGTGATTTCCCTTTCACAAATTCATGTTGATTCTGCCTGATTACCTTAAAGTTATTCATGTGCTTTGCTACAGCTTCTTTAGTAATAACTTCAAGCACATTCCCTATGACAGATATTAAGCAAACCGGCCCGAAGTTTCCTGCTTTCTGCTTTTGTATTTCTGGCTAAAATTCTCTAACACTTCCCTCTTTATTAATTTTTTGATCATTCTTTTCTGTTTGTTATATTTTATCCTACTCTCTGACTTGCCACCTGTCCTTGCGCAATTAGATATTTTCTCTTTTGATTGGTGCTATCTTTAAAATTTCTCATTAATCATGGATCGTGGATCCAACCCTTGAAATTGTTATGCTTTCTGCTCCTATGATGCTGCTTGGCCTGCTGTGTTCATCCAGCTCTGCACCTTGTTGTCTTGAAATTGTTATTTCTTGTTGGAATGTATCTATACTGTATTTTCTGAAGTATTCCTGAAATATCTGCCACTGCATCTCTGTTGACCTACACGTTAACCTAACTTTGCCAATTCACTTTAACAAGATGTGCTCTCATTATTTCCCTCTTACTTGCATTTTAAATGCTAGTTTCAGACCTACTCTTTTCTCCCTCAACTGAATATAAAATTAATCACATTATGGTCACTGCTATCAGATCATTACGTCATTATAAATTTATCCAATCTCATCGCACAATATCTAGTCTAGTATATTCTACGCTCTAGTCAACTCCAGAACAGTTGTTCTAAGAACCAATTCTGAAAGCATTCCACGAATTCCTCATTTAGGCTTCCTTTGTCTATCTGACTTTTTCATTCTATATTTCGATTAAATCTCCCATGTTTATTGCTGGGCCTTTCTGACCAGTTCTCAATATTTCTCCCTTTATGTTGAACTCTGCCACGTGATTACACCAAAGGGCTTGCACATCACTTCCAAAGGTGCCTTATTTCCTTTGTCATTTCTTATTTCTACCCAAATTGTTTCCGTATTTTGTTTTCCTGAACTTTGGTCATCTCACTCTACTATGCGAATGCTATCGTTAACTTTGAACCACCCATCCATTTTTCCTTACTTCCTGTCATTCCTAAATGTCCCATTCCCTTTGAGATTTAGGTTCCACTCTGTGTCATCCTGAAGCCATGTCTCTTTAATGGCTACCAGATTGTTCTTGTTCATTTCTATTTGCATTCACAATTTATTTGTTTTGTTTTAAATGCTACATGCATTCAGACACAAAGCCTTTTGTTTTATCCTTTTACTAACTTTGTAAATTGTAATCTTATCTGATCATTGACTCTTAGATTCATACTCTCTATACTTTCCTGTCATGGTCTGTTTCTCATTTTCCATATGAATAATGTGCTGTTTGGCCTTGTTTCTAATTTTTGATTTACTGCACCTTTCCAAATTTGATCTTTCCCCCACCATTTACTTTAAAATCATGTCTGCTTCCATAGTGATGTGATTGGCAAGAACATTGGCCTCATCACAGTTCAGATAGAGACTATCCTATTTGTACAGATCCCACTTTTCCTATTATTGGGACCAGTGCGCTAGAACAGGAACCTACATCTCCCACACCAGACTTCGACTAATGTATTTGTCTTTCTCATCTGATTTACCCTGTGCCAATTTGCACCTGGTTCAGGCAATAATGCAGAGATTATGGCCATTCGTGACTCCACGTCTTAATTTGGTATCTGGCTCCTCATACTGAGTATGAAGAATCTGCTTCTGTTGACTTGCCAATAGAGTCATAGTCAAAGAGTTGTACAGCATGGAAACATACCCTTCAGTCCAACTCATCCATGCTGACCAAATTTTCCAAACTAAACTAGTCTCACTTGCCTGTACTTGGCTCATACCCCTTTAAATCTTTTCTATTCATGTACCTATCCAAATGTCTTTTAAATGTTGTCCTATGTCAATGGTCCGCACAAGGATCATGATAATTGGATCCTGGCCCTCCGAATGCAAGTTCATCTCCAACCTTGCAGATGTCCTGAACCCTGACATCAGCAGGTAACACAGCTGGCTGGGTTTCTACATTTTACTGCGGAGAACAGTGTGAAACCCAGCGATGTTCCTTCTAACCCATGTGGCGGGCATGCGCAGAGCTGCTCCAAGGTACTGCGCATGAAAATCATATTGGCATGTCAATCACAGTCTTCAGAAATTATTACCATGTATGGACCTTGCAGCTGGAAAGAAAATTAAAGGGAGCATCAGCCCCCAGACTTTTAAATATAGATTATCACCTGTGATAAACAGTGATATGCAGGACACACACCACAACGATAGTGTCTTTGAAGTGAAATAGCCTGCTCTGAACAGTGGAAGAAATGGGTAGGCTTGTGTCTAACTAGAGAAGTTATCTAACTACACCACTCCCCTCACATAAAGTATAAATAGCTAGAGAAACTCAGCAGGTCTGACAGCATCTGTGGAAACAGAAAAACAGAGTTAATGATTTGGGTGCAGTGTTTTTGATTTTGTTTTCCCTATACCTTGGTATTTCTTGAGAATTTCCCTGATGAGTACAAGACAAAACATTTCCACAAAATGTGTCTTTTTTCAGCAATACAAAAATTCTATGTTCCAAACAACTATTAACTACAGAGTGGTGTGTCAGGGCTTTTAAATCGGTTGCAAACAAAACCTTACAGTAATCTTTGCATTGAAAACTATGACCACAGTGCCACCTAAAGGCATAACATCTCAGATACAATAGACTTTTACACACAACAGGAACATTCATATAGAAATTCCCACTGCACCTACACACCAATTTTGATACGCTAAAGATACAGGTGATAGATGGATTTATAAATGAATTTTATCGTGAAGTGTTTGAATTGGTTTACTTGTATATCTATATTAAATTTATGGGGCAATCCAGAAAGAGAGGTCATAATTTTAGGATAAGAGCTAGCAGATTTAGAGGTTATAGAGGTCATAGAGGTCTACAGCATGGAAACAGGCCCTTTGGCCCAACTTGTCAATGCTGCTCAGCTTTCACAATTAAACTTGTCCCATTTGCGTTTGGTTCATTTCCCTCCATACCTACCCCATCCATGAGCCTGTCTAAATGTTTCTTAAATAACAAAAATGTACTTGTTTCCACCATTATCTCTGACACTCACCACCCTCTGTGTGAAAAAATTGAACCTCTGCATGCTTTTATATCTCTCCCCTCTGGTTTTAGACTCCCCTACTATGGGGAAAAGCTGTTGGCCATCTACCTTATCAATGTCTGTCATAATTTTATAGGCCTCTATTAGGTTACCCCTCAGTCTCTTACATTCTAGAGAAAAAAAGTCTCAGCCTATCCAACCTCTCCTTGTAACTCAAACCTTCCAGTCCAGGTAGCATCCTAGTAAATCTTTACTGCACTCTTTAAACAGAGATGAGGAGAAATTACTTCCCTCAAACAGTCATAAATCTGTGGAATTCACTCTCCCATGGTGCAGATGATGTTGGCACATTGTGCATATTTAAGGAAGAGATGGACAGATTTTTAATTAGTAATATGTTGAAAGGCTGTGGAGAGCGGAGAGGAAAGTGGAGTTGAGGCTGAGATGTGATCAGTTATCATTGTTACCAAATGGCAATTATCAAAGGACTGAATTGCCTAGCCATTCTCCTAGTTCTTCTGCTCTTATCATTCAATATGATGTATTCTATATTATCTATTCTCTATTCAAAAAAATTGATATTAAACCAAATGCAATTAGTTGTACAAAGGTTGAAAATACAACTAAAACAGATGAGATTTATTAATATCGTTCTCTGAACCAGATGTTGTTTATATTGTTTCCAACGTTCTCCTAAGTCTGTCAGTTTATATTGTAAATGCAACCTTTGATTTTTTTTGATACTTGACAATATGAGCTCTGGAGATTGATACGACTCAAAACATCCCTTCAGTGATATCATCAAGATTTCTTGCTCCTTGTAGGACCATAGATCGTGGTAAGGCTTAAGAATAGACAAAGTGCCATTCAAAAAGTCTTCAAAGGTAGAACAAGAGAAGAAAGACTGAATCACTCTATTTGTAAATGTACAGGAAGGAAATTGTGGTAAGGCGGTCTTTGTGATCACAGTTTGATAAATCACAAAATTCTAATCACCAAACCATGAAGATCATGTTCCAGGGTATCCAAATTAGACGAATTCATGTACGGAGTCCACTTGCTATGTCCTGCTATGATTGAAGATTGATCACTGGGCACAGCTAAGAAACTAGGATTCCCTGTTCAAGAATATGGGCACAGGGAAAAGATACATGAAGGTTCTGAAGAAGGATCACTGGAGCCGAAATGTTAAGCCTGCTCTCTCTCTCTCCACAGATGCTGCCAGAACTGCTGAGTTTCTCCAGCAATTTCTGTTTTTGATACGTGAAAGTTGTTGGTCATTTGTGTTTGGATAGGCATGCCTTTGGGGTAGCAGCATCTGTAACCAAGTAGTCCTCTTCAGCTCACACCAAAATGTGCAAGGGACCAGAAAATCTGTCCTAGAATTACGCTGACGCACTTTCTCTTGACTGGGAGCCACACCTTGCAGGATCCCCACCTTAGTGGTCAATGAAAGAAAACTTTAAATTTTGCAACGTGGAAAGTTGGAACACTCATGGATAATCTCAAACGTGACTGTCTGGAAAGACGAACAGTAATTGTATCCCATGAGCTATCAAGACTCCAAAATAACATTGTTACCCTGAGCGAGAGCCAACTTCCTGGGCAGGGAAAGCTGAAGGAAATAGCAGTGACATGCACCTTCTCCTGGAAAGGAAAGTCTGACAGTGACTCTCTTTAGAGTTAATTCCTTGGATTTCCTTTGCAGAGAATGTATTTTCTGATAAAACAGGCAGTAGCTTCTTTACAACATCTGAAGGGCCTCAGATCTCAAGCACTTCCTTCACTGCAGATGACTGTCCATTTCGTGGTGGCTGTCTCCTGAATCACTAAAATAAAAACAAAGCCCTGGGGATACTGAAGATCTGAAATAAAAGCAGAAAGCTAATGGAGAAACTCAATTGGTCTGGCAGCATCTGTGGAGAGAGAAACTGAGTTAATGCTTCAAATTCAATAGGACTCTTCTTTGGGACTGATTGGGGCTGAAAAAAAATGTTGAAAAGGGGAGAGAAGGAGCAAGTGGAACAGATGGGAAATGTGCTCAAGGTAAAAGGCAGAAAGAGTGCAAGTCATCGTAAAGAAGAAATATAGATGAAGATTAGACGTTAATGGTTTAGACAATGGTAGGTATTAAAAACAGAAAATCATTGAGCTCTGCTGAGAGAAAACCTATGCAAACTTTACAGTGAGGGGGTGGGGAGAAGGTAAATCAAAATTGAGGACAGAGTACATTGCCTGAAGTTGTTGACCTCAATGTCGAGTTGAAAAGTCTGTAACTTCCATAAGTGGAAAATGAGATGCTGTTCTTCCAATTTCATTGGAACACTCCAGGAGACCTCAGGCAGAAGTGTTATCCTGACAGCAAGCAATTTCCCTTAAAAGTACCTTTTGCTTTTCTTCAATTGTAGGCTGTTCCATCCCATTAACTTCATTGGGAGAGTAGCTATTTGACTTTTTGCTTTTATGTGACTGTGTCCTATCTTGGAACATCTTCTGAAAATAACCAAATGTGTTACAGATAAAGCATTATTTTGCTAACGGCTGCAGAGGTTTCTTTACTCTACAGGATTGATAAGGAACTTTAGTATTTGATGTATTGGTTTCTCATGTGTCCTTTGTAGCCTTTGTATTGTAAGAATTGCATGAGTTCTGCTGGTTTCCTGTGATAATAGTAATCTTCTCTGCTCAGTATTGACCTGTGCTGTTCTGATCTTCAGCTTCACTCACCATCTGTATAATCTTATCTACTGCCAAACTTTCTTCTGATTTAACAAATCTGACAAAGACTCTTCAATATTTCCAATGACAACTCTATCTTTTATAAACTCTGACTTAAAGTCAATATAGTTTTTTTCACCAAGGAGAAAATAATAGCATCGTCTCAGATTTACCTGGATGCTGAACTCTTCTGCTAAAGCTTGGTCTTTCAAGAATATTATTTTTCTCAGAGGCTAAAGTAATGGTTAAAGGCTTTCAGTATTTTGTTAAAAGTACCTACACTTCAAGTAAGTGTTTACACTTTAGTAAACTGTAAGATCATCAGCTTTTTTTTCAATTGTGTACAGAAGTGTATTAACTTGTTCAGCTTCTGACTAACATCTAACAGGTAGCACTTCTGATATTATGATTTTTTTTTCTCCAAGATGTCTACCGATGTTTTATTTGCCCTATTGCTGAGATTGAAACTTCCTAATAATATTTTCCATGTCATGTCTTCTTAATATGGTCATATATTTTTCTTCCTTAAAAGGTCCCTTTGTTATTGCATTAGTAGCAATGCAGCTGCTCTGTGCTGTTACTAAACTATTTTCCAACATTTTTATGCGGTCAAAGTGGGAGACTCCTACTTTCTGCAGCTAAAATTGAGGCTATAATAGGAAAATGAAGAACTCCTACCCTTTTAAGTGTCTTATCCCACTATTTTCAGCCTTAATAATTGCTTCTTTAACAGTTTCACTAAATGAATTCTGTCCCCTGTGACTTTAGTAATGATTCTTACTTAATCATAGTATTTTCTGGCTTGTTCTCGCTGCCTGTGGCTCCAATAATAATAATCCCTATTTTTTTCACAGTTTTTTTCTGAATGATTCCCTCTGTCTACAGTTTCAATTAATGTTTTCTGGATTTGCCATTGTTTTAATATTATCCATTCAGCCTGCCTTTTTTTTTAACTTAATGATGTTTCCTAATTTCCTCTGATTAGACCTTAATTGCCTTGGCTTTGAATATCTCCTTTATCACTTTAATTCATGCTTCACAACGACACTGGGACTGTGACCTCAGATAAAATTGTTTCAGTGGCCCTTGATTTTTCTTAGTGTAGTTATGCCTCTTGGTGCCCACTTACTATTGCAGTGCCACTCAGCCAAGCACTTTTCTTGACTTCTGGTTTTCCCAGCCTGCCATTTTGCCTCTTTTTTTAAAGTTTTCACTTGCTGACCAGGGCTTTTAGCACCCTTGTCTCAGTATGGCTGAACCACTGACTCAGCACTGCTCCTATAGGTCATTTGGACCCAGTGCAACCTGAAAGTGCTATCTGATTCTCCAGCTCCAGGGAATCAGTAACACCCTTGCAGCAGCACACTTATTACCAAGTCTGAAATGTATTCACTATTGACTGCAGGCTTTGCCTTTCTGAATATTATCACAAAGTATTCTTCTATAGGGTTCTGGAATGTTCAGCTGTTCCTGTTGCCCAGTGCCTGCATGAGTCTGCTGGATTCTTAAAATAGTGTCAAACAAAATCTTCAGACACAAAAAGCAGAAATTGCTGGAAAAGCTCAGCAGGTTGGGCAGCATCTGTGGAGAGAAATCAGAGTTAACATTTCTGGTTGAGTGACACAGGGAGAAAGTCAGAAATCTTCTGACCTCTACCTCTGCCAGTGTGAGATATAAGGCAGCAAAATGGGATCCACACCTTTGTTATCCATGTTGCATCTTTTAACCACCTTCTTGCATGAGTCAGTTTGCACAATTTCTCACAAGAGGTTGCTTTACTGCCAGCATCCACTCTCAGGGTAGAGATTTCTTGGCTGACTTGGTCTGGAGTGCTGGGAGAAAGCCATTTGCTAGTCTAACAAGAAGAGACTGTTGGCTCAAATAAAATTGAGTTTATTGTACATTCACAACTAAATACAAGCTACACTGACATGGCAGAGACTGGGCTGAATTTTAACAGAAATTAGCCAGGTGCTATTTACATCAAGTTTCATGGGGAGCTTCTCTCCATGAAGCCTACTGTGTTTTCTGATGCAATGTCTCCACACTTGCTTCATTAACCATGCACCAGGACCCTTTGTCATTCCGTTCATCCAATTCTCCCATCCCCACTGCTGAGACATCCTGGGACACCCTGGTACAGGCATCATCTCAAAAAGACCATTGTGTATCTGGTCAAGCGCTCCCAGTCCAGAGCTATTCTGCAGGGTTTTCTTGCCATTTGCCCGGACATGGCAGATGGGGAGAGTTGATGCCTGATTTGTGAAGAGAGTCCTGGAGGTCCTGATGACTGGGCTAATGCAGACGAAGGCTGTCCTCCTCCCCCAGGACTAGCAGAGGAGGCTACACCAATGAGCATGGCAGCCTGCTCCAACATTGCTACTCCACTCAGTGTGGTCCCAGCAGTATGGAAGAACACTTAGCAGTGTGGGAACAAAGTCAATGACCTTCTTCACTGCATGAAAGTAAGTACCACGTTCTTCCCTCTGTGTCACTCTCACTCTAACTCTGCTGCTGTACCCAACTACCACCAAGGTCCACCCTCACACTATTGCATGTAATGTCTTCCCTCATTCCCACACCCTCCCTATTAACCCTGCATGACCTCTCTCTCTCTCTCTCTCTTTGAGCTGCTTACTCGCTCACTCCGGTCACCTCATCACCTCTCCCCTGCCTGAACCAGTTGTACCTGCCACTTTCATCTTATAAAATCCCGCCATTGCCTCATTCCAGGAGAAAATGTCCCACGATAGGGCAGAAAGAACCAAAGCGGGTGATGGGCTACCTGGCATTTCGTTCCTTTCTCACTACAAGGACAGTACCGTGACAACAACCCCCCAAGTGGCCGATTGCCCAAGCCCTTGGTTGCAGCTGACTTCTTGTGCCAGCACCTCCTTCCTGAAGGTTATCTCTCTTGCTTGACTGTGGACTACACCACTTTAATTTTAAGGCATGGCCGTTTGCTTGAAGCGCACAGTGTATTTGATGCACTGGCTGCTGGGACCTAATACAGATGAGACATTGAGGGAGAGCAATGCCATACCATAACAAGTTCACCCCTTGACTGATCATTGTTGACAACCATTACAAGCTGCCTGGGCTTTGCGGCTGTACTAAAAGCCAAGGCAATACAAAAGCATTGCGACAAAGAACTGCAGGATGCTCGAAATCTGAATCAAAGGCAGAAATTTCTGAAAAAATTCAGCAGGTCAAATTGCATGTGTGGAGGGAGAAAGCAGTGTTAACATTTCAAGTCCAGTGACTCTTCTTCAGAACGTTTTGGTTTTGTTTGAACTTGACTGAGTGAGAAAATCCCAAAATAAAGGCAGGCAAAGCAAGGATGCTGTGAACATCAAAGTGAGTAAAGTGCTAAGGGAGCAATACCTGGTCCAATCTATGAATTAGGTGCCCATCCCAGCATGCAACATGGTTTTGCAGGAGCAGCATTCCAATGTGAGGTGCTCATACACTACAAAGTGCAGCAATAAAGTTCAGAAATGTACTGTAAGTGGATCAGAGGTGTGCCCATAGAGATGAAATGAGGCTGCAATGTGCAAATACCCCTGGACATTGAAAGTTGGATGCGTGTGTGGTCACTGCCCGTGTCCCAGACGGAGGTCCATAGGAGGAACAGTGAACTGGATCACCAGGTATCCACTCTAACTCTCATGTTGGGAATTATTGGTGCTTGGTTTCTCTCTGGGATGGGGTTGTGGGAGGGCAAAATGGGAGAGAACATGTGAATGAGGTGAGATTAAGTAATAAAGAGATTGTTATTGAGAAAGGATCCATGCTAAAGACTGCTAGCTACTCACTAGCACCATCTTGAGGTCTAACATTTGGTTGGAAAATTGAACTTTTTATTCTCCACATTGATAAGGGCCTCCCTGGACATCACCAGCTTTCCTATATTTCTCATCATGGCCCAGGAAGATGACACAGGAAGTTTCTGCCCATTGTCACAGAGACTCTAATGAAGATCTGGGTGGTGAAAATGTTACTTCTTTGCAATTTTATGCTGCTTTCCCACCTGTTTTACACGATGTTATCATAGTAAGTGGTGCTTAAGGTATGACTCAGGATTAACCCTTTCAGACACCAATACCTTTATTCAACAGAATGATATTTTGACCAACATCTGAACTGTGTATCCATTGTGCCTTCCCACTATTAGTTTCTCTCTAGCACTAATCAGATGTGCTAAGCCCTAGCCCTGAGCACACAACACAGCTATCTGGAGGCCTTCTCTTTTCTGCAGGGAACAGTGTCATTTACCCTAATTATACTATCTCCTAATATTATGACTTTCATTGTTGCTCAGCCTCTCTTGAAACGCATCCTTTACCATAGTTTATCATTCCTGGAACCACGTATGTAAATCTCTTCTGCACTCTCCAATGCATTCACATCCTTCTTATAGTGTGTTGAACACATGACACCAGTTGAGATCTGACTAGTGTTTTACATAATTTCAGCATAACCCCCCTTACTTTTCTATTCTGTGTCCAACTAATAAAGCCCAGGATACTGTAGAAATTTTTAGCTCACTTGTTCAGATGTGTTGTGACAGAGGTGTCATTTGAACCCAGGCCTCTTGGCTCAGAGGTAGAGAAGCTACCACTGTACGACAGCACCCTAGAAACCAAGGGAAAGATGCTTTATTAACTATTCTCCACCTGACCTGCAAGATCCAGTGATCTGCAGATATACAGACAAATCACTCTTCTCCTGCACCCTCTTAAATAGCACATCTTACGTTTTATATTGTCTGTCCATGTTCTTATCAAAATGCATCACTCTTTGCTTATCTGAACTGAACTTTATCTGCCATCCTTCTGCCCACTCTGCCACTTGCCTACGTCCTTTTGGAACTCTTCACAGTCCTCCTTATAGTTTGCAATGCTTCCAAGTTTCATGTAATTTACAAACATTGAAATTGTTCCCTGTACAACAAGATTTAGATCATTAATACTTATCAGAAAAAATAGGGTCCCAATAGTGAACCCTGGAGAAGTCCACTACAAACTGTCCTCCAGCTCAAAAAATATTTATTGACCATTAATTCTATTTTCAGTTACTCAGTCAACTTTGTATCCTTATTGTTACTGTCTGCTTTATTCAATGAGTTACAACTTTTCTCATAAGTCTGGTGTGTGGCTTAGTATTGAATGCCTTTTGCAGACCCATATATATCATATAAGCAGTATTATCCTCATCGACCCTCTCTTTTATCTCTTTAAGAAGAGTAAGTGTAAGTCAAAGACTCTAGTAAGTTAGTCAAGATAATTTCTCCTTTTGAAATCCTGGCTCTTCATAATCAATGCACCTTTGCCCATGTGACTACTAATTCTATCACAAATGATTATTTTTAGAAGCTTCTCCAACAGTGAAGTTAAACTGACTGCTCTGTAATTGCTGGACTTATCTTTATACCCTTTTTTGAAAAAGGGCATAATGAGTGCATTTCCCCTTCATCTGGAACCTCCCCAAGTCTAGGGAAAACTGAAAGCTTACGGACACTACTCCTGCAATTTCTACTCTCACTTTGTTTAAAATCCTTGAATGTATCTTATCCAATCCCAGTGCCTTGTCAACTTTAAGTACTGATAGCCTCTCCAACATTCCCTGCTTATTATTGTTGATAAGTTTGAACTTTCCAATGACAGAACTTCCTCCTCTGGCCTGGGTAACATCCACATCCTTTGTAAAGACAGTTGTAAAATGTTCATTCAACACATAAATCATGTTTTGTGTCTCCGAGTGTAAATCCTCTTTTTGGTCCCTATTCCTCCTTTTCCCACCCTTTTACAATTGACGTTACGATAAAAGACTTTGGTATTCTCTTATGTTGGGGATTAGTTTTTTCTAATAATCCCACTTCATTTCTCTCCTTTTTTTACCTTCCGTCTGAAACTTTGTATATTCCTCTTGGATGTCAATTATATTTTCTTCCCAACGCCCATCATTAACAAACTTTTTCCTCTTTATCTTTATCTCCTTTTTCATTCAGGGAGCTCAGTTTTGTTCATCCTTCATTTTTCTTTTGAGTGGATATACCTTGACTGTACTCAGACCAGATCATTTTTGAAGGTAGCCCATTCTTCACCTACAGTTTTTCCTAGTTCTGTTCTTGCCCGATTGAAGTTGGCTGTCTCCCAGTTAATTACTCTTGATCTGAACTGCCTATTGTTCTTTTCTATCATTATCCTAAAGCTTAAGATATAATAATCACTATCTCTTAAATGATCCCCCAATGGCACTTGATCTACTTGGCCCACCTCATTTTAAATATCCAAGTCCAACATTGCATCCTTTTTAGTTGGACTGAATGCACACCGCTACAGGAAATTTTCCTGAACACAGTCTAGGGACATTTGCCCCTCTCCACCCTTCAAGCTATCATAGAATAGAATCCCTACAGTGTGGATACAGGCCCTTCGGCCCAAATAGTCCACACCAACCCTCAGAGCATCCCATCCAGACCCATCCCCCTATAACCCACCTAATCTACACACCCCTGAACGCTATGTGGTAACTTAGCACGGCCAATCCACCTAGCCTGCACATCTTTGGAATGTGGGTTGAAACCAGAGCAAACTCATGCAGACACGGGGAGAACTTGCAAACTTCACACAGACAGTCACCTGAGGTTGGAATCAAACCCAGGTCCCCGGTGTTATGAGGCAGCAGTGCTAACCACTGAGCCACCATGCCACCCCATCACTGTCCAAGTCTAAGTTCAGGGAGTCAATATTTTTGAACCTTCTGGGACATCCTCTGTAACCAGCACTGCAAATCCCTCATTAACCAATACTTTTACCCTTATTCCTCTCCTTCCCTTCCTATCTTTCCTAAACATGTTGTACTGAGAAATATTTCACACGCTGTCCTGCCCTTCCTTGAGCCAGGTTTCTATTACTGCTGCAATATCATATTTCCACATAGCAATCTATGCCTGTAACTCCCCAGTATTATTGACCACACTCTATACATTCACATCCATGCACAGTAACTCTGATTTAGAATTCATTGCTTTCTCCCTTACTTTGACTACACATTGACTTTCTATTCTCTATACAAATGAAGTCATCTTTAATATTCCCTCTTGTTTTGCCATGAGGGGTGGCAATGGCCTAGTGGTATTATCATTAGGCTTAGTAATCCAGCAGCACAGGGGGATCTGGGTTCAAGTCCTGCCATGACAGATTGTGGTATTTCAATTTGATGACAATCTGGAATTAAAAGTCTAATAATAACCTTGAAATCAATGTCAATTGTAGAAAAAGCCTAACTGCTTTAGGGGAGGAAACTGCCTTCCTTACTTGGCCTACATGTGACTCCAGACCCACAGCAATGTGCCTGACTCCTAACTGACCTCTGGGCAATGAGACATGAACAATATATGTTGGACTAGCTAGTGACATGATGGATTTAAAATTAAAAAAACCACTGCTGAGTTAGCTTAGAGTCCTTCCATCAGCACTAGCAGAGCACCCCAAAAGGAAATTAGTTTCAGCTTTGTTTAGGTGCAATCCATCCAACAGATTTTCCCTAGAGCAAATCCCTAGGAACCTAAAACCCTCCCTCCTGTGTTCATCTTTCCAGCCATGCCTTATCCTTCCGTACTTAAACTCACTTGTACAAGCTCATATTAATCCAAAAGTTACTACATTTCAGGTCCTGCATGCTAATTTTCTACCTAGCCCCCTAAATTTCTGTTGCAGTACCACATTTCCCTTCCCGTCCAAGTCATTGATACTAATATGGACCATGACTTGTGGTTCTTCAATTAACTATCCATCCTCCCCCGGAAATATGTCCCTCAGATGTTCTGTGACATCCACATTCTGCCACATTCTGAACAAACAGCTGAAACTGTGCAGGGAAGCTCCAGACTGACAGTGCTTGTGTGGGTACACAATAGCCTTTTAAAGATGATGCCAGGGCCAGGGGTATCAGTCAATTCTGGGGCATCGTAGCAGTGGTGAGTTGTCCCAGAAATGATGCATGGTAAGATGAGGCTAGAATCAGATGAAAGGGGCACCATAGAGGCAGGGTAAGTCGTTCATGAGGCACGTTTGTTTGGATAAGGATGGTGCGGTGGCTCAGTGGTTAGCACTGCTGCCCTCAGTGGTTAGCACTGCTGCCACACAGCACCAGGGACCCGGGTTTGATTCCACCCTCGGGCGACTGTCTGTGTGGAGTTTGCCCATTCTCCCCGTGTCTGCGTGAGTTTCCTCCGGATGCTCTGGTTTCCTCTCACAGTCCGAAGATGTGCAGGGTAGGTGGCTTGGCCATGCTAAATTGCCCATAGTGTTCAGGGATGTACAGGGCAGATGGATTAGTTATGGGAAATGCAGGGTTACAGGGATGGGGTGGGTCTGGGTAGGATGCTTTTCAGAGGGTCATTGTGGACTTGATGGGCTGAATGGCCTGCTTCCACACTGTAGGGATTCTGTGATTATATATGGCCAGAGAACTCATTAGGCCCAGCGATGAAAACCTCACCAAAAAACTCCATGGAACTGGCACTTATCCAAAAAAAGATTCAGCCCATTGATATTGCAATTACTCTGCACCACAATCAGTACTAGGGAATTAAATAACTTAGCTACTTTAATGGAGTCATTAACACATTAGTTTCATGTAAACATGCAGAGCACTTGGACACATTCAATCATTTCATGGAATTTCAAGGCCATTTTGGGGGGAGGGTACGTTACGATGGATAATGAGGAGAAGGAACTATTTGATAAGTATTCCTTTTCTAGCTGTTGGACTTTTTCAGAACAGGAAATCAAAACTGATGGCAGTTTGAGATGTGGCTTTCAGTCTCGGCCTTTTAGATACAAATCGATGGTCGGCAGTGTTAAGGATTTTATGAAAACCGAAAGTAACAAGTTCTGAGGAAGGATCGCCGGACCCGAAACGTTAACTCTTGATTTTTTCTTCACAGATACAGCCAGACTTGCTGAGCTTTTCCAGCAACTTCTTGAAGGACTTTGATACGTGAAGTTCCACTCTAAGTGGCAAAATGTGTTTTAACATCTGAGATGTCTCCAAAAAGCTGCCCCCTTTTATGAAAATAAAAGATAAAAGTCACTGGCAGTTAGTTCTGCGTGTATTCCTAGCTTACCTCCCAACGTCATCCAGATATAAACAATAGCGTTGCCATGACCTCGCTAAAGCGGAGCTGCTTGTGTAAATGCAACGAGAACAAACACACTCATGGCTATCAAACAAATGGGGCACAAGGCAAAGCGGAAACACAGCGAAGTGGCTAGAAACAGTAGACCTAATTAAAACTGCTCGACCCCTCCCCCATTTCTCCTTCGGTGCGAGTTACTAATAACCAGTTGTCGAGTTTAAACAATAGTTGGGCACCAAAATAAAACGTACGCAGATTAATTGACAGTCAATAAAAGACAGTCAATAAAAGCTCATTTGTTGCATTCTAATCTGCAATGGGAGCTGACATTTTAAGTGGAAGTTAACGCGAAGATGTATTTATTTCTCTCCCAAACCTTTAGAGGCTTCAGCTTTGTATTCCTTAGCTTAGGACGTATTCCTTAGCTTAATTCCTTAGCTATGTACCATAGCTACTGTCCTGACAGATGGCAGCCTGCTTAAGGGTTGCCTGGCTGCGAAACGAGTTCTCAGCACCAGAGCAGAATCCTGCGCTGCGTATTTATATAGAGGCACGCTTACTTACCAAACGGGGGAGTCTCCAAGAGCGAAAAACAGAAATTGCTGGAGGAACTCAGCAGGCCCGGCAGCATCTGTGGACAGAGAAAACAGAGTGACCATTTCGCGTCCCAGCGACCTTTCTTCAGAAGTTTCGTTAACTTTGCTTTCTCTCCACAGATGCTTCCGGACCTGCTGAGTTTCGCTGTGTTTGAGTCTGATACTGAAGTCGGGTCAAGGGTGTGAGACTGAGCCCTCCAGGTAGTTATCCTAGATAGTAGGAACTGCAGATGCTGGAGAATCTGAGATAACAAGGTGTAGAGCTGGATGAACACAGCAGGCCAAGCAGCATCATAGGAGCAGGAAGGCTGACGTTTAGGGCCTAGACCCTTCATCAGAAATGGGGGAGGGGAAGGGGGTTCTGAAATAAATAGGGAGAGAGTGGGAGGCTTTATCTCCATTCTGTAATTCTAGAGTTAGGGTGAAACTAATCAATTTCTACGTCGAGACATAGAGACTTGATGCGCTGGGCGGAACCTCGTCAATTTCTCTTTTTAATCAATGGTAATAAATATTTCAGTGATACCTGAATTTAATTAGCTGCATTTTCACTATAATAATAGACCCTATAGAAGGGACAAAACTGGTATTTGGATGAGATTTTTAGGAGGGAGATAAGGAGACATTTCTTCACCCAAAGAGTGGTGAGTCTGTGCAGTTCATGACCACAGGAAGTAGTTGATGCCAAAACATTGAATGTATTCAAGAGGCTACCAGATATAGCACTTGGGGTGAATGGGATTAAAGGTTATGGGGAGAAAGCAGGATTAGGCTATCGAGTTGGACGATCAGCCATGATCATGATGAATGGCGGAGCAGACTCAAAGGGCTGAATGGCCTCCTCCTGCTCCTATCTTCTATGTTTCTCTGTTAAGGGTGACAAGCCTGCATCTTTAAAAGCACCATTCTAAAATAATTAGCTGGTAGCCACGTGGTAACAGTCTTGGTGTCCGTTTTACGAGCCAGGAGGCCCCGTTTAAAATCCCACCTATTCCAGAGGGTGTAGTAACATCTCTGAACAGGTTGGTTAGAACGTATCCACAATATCTCAAGCGCTTTTGTGGCACAGTGGCAGTGTCCCTGATGTGTGTGTCATAATATGCCTGAAAAGATTAATTAAAACAAATATAACCTCTTAAAAAGTGGTCTTGTGTTGC
The DNA here is from genome assembly GCF_021869965.1 of Rhincodon typus. Taxonomy (NCBI): domain Eukaryota; kingdom Metazoa; phylum Chordata; class Chondrichthyes; order Orectolobiformes; family Rhincodontidae; genus Rhincodon; species Rhincodon typus. The sequence continues at coordinate 14,094,891 of NC_063334.1, read as the reverse complement.
AGCAAAAGTGGCTTCTGGGCTAGAAAGAGATAGTAGGAACTGCAGATGCTGGAAAATCTGAGATAACAAGGTGTAGAGCTGGATGAACACAGCAGGCCAAGCAGCATCATAGGAGCAGGAAGGCTGATGTTTTGGGCTTAGACCCTTCTGGTCAGAACCTCGTCTAGGCCTTCTGGTCTAGGCCCGAAACGTCAGCCTTCCTGCTCCTATGATGCTGCTTGGCCTGCTGTGTTCATCCAGCTCTACACCTTGTTATCTCTGGGCTAGAAAGTGTGGCTCCCGATCCCACCCCCTCCAAAGAGATACTGTAGCATACCATTTTTTTTTACAGCATGCAAGAAGTCCTTTGTACCCATCATAACTATGCAGATCATTAAACATCTACCTATTTGAATTCCATTTCCCTGCACTTAACCACAGCCTTGTATACTATGGCATTTCGAGTGCTCAACTAAATACTTCTTTAATGTCTTGAGGGTTCCTGCCTCTACCACTTTTTTAGACAGAGTTCTTTGTTTACTTCAAATCCCCTCTAATCTCATTGCTCATAACAGTAAAACTGTGTCCCCTAGTTATTTACCTTTGACCAAGGGGCAAGGTTTCTCCCGAAATACCCTGTCAATGCCCCTCAGAACTTTGTGCACCTCAATCAGCTTCCCCCGTCCCCTTGGCCTTCTTTCCCTAAGAAAAATGACCAAGCCTGTCCAGTCTCTCCAATACAATTACATCCTTCCTATAGTGTGGCGACCAGAACTGCGCACAGTATTCCAGTTGGGGCCTAACATTATGTACATTTTCATCATAACCGCCTTGATCTTGTGTTCAATGGCTTGACTAAGAAAGGCAAGTATCCCATATGCCTTCTTAAACACCTTATCCGTTTGCCCTGCTGCCTTCAAGGATCTATGGACATGCACCTCTACTCCTCTCAATGTTTTAGGGATCTACCAATCAATATGTCCTGATGAAAAGTGTAAACCAGAAACATTACCTTTCCTGCTCCTCTGATGCTGCCTGACCTGCTGTGTTCCTCCAGCTCCACACTGTATTGACTCTGACTCCAGCATCTGCAGTTCTTGCTGTCTCCTAATATATACACCCTTGCCTCATCAGTCCTTCCAAAATGCTCTTCATGATTACATTCAGTTTTTCACTGTTCAGCCCTGTTGTCTTTCCTCTTCATTATTTACCACATCACCAATTTTCATATCTGTAAATTTACAGAACAAACATCACACATTCATTTAGCTGTCACTTGATATCCGGGCTTTTTACGAGTTGGATTGTAACCTCTTTTCACTCAACGAGTGTAAACGACATGGATGCTAAACTTGGAAAAGTGACCTATCAGAAGTAAACTTAGGTAGCAAAGAGAGAAAGAATCAAAGTGGCACCTGTTCACATTTAATATCCCGCAGTATGATTAGCCCTAATCCTGTCACTTCTTCATTTCATTAAAGTTTCTATTGTACACTGATAAAGAAAAGCTCATTTTAAAAATTGTGAAGTGCACAAGTTCAGGTGAGAAAGCATTTTTGTCACCAAATCATTTTAAACATTTGCAAAGAGTGTGACCACTTAAAGAGGCAGATAGTGGCTCAGATCATGCTAAATGTGGATATAATTACTTAAGAAGAAAATAACTATGATTACTTGAGTAGCACTTCAGATGATTGCTAAAACTATCGTAGTCTATCCCGAATCTTAACCTTTGGCCGTTTTGGATTGTTACACGAGTATTTCATTGTATAAGAATAAGACTAATGAGCAAAACTCCCAGCGCATTCGTCCTCGCCTTTAGGCAAGACAAAAGCACCTTGAGACTGAAGCTGGTGAACACAATGCATCAACACAAACAAGGAAGTAGGAAAGAAGGGGAAAAAAAATCACATTCGAACGATTTTCAGGAACTAACTTCTTGCCATAACTTCCCATCAAACTGATAAGCTTTTGTTCAGTAAATTATTCAAAAGTTAAAAATTACTAGAATTCCCAGACGCTGTTGCATTCCCTTCCATCTGATAACACTTTTCTCTCTCCTTACTATGTGTTTTGCCAAATGTTGCAGGTACATTATTTTCTTAAAACGTGATAGCATGAGAGAGATTTCAACATCCCGAATGCTGTGGTTATCAATTCAGACACGGGTTGAGCCTGGAATCTCTTTGAGTTCTACCATAAATCAGCCTGTATCTATCTACCTATCCAATAGAGTTAGTCCGATTGCCTTATTGTCTAATTGAGATATTGAATTTAAATCAAATTATTTGTCAAATTAGTCAATGTTTTGTTTCGTTCAGTATGTTGCATCAGACCACGATGTTCGAAGACCTCAGGATCCCGCATCAATTTTCTAAATAAAGATTAATTGTGTTACGCAATGCCACAAACTCTGTTGCTTAGTCATTGACTGTGTCCCTTATAGTGACAGCCCAGGCTGAAGTACAGTTTCATATTTGACCCCAAGGTGAACTTTCTATCATACACTCTTGTCATCAATCAGACTGCCTACTTCTACCTTCTGCTCAGCTGCAGCTCAAACCCTCAGCCAAGACTATGATACCTCTGTTTCAGAGACAGCCGGAACTGCAGATGCTGGAGAATCTGAGATAACAAGGTGTAGAGCTGGATGAACACAGCAGGCCAAGCAGCATCAGAGGAGCAGGAAAGCTGATGTTTCGGGCCTAGACCCTTCTTCAGAAAAT
>NC_063334.1:14061215-14091786 GCF_021869965.1 Rhincodon typus | reverse complement strand
ATTTTCTGAAGAAGGGTCTAGGCCCGAAACATCAGCTTTCCTGCTCCTCTGATGCTGCTTGGCCTGCTGTGTTCATCCAGCTCTACACCTTGTTATCTATGATACCTCTGTGCTTGTCTACTGCAAGGCACTCCTGGCCAGTAGTGACACTGTTGGCTTCTTCGAAACAATGAACTGAAAGCTGCTTGGCCTGCTGTGTTCATCCAGCTCTACACCTTGTTAGCTCAGATTCTCCAGCATCGGCAGTTCCTACTATTTCTGAGGAAGGGTCACCGGACGCGAAACGTTAACTCTGATTTCTCTTCACGACGCTGCCAGACCTGTTGAACTTTTGCAGCAATTTCTGGTTTTGTTTCTGATTGACAGCATTCGCAGTTCTTTCGGTTCTTAATCCAATTGTGACCAGTCTTAGTTAACGAGGAATCACCGTTCATCAGGACACTCCGCTTTAAAATAGTGGCATTGTTTTCTTTTTCAGATCCACCTAAGAGAGTGGACAGGATTTTATTTTAGCATCTCATCTGAATCCTTTCACCTCCGGCTGTTCCCTTTCTTTGTCACTGGAGCATTAGGGTAGACTGTAGTGTTCAAGACTCCGAAATGAGACTTGAAAGCACATTCTTATGTCTCGAATCCACTGAAGTCATCCAATTGTCTGCTGCCCCTATCCCAACCAAGCCTTTGGCAAGAGATTTGGTCACCAGCCCTTATTTGGCTTCTTGAGAAATTATGTTTTTCTTTCCACGGGGTTTCAGTGTAGTTTTTTTTCCCCGTAGGATTGGGGATTACTGACGCTCCGAAATCATATTTTCAAATAAACCTGTTGGACTGTAACCTGGTGTTGTGTGATTTCTGGCCTGGTCCACCCCAGTCCAACACCGGCACCCTCCACATCATAGCATTAAAACGAAATAAAGGCCTGCAAATGCTGAAGATCGGAAACAAATGGAGAAATTGCAGGAGAAACTCAGCAGGTCTGGCAGCATCTATGGGGAGAAAACGGAGTGAACATTTCGAACTGAAAGAAGGGCCCCTGGACCCGAAACACTGACTCTGCTTTCTCTCCACAGATGCTGCCAGACCTGTTGAGTTTCTTCAGCAATTTTTAAAAATATTGCTGCACAAGAAGCTCGAAGTAATTTATAAACAAAAAAAAACTTAAGTACGTACAGCTGGTTTTAAAAAAAGAACAATGCAAAACTCTAGAACGACTGAGGGAAGCCAACACTGCCCACGGATAGTACAGACTTGTTAATATTCCAGGTGCGGACTCGGCATTTCAGATATGAACCCTCCGTCAGAGTCCCAGCAATCCATTCAAAAACCTTTCACTCCACCAACTCTTTAACTATCTTTGTATTTGTGCCAAAATTCAGCTGAACGTAGGAATAGCAAACAGATAATGTTGATCCATTATGTCCATTTGCTGCAATATTTCTTCCGTTGAGGCTGTTTTCTTAAAGAAAACGATCCATTTGCTGCAGCTGTTCTCGCCAAACTAACCATTTTTAGTACACAGTAGGCAGAAAGTATAACCACTAACTTCATACCTGACTTATCGTCATTGTTTCTACGATATTCATTAAGGATACGCATGTCATTCCAACAAAGGAAACCTACTCATCCACAGCGGTTGCTTGTAAGCGATTCAGGGATTGTACGAAGAATGGAATATATATTGTTTCAATTTTAAAAATTATACCTTTTTTTTCCAAAATTTCATCTGTTAAGTATATCATCAAAAAAAAAGTTGAGAGTGAACTAATCCCAGAACAAGAAACTGGCAGCCAAAAGATCCTCTTATCATTTACCTTGATTATATAAATGTTAAAAAGTGGCCTGTAAAAAAACAATTGAAGTTAGTCAGGCAAAGAGATACAAAAACAGATTGGGTTTAATGGTGCGCAGTGTTCTTTTTGGTTTACTTACAGTGCAACTGAAGGTTGTGAGAGTGATGATTACACCATGACTGTAGCTTGAGTGCTTAAATCGTTTATACTTGTAACTTTCTGACTGTGGCCCATTTTCAAAGGAAGAACGTTGTGGAAACAAAAAAGTGACAATTTTCTACGAAGAAATGAAAAATATTTGAGGAAAATTATCATATTGTGGCAAATTCATACTTTTATTTACAACATATTTACCTGTTCTTCCCTTCATAACACAGAGCACAAGTTTTGCCAATAATTTGGAATGAAAAATTATAGATAAATGAATTGCAAAACAAATAACAAAGAATAATAAAAAAAATTCTATTTAATAATGTCTACATTCATTGTCTTTTTTAAATTGTACACATGAACAGAGCTATCTCATCCTTAGTTCCTATTGTCATAGTTTTATCTATTTGTTCATGTCAATACCTACCATTTAAAATTGTCAAAATGTCTCATTCAATTTTGTAATGAAAGCATTATAAAAGAATGGCGAAGTAAATGAAGTTTTAAGATAAATGACCATCAATATGTACCTAACTGTTTCATAGAAGCTCTGAAAACTGAATAACTGAACATTTATGGCACAGGAAACCATCTTTACATGTCTATGCATCACAGTCTAAAGTCACCTTAGCTTTCTATTGGAGGTAGTTCCAACCAAAATATTATTTTGTACAGAAAACATTTCATATACCACATAAAGGAAATAATCATCTATCATAGTGTTAATTGTGATAGTTATATCACATATCGTATGCACATATTATTATCACATAACGCATCACTACAAATACGTATTATCAATTTGGAAAAGGAACTAAAGTGGGGAAAGTTTAATGGATAATTATCAAAAAAGACAATTTGGTACCATTTATTGTACAACATGTACAATGTCTTTAAATAAGTTCTTGATTTGTAAGGGGGTTTAAGGTTATGGGGAAAAGGCAGGAGAATGAGGTTGAGAAACATATCAGCCATGATTGAATGGCAGAGTAGACTCAATGGGCTGAATGGCCTACTCTTGCTCCGATATCTTACGGTCTTATGCCAAAGAGCTGGAGAGTCAGATATCTAGACTGAATCTGAAGGCTTGTGAAAATGTTATTTGCATACTCCCATAATTTTTTTCACTCATATGTATCAGTGAAATTTTTAAGTTGATAATGTTTTGAAAGGCCAATTCACACAAAGACAGTACCAGTGAAAAAAGACTCAATCCAAAAATAAAACTCAATCTATCGTACATGCATTATCTATAAACACCTGAGATGGCACAAGATAACACATCTAGGAGCTAACAGTTAAATTCAATATATAGAATTAGAGGTTAATGTTGCTAAAGTTGGAATGGAATTAGTAGTCTGGGATTAAAATGATTTAAGACTGGAAGTCATTAGCTTTTGATTGATGAATCAGAAACTATTCAGGTATTGCTGTTGTCTAATTCCTTCTTAAAACAAGTTAGACAGTTCCAACCAGAATGTTATGAATGAATTTACCCAGCTGTCCCACAATACTGAAGCAGTCAAATCACAAGCTGGTACCAATGCAAAACAGTCCCAGCTTTATTAGGAAACAAGTTACAATAGATTTTACTACAAAACAATACAATCTCTATTTCTATTCAGCTCCTTAAGCTTATAATACTTCCTGAGTCTCTCGTAGATTTATGCAGCTGCTCTCCATCTCTGTCTCTGTGGGACCACTAAGCTGCTTTCTCTCTTCCTCTCTCTCTCAGGATGGTCAACAGGTCTCTGTCATTTGTCATGCTGGTCTCCTCAGAAGGTCCAAGAGGGTCCAAGAGAGATTGGTCTGCAGGTGAACCCTGTTGTTATACCATTTTGGATAGTTTGCTTGAAGTTTCTATTGTTCTGGCCAGTCAGAAAGACACACTTAATAGTTTAAAATATCATTAAATACTTGGATGACTTGCTACTGTTTGTTTTTTTTGTGTAGCAGGACCTTTCTGTGTGGGCCCTCTTTTGTTTGGTGGATAACTTGTTGGGCTATGTATGTCCAGCACAACTGTTTCCTTTTACATTATGCTAATGTCAGTAGCATCTGTCTGCTATTTTTGCACTGTGTCTGGTGTGTGGATTTTGTGAATTCAGAGTTTTACTTGGTCAGTATATCCAGCACCCCTTGCTGTATGGCCAAGTTACCAATCTAGCTGTGTTATAGCAGGCAGGAGGCTGCTCCATTGCTTCAATCTCCAAATTAACAGGATTTACCAGGTGGGTTTGAACTTCGTGTGTGTTAAACTAAGGTTAACAGATTGAACATATTGTGCTGGAAACAAAGACAAAGAAAGCAAAAACATTCTGTAATTTATCTAGATCTGCAAGCAGTTGAAGAGGTTCATCCTTCTCCATAAAAAGTAAACAAGGCTAAATAAAAACAAAACTTCAACTATAACATTGTGTAGAAAATTTTATTTTAGCTTGGTGATAAACGTATGTGAATTATCACCACCAACTTCTCAAGGGCAACTAGGGATGGGCAATAAATGCTGGCCAGACAGCAATGCCCATGTCCCATGACTGACTTAAAAAAAACTATTGGAGCTATACAGTTTACTAACCATGTAAATACATGTTTGTACTTTATGTGCGCCTGGCACGTTAGCGAGTCATACAGTCATACAGTGTGGAAACAGACCCTGCAGTCCAACAATCCACACTAACAATGTTCCTAAATTAAACTGGTCCCACTTTCTTGCATTTGGTCCATATCCCGCAAAACTTTTCCTATTCATGTACTTATCCAAATGTCTTTTAAGTGTTGCAACTGTACCTGCATCCATCACTTCCTCTAGTAGTTCATTTCACACACTAACCAATCTCTGTGTAAAAAATGTTGCTCTTCAGGCCCTTTTAAAAACTTTTTCCTCTCACCTTGAAAATATGGCCCTCTTGTTTTGAACTTCTCCACACTGAGATAAAGACCCTGGCTATTCACTTTATCTATGTCCCTCATGATTTTATAAACCTCTATGAGGTCGCCCCTCAATCTCCTACGCTCCACTGGAAAAGGTCCCAGCCTATCCAGCCTCTCCCTATAACTCAAATCCTCCATTTCCGGCAACAAACTCAGAAATCTTTTCTGAACCACGTTCAATTTAATAATATCCTTCCCATAGCAGGATGACCAGAACTGCACACAGTACTCAAGAAAAAGAATTCACCAATGTCCTGTATAACCTCAACGTGACGTTTGAACTCCTATATTCAAAGGTCTGAGCAATGAAGGCAAGTGTGCCAAATGCCTTCTTAGTCATCCTGTCTATCTATGACACAAATTTCAAAGAATTGTGTACCTGAACCCTTAGGTCTCTCTAATCTACAACACAACCCAGGACCCTACCATTAATTGTATAAGTTCTAGCCTTGTTTGTTTTATCAAAATGCAATACTTCACATTTTTTCCAAAGTAAGCTCCATCTGCCACTCCTTAGCCCACTGACCCAATTGATCACTATCTCTTTATAATCTTAGATAACTTTCTTCACTCTCCACGATACCACCAATTTTAGTGTCATCTGCAAACTTATTAACCACGCCTCCGATATTCTCATCCAAATTATTCAGAAAAATGACAAACAAAAGTGGACCCAGTACTCATCCCTATGAAACACCACTGGTCACAGGCCTCCAATCTTAAAAAGAACCTTCCACTACCACTTTCTGTCTCATGCAGTAAGTCAATGTTGTATCCAGCTGGCAAGCTCAACCTCCACTCATGTGATCTAACTTTACTAGTTAGTCTACCATGTGGAGTTTTATCAAAGGCTTCACAAAAATCCATGTACACAACTTCTACCACTCTGCTCTCATCCATCTTTTTGGTTACTTCCTCAAAAAAGCAATCAACTTTGTGAGACACAATTTCCCTCACACAAAACCATGCTGACTGTCTCTAATCAGTCCCTGACTCTCCAAATACATGTAAATCCTATCTTTCAGACTCACCTCCAATAACTTACCAACCATTGATATCAGGCTCACAGATGTATAGAATCCCTACAGCGTGGAAACAGGCCCTTCAGCGCAACAAGTCCACACCGACCCTCAGAGCATCCCACCCAGACTCATCCCCCTATAACCCCCCTAATCTACACATCCCTGAACACTATGGGCAACTTAGCATGGCCAATCCACCTAGCCTGCACATCTTTGGAATGTGGGAGGAAATTGGAGCACCCAGGAGAAACCCACGCAGACACAGGGAGAATGTGCAAACTCCACACAGACAGTCGCCCGAGGCTGGAATTGAACCCGGGTCCCTGGCACTGTGAGGCAACAGTGATAACTACTGAGCCACTGTGCCACCCATAGTTCCCAGGCTTCTCCTTACAGCCACCCTCCAGTCCTCAAGCACTTCACCCATGGTCATAGATGATACAAATATTGTTGCTAGAGGCCCTGCAATGTTTTTCCTAACTCTCCACAATGTCCTCAGATACATTTGATCAGGTCCTGGAGACTTATCCACTTTTATGCTTTCTAAAATCTCTAGCACCCTCTTCTGTAATGTGAACTAATTTCAAAACATTAATATTTATTTTCCCAAGTTCTCTAACTTCTATTTCCTTCTCCACTGTAAAAGCTGACACAAAATGTCCAGTTAATATGTCTCCCACATAGATGACCTTATTGATCTTTAAGGGGCCTTATTCTCTCTTTATTTGCTCTTTTGCCCTAATGCACTTCTAAAATCGATTTGGATTATCCTTAAGCTTATCTGCCAAGGCTATCTCAAATGCCTTCTTTGCCTTCTCAATTTCCCTCCTAAGAATGCCCCTACACTCTTTATACTCCAAGAGATTCATTTGATCCTAGTTGTCTATAAGTTTTATGATCCTTGTTCTTCACTAGAACCTCAATATTTTTATTCATTCATTATTTCCTACTCTTACCAGCCTTACCCTTCACTCTAAGAAGAAATAATGCCCTGAACTTTTGTTATCACACTTATAAATGCCTCTTACTTGTCAGTCATTCCTTTACATGCAAATAGTTCTATGCTGATGCATACAATACAGTTTGTTAAAATAATTATATTGTAGTAATAGGCAGATGTTTGTGCATACAGTGGTGAGGTTGTATATCTGTATCTGTATGTATAACATATTATTTAAAAGATTGCCTACAGCAAACGAACCTTCAGAAACCTGTCCTCCTTCCATTGTATTTGAACAATGCAATTATGCCAACATGTAGAAATGAATGTGGCTCAGCAATCACTTTCAATAGAATATTTCAGCATAAACCATTACCTTGCAGTGTGATTTCAGGAACCCTACTGTTAGTGGTTCTCCTATTCTCATCTTTGATTCCCTTCTAACTTGGGCTGCTATAGTTGTTGCTATAGTTCCTTGATCTGTGACATCTCTTTTTCTGTACCCTGATTCATTCTGAATATCACCATCCACAATATTTAGATGTTCTAGTTGGTCTAGCCACCATCTCCTCAAACTTTATTATGAATGTAACCGGTATTAATGACCCTGAAAAGATTCCTGTGAGATCTCAAACTTTACAGCAAAAAGGTAAGCTTTCCCTCCATGGTCAGCTGTTCGTGCTGTTAACACTCAACTTTCCTTGGTTCATCTTCCATTTTGTTTGGTAATTATACAAACATAGGATTTGCATTCTTACTGATTATACTTCAGCACTGACTCTATTCTCCCTATTGCCCTCCCCACTTCAATGTTTTCTCAGCATGGGATCAAATGTCAGTCCGTGGATTCCCTAAATGTTTTCAGGCTCTCTCCTTAGCCCGAGTCTCTGTTTATTTTTTGCCTGTTCACGGTAGAAAGGTGAATTTATTCTTGATCGCTGAGAATAAGGATCAAGAGGAAGAGAATGTGAGCCAAGAGATGGTTAATACAACTCAGAGTCATGGGATGATTGGCTGGGAGGTGGAGGGGGAGGGGCAGTTGGGAAGAGGCATGAAAGGTAAGTAAATGGTATGGGGGTATGGCCTGCAATCAAAAATAAGGTCACGATAGCCCTACCAGACCATACGGCAGCGCTCTCTCATTAGAGGGAGATGACTGGTGATGGTTTAGCCTGACGGTCACTGTGCCTCAGGTGAGGGGAGATGTTGAGAAGAACAGCCCTTCATGGTAATCTCAGCCGGTGGAGAAAGTGAAGCCACTCTGTTGGCTTCACTCTGCACATCAAAAGAGTCTGCAGTCACAAAGCAGACCACCAATAAAATAGAAAATGGAGCAAGGGGGCTCTTATGGCACAGTGGTAGTGCTCTTACCGCTGATTCAGGTGGCTCAAGTCCAAGCTGCTCCAGAGGTGTGCAATATCACTTGTCAACAAGTTGATTGGAAAATACCTAGGAAATGGAGCAAGGGAAGGACAGGAGCAGGACAGCCACCTGTTCGAGATGCTAGGAATCAGTGCGCAAACTGGCAACGAATATGGAGTGGATAGGGATTGGGATTGGGATAGGGATAGGGAATTTTTTTAATATAAAATGAGGTGGACTGATGCGTAGGCGAAATCTTATCAACCAGCAAACGCGCCTTTGTAGGAGGCCGGTGTGAAGTTGTATTTCTCCCGACTAGTGATCTGGTTGGCGGTTGTGGGGATTGTGTGAGGGGTTGGGGGGTGGAATTGTGCGAGGAGGGTCACACTAGCGGCGGATCGAAGGCTGCGCATAGTCAGCAATTAAACTGCAAATGTAAAGGCAGTTCAATGACGCTTCGGGTGTTGTACGTGCGGCTGACAGACTAGGTTGGGGTCTGGAGACATCTCATAATGACAGGCTGGGGACCCAGTCCATTGCAGTCCTTCACCAATTGTCCCCCACCCTTCCCTTGCTGCCCGAAGCCACCTTTTGGATAAATTCTCCTCCTCCATCCCCTGCTCCCTACAATGACCCTGTAGATGTTGCAACTTTTATGTTGACGTTCTTTTTCATTCTTTAGAGGGTGTCTGCATTTTGGGGTATCCTTACACATCCCAACCTATAGTAATATCGCTTCATCCTGATATATCTTCAAGGTGCCCAGAGCATCGTCTATTCCCATTGGCCGCCTCCGGTAGATTCCTCCGGAGGGTAAGCTTCAGAAACCAACAGGCTCGGCACCTGGAAATGGCCCCTGGCCTCATCCAGGAATTAACGCGTTAGGTTTCCCCTCATGGATGAAGCAAAATGGTTAGTGAGGTGGGAGTGTATGGAGTCAAATGCAATGGAAGGAAAGATCAAACGATAGGAGGATGTAGAGGTAGGTAATCTTACACACTTCCATCTGAACAAAACAGCTCCCTTCCTCACTATATCGTAACCTCCAATTTCCTACTTAAAGACAAATGGAGCTCAGAAAGAGATAACGTAAAGAGAGCAGAGACAAGTCAAACAGGCACGTAAAACACCAGAAACACTAAGAATGTAAGCATAGAGGCATGTGAGAGAAATCATATTCTCTGACCTATGTGTTGGGAGATCCACTCATTAGTAGAAAAAATGTATAATTTTGTACTTTAACCTATTTAAACTTGTCAAAACAATGAAGTTATTTCAAACGTTCTTTACTGGTCCATTAATGCCTATGATTCATTATCACTGTTCCTTTATATATATATACATATATTTCCACTATCCAATAGCAGTTGCTGGAAAAGTTCAGCAGGTGTGGCAGCATCTTGTGAAGAAAAATCACGGTTAACGTTTCGAGTCTGGAGACCCTTCCTCGGAATCTGGCTGTAATCCTCATCGGATCCGAAACATTAACTCTGATTTTTCTTCAAAGATGTTGCCACATCTGCTGAGCTTTTCTAGCAACTTCTGATTTTGTTCCTGATTTACAGCATCCACAGTTGTTTCAGTTTTTATCCAATAGCAAAAGACTCACAGTGAGTTTTCACGGGGGCGTTTTAACATTTTCTAATCACCTGTTCAGAGATGTATTACAGATCTGTGGAACAGGTGGGACTTGAAGAAAAACCCCTGGATCAGAGTTAGGGACATTATCACTGTGTCACAAGCAGCCCACAGTAACGCTTTATCAGTTTACGGATTAAGGTGCATGTTCACGATGAAAGTGAGGAATTTCACCTCTGATTGGTGCAGGGTTATCATTGCCGAATGGCTTGTGGTAACCAAGTAAGTGTCATTCCTGGTTACAGTGTGCAACTGCATTGAGGAAGCAGCTCTTGAGCTTCGAAAGAAGAGGTTATCACACTGGGAGGGGCATGAATCAATATTTTTGGTGGCTTGTGTGAGATTATGTAGCTGCGTGTGTGTGCGCGCCCGTGGAGAACGAGTAAGCAAAATAACGATTTATAGAAGAATCGCTAAAGGGCATATTATTGTATGCCACCTCTAATCCCGGGGTGAGCCAATGATAACACACTTGTATCATTACAGTTTAACCCCTTTTGTTTTGTTCCGCCCTTCCAGTTTTTCAAGGGTTATTGAATAACACGAGCGGGGTCGTTTTCTCTTGTGAAATACTTTTGCCCAGTTAAAGCAGGAAATTAAGTACTGCTATCACGCAATTGAATCAGCCCAAATGCACGGTACTTATTAATTTCTCGAGTTTGAATGGTTCTAAGGGTCCATCGCAGTTAAAGGGCCGCAGGATAGCTCACTTTTCATTCAATCTTCGGTAGGACTTGTGTGTGTGTGTGTGTGTGTCTGTGTGTCAATGCAGTGAGAATGCGGATATGTGTGTCAATTGTTCAAACACACACACACATTAAAACTGAAAAGAGACTGAACAAATGCAACTTTCCAACGCAGAATGTGACTGTAAACATTATGGTTGTTTGGGACTGGGCTGCAGCATGCAGAGTCGGAGACGTGCCGAAGGTTTTTTTTGTTCTGCCAATGGTTGATGCGGCTTTCAAATCCTTGGTTGAATGAGTTTCTACAAATCGGTCACCAATTACCCACCCCCGCAGTCCAGTTGGGCTGAGCACAGATACACGCAAAGCTCCAGTCGCTGGCATAGATACAGTCACACGTACAATACAACACTAAACTGCAGCACTCCAAACCGAGTGTACAGCAGTAAGCCCAGAGTCACAGATACCCCTCCCCCCATCGCCACCCCCACCCCCCCAACTCCGCGAAGAGAGGGAGAGAGAGAGAGTGAGTGAGAGAGAGGGAGAGGAAAAGAGAAAGGAAAAGAGTTGAGATCTGCTGGGAAAACTCACTGGCGACAGAGGCTCCGCTCCATCTTTGAGCAGCGAATAACTTCACTGGGGAATATTCGCCTGGATCCAGGGATACTCTCTGTCATGAGGGTGTTTACGGTGTGTTGTGCAATAATTTATTTTAACTACCCGGTAAGTGGTTCTTGGTCTGAAGCAGTCGTGAAAATAGCCTGAACCACATAATCGCCGTGATCGGTGTGCAGCCGCTAACGTTTGATAATGTAAGGGCAAAGGATTTATGTCAACTGTCAACAGAGTTGGAGACCCCCAGTATAGTGTTGTCCTTGGTCTGGACTAGATCTGATACTTGTACAGTAGGTGTACAGAAACAGTAGGTGACAACGAGGATAGCCTTCAGATGAACACCTACAAACAAACATGAGCGAATGTGGTCACTTCAAACAATTGAGCTTATTTATAAGAGCCCTTTTGTAAAGTTGTACCATTGGCTTGGGACTAAAGTGATCATCAATATTTCACCAATTCCTCTGGAGGAACAGTCAGTCAGTCAGTCATTCCGGAAGCTTTAGTTACAAAACCTGTCCTTTTTTTAAGTTAACACTGAGCTGTTGTTGTGTAATCGTGACAGGTGGAGTTTTTTTTTAGCTCATGGCTGATTAAAGAGTTTTATGTCAAATTGTCTTCTCAGAGGAATATATAGAAGTTTTTTTTTATTGTTCAGTAGGAGTTACTCTCCCATGCGTTGTGAACTGATAAAAGCTAATAGGAGACAACCTGAACCTGACTCAGGGCTAAAACTGAAAGTGGAAAAATGTGGTGCTGGGTCATGCTGCCAAATATTTCTTCACTCTGCTCCTTCCCATCTGATCGAACTGTCCGGGACTGACCTGCCTCCTCATCCAGAAAAACAGTTCACATTTAAATCCCAGACCCAGATCCACAAAATGTCTAGAGGTGTACTACTTGAATTGTAAAAGGAGCTGACCCTGTGTCTCAGTATATTGATGGGAGAAAGTATTTGTTGTCCTTGGAATGCAGCATGCACCGAATTAATGTGAGCAGTTAAGTCTTACACAACTTGCAGATTTATTTAATCAATCTCTCACCCCTTACCTTTTGGGGTTATCAATGCGTAATGACATATGCAAACAGTATAGTTGATACATATATGGAGTGAATATTTAATTTAATGCAATTTAACCATCATATAAATTTACAGATGTTTAAAACAATCTAACATAATCTAAAAAAAAATTTAGACCAGCAAATGGGTAAAAGGATTTTTAAGACTTCAGTTACAAAGAAAGTCTTTTCTGACCTTCTGGTTGAGATGACTGACCTGTCCTTACAATCGAAGGCCAGTGAGTGGCTTCACGCTCCTCCAAAGGGATTTCTCTCCAGCTCGCACAGTCAGATACACATACTCCCGTCGGTGAAAATACTATTCTCACACTGAGACAATCTGTCTGCTGGAATGGGATGCTGACTTCTCATAGCTTCCTCTAATGCACTTCAACATTTTCAACCAGTCAGTGTCATTCGTATTATTTCTTTTTAAATCTGCAATCATGTTTTATTTTAAATAGATATTAGGGCAAGTCTGTTTCTTTTAGTTGACAAGAGCTTCCCCCTCTGTACATTTGATTTGTCAGCAGCTCCCTTGCTCATTTGTTCACTGAACTTCTTTTTCAATGGAAACTTCTTCAAATCCGATCCCTCACACAAATATTAGAACAATTGCGGTCTTGGACTTCCCCTCCACCCGTCTCACCGCTCCCCGCGCCCCCTCCAACCCCCCACCCCCACCCCCACACCCCCACCCCACCACTCCCGAAGAACAAAAGCCAGACTGTATGAAAGGCATCAACCTGATGATATGTCACATTTTTGCTTCTCTGATCGATCCACAAGTCTGCTGTTCCCTTCTGATATTACAGCATCAGCTCCAATTCTAAGTAAAAAATAGTGATTTAAAAAGATCAATTTAACTGAAAACCGAAAGAACTGCGGATGCAGAGCCGTTCTGAGGAAGGGTCACCGGACCCGAAACGTTAACTCTGTTTTTTCCCTCACAGATGCTGCCAGACCTGCTGAGCTTTTCCAGCAACTTTGTTTTTGCGTCAACTTAACTGAATTTGCCCTTAGGCCCTTTCCCTGTCTCTAATGGTTTCATCTTTTACTACAGTTCATTCACTTTTCACTTGTCACCCATGTTCTGGGACTCCCCTGATCATTGGGATGTGGCCTATTATTAAGAAAGGTTTTCTTCTCCAGTGCCTTCAGTACTCGGGGCTAGAGCGCCCCGTTCCTCTGTACGCCCTGGCACCATGGGGAGTGACCTATTTAGCTTCCTTTAAACGCATCTGTTAAATGTCAGGTAAAAGGAAATAAAGAACTGCGGATGCTGGAAATCTGAAACAAAAACAGAAATTCCTGGAGAATCTCAGCAGCCCCGGCAGCATCTGCGAAGAGGAATCAGAGTTAACGTTTAGGGTTCATTAGCTCCTCTTCTGGGTTGGTTGGCGAGTGATGCCAATTCCTCTACTTTTTGAGGTTAGCATGAAGGACTCTCCTTCTCAAACTCGCCCCCTCGCCTGAGGTGTGGTGACCCTCAGGTTAAACCACCACCAATTTCTCTCTCTCTCTTTAATGAGAGAGTAGGCCTTAAGCAATTTTACTTTTTCTCCAGAACTCGAAGCAGCTAGGAAAAATAAAACGTGATAAACGTCGCAGCATGTTGCTGCTCACATAGAGACGTTGTAGCATCGATTTATTTATTGCACCGGGTTCTTTATTTTGCCATGACACAGTCACGCTGCAATACTGGACACACCATCTTCAATTGCTAAACAACCCCGCGCTCAAGTAATATAAATTCACATCCAGTTTAACACAACGTCCCTTGGGACCTTGCAGGGTGTTCTGCTGTTGCAAAATAGAGACAGTTTCTGAAGGATAATAAAAAAAAACACTTTTGGGGGGTGGTGGGAATAAGGAGATGGCGGGACAATTTACAGAAAAAATAACTACAGAGACGCGGAGATAACGCAGTGTGGAGCTAGATGAACACTGCAGGCCAGGCAGCATCAGAGGGGCAGGAAAGCTGACGTTGCGGGTTGGAACCCTTCTTCAGAAAGTTCTCCCGACCCGAAACGTCAACTTTCCTGCTCCTCTGATGCTGCCTGGCCTGCTGTGTCCATCCAGCTCCACACTGCGTTATCTCTGACTCCAGCATCGGCAGTTCTCACGATTTCTACAGAGACGTGGAGATGGCTTCAGCGTCATCCCCATATTCTATTCCTAAATAACAGAAATAATAATTACTAACATTAGACATTTCTCTCTTTTTTTCCGGCCCTGTTCCTGACCCTTACTATTTCTACCTGTTCAGACCAGGCGCTCCAAAATGGATGGTACAATTGATCCGTTCATAATAAAATGAACCGGCTGAAAATAGCAACAAGCACAAGATTAACTCACGTGCAGTCAGTGACTCCATGCCTTCAATACAACACATCGAATACCAAACACACACAGGCTCCCACTAAACATACACTCGGCTCCAACACCCCGGTGCAATCAGATCGACGTATTCTCAAAAGAGGGGGTCGATTATCTGTAAAATAGAACAATGAGCTGCGGTTGGTGGAATCCTGAAGCACAAACAAAACCCAGAAATTGTTGGAGAAACTCAGCAGGTCTGGCAGCATCTGTGGAGAGGACTGTTCTGAAGAAGGGTCACTGAGCTCGAAATTTCACCTCCGTCTATCCACAGATGCTATCAGACCTGTTGACTTCTCCATCCTTGGGTGGGTTCGCTCAGCTGGCAGGATGATAAGTTTGCAATACCGAGTTTATTCAAAAATATACTTTATTCATTAAAAAAAGATGAGGTGGAGGTGCGGGTGTTGAATTGGGGTGGACAAAGTCCTCAAGGAGCAGCGCTTAGAAAGCTTGTGATTTCAAATAAACCTGTTGGACTATAATCTTGTCTCGTGTGACTTCTGACCTATATATATGTACATAGTCACTGAAGCAGTCCGGTTCTGTACAAACAAACATTGGTGTTTGACTCTACCCACCAAACAAACCAAAGCCATTTCTTAGGCATGGCTGAGGAACCTATAACTGAATAACTTAGGCAGATAGACCTTAGATGGTGGTCTTTCCCCACCAAGAGATACCAGTAGTGTAGGTTCAATTTCTGCACTGGCCAATGAGTGATTCTTCTTCTCAATCTCTCCCCTCACCTGAAGCGTGGTTACTTTTAGGTTAAACCACCAGCAGTCGTTCGTCTCGAAAGAAAAATCAGCCCTACTGCCTGGTAAGGGCATGGTAGCTTGTCTGGGGAATTATTTTAGTATCTGCTCGCGATTCTGGCAGTGAGGACAATGAGCTTGCAAAGTAAGATCTGACTTTTGCCTCCAGTGTTTAGAACTGGGGGGAAAGAAAAAGAACACAGTATTGTAATCAACAAAATACTCATATGTTGCTGTAGGTTAATGTTCATAATATTATCATTTCGTTAAAGTTCTGGGTGCAGTTCAAGTCCTGACACGGCTCCTCACTGAAACCATTCATGTTAATTCTGGATAAAAATACAAATAAAGTCATTTAACACCGACAAATGTGACACTTTCAGAATCAAAAGTCAAAGTATTAAAAATAAAGCAGCGATGGTTGGTCCCCAAGGTACGGTAGTATTGTTACATATAATCAGTGCTGTGTTAATACATATACATAATCCTTTATGGTTTTTGGTAAATCTTGCTTTTAACGTTCACAGGAGATTCTCTGACATGGTTTGGATCATGTAGTGAACTGTTATTAACTCTTGCTGGATTGACGGATCATTTAAGCACGTTTGATTGCCGAAGAATCGTCCTAACCATGAATGGAAGACCCTGTAATATTAACCACAGGGCGACAGGTACTCCCCAGGGCTCAGCCTTGATCAGCGGACAACAGATTCCCCCCATCATCATCCAGACAGAAACACCATGCCCGTCTTCAAACAGCGCAACACCAAGTCCCGCTACTGGAATGCTGGCGACCAATATGCATCCCAAACTGTTCCTGAACGGCTGCCAGCACCCTACAGTCACACCCCAAAACAGCAGTATGCCCGAAAATGCCATCCATTTACCAGCTTTAAGTCCCAGGAGGCATGTGGCAACAAAACATTCTTTTCAAGTACCCCAAACTTTGGGGCATCCAACAAGCTTATCTTCAAAACCAAAACACACGGAATTTGGAGGCATATTTTCAAACAGCAGTGTAAAAGGTAGGGATTTCATTGATTGAAGTGCACTTGACCCTGTTTATTTGAACATCCAGACGTGTATTAATTTGTATCATTCTGATTTGTTTTTAAAAACGGTTTGATTTTTTAAAAAAAAGTTATATTTGTTTAAACACAGAATGATATTATTTTCTCAAATAGCTTCTTGTCAGTTTGTTGGGTTAATGCTGTTTGGTTAAATGGATGACTGTTTAGTAATTAACTGACCTATCCTGATCCATC
The DNA here is from genome assembly GCF_021869965.1 of Rhincodon typus. Classification (NCBI taxonomy): domain Eukaryota; kingdom Metazoa; phylum Chordata; class Chondrichthyes; order Orectolobiformes; family Rhincodontidae; genus Rhincodon; species Rhincodon typus. Next base: position 14,075,188 of record NC_063334.1, on the reverse strand, counting down.
GCTTTAAGCATGCCTTTGCATGTTGGTGGTGACGTCAGCATACAGCCAACAAGTTTAAAAGATGCCTAGTTAAATAGTAAGTGACCCTTGCTAATTTATTACTGCTAGCTTTCTTTCTAAAACCTTTTGCTTGGTAACTGTTGCACAGGACTCCTACTGTACTTGCAGTGAATCAATAACCAGCTCTTCTGAATGTGATGGTTTTTAATAAGACTGATTTATTACTTTGAGATATTGAACTGCAAATTACGATATGATGACTCACCCTGATAATATCTTGATTACAAATCATTGAATATACATCATAACATATTAGCTGCTGGACACCATAGTTATTGACGTCTGCCATGAGACAAGCCACCAACAAAAAAGGATAACAAAACTTCCATCTGCATAGAGTATATAATTTTTAAAAAATGTGAATACTAGCAAAGGTGTAATTATATCCTCAAATTACAATGGTAGCTATAAACCATTACCTGTTATTGAGGAAAATGGAAAGAACTGTGGATGCTGTAAATCAGGAAACAAAACAGACGCTGCCGGAAAAGCTCAGCAGGTCTGGCAGCATCAGTGAAGAAAAATCACGGTTAATCTTTGGGTAATGTTACCCAGACCCAAAATGTTAACTCTGATTTTTTTCTTCACAGATGCTCCCAGACCTGCTGAGCTTTTCCAGCAGCATCTGATTTTGTACCTGTTATTAAGGCATCGCCTGAATTCCTTGATTAATTTTGGTCACTTTTTAGTTCTGTATTTGAACATTTTTCACTGTGAAAATATTAATTGGGCTGAGAGAGTTAACTTTTTCCATAATGACCATTCATTTTTTTAGTGATAGTACAACTCTCAAATAAACTTAACAGGGAATCATTGTTTGACACACGTAGAATATTTGCTAGATGTTCTTTAGAACACGAACTGAGGAAAAAGTACATTGCAAGCAGGGCACTTCAGAATTCCCTTTACAAAAACAAATGAAGCGCAGAGATTACACAGTTATACAAGCAGTCCTTGCAGGATTTGATAGATGCTCATCAATACTTTTTTATTTTGTACCTAAATGATTGTTTAATGATTACATTGGTTAGTTGCAATATGATAATCTTTTGTCATCCATCTTCTATCCAACTTTTTCAAATGTGCCAATCTTTATGAGAGCTTTCATTCTTAATATTATAACATCTGGATTTCTGAAAGGTTGTGCTATCTCTTTACATTATAACTTTCTTTTTGTTCTGGATTGTACAAATGAACAAATGTTACATGAAATCACTAGTTTTGAGTCTTCCCAATTATTACATTGTATCCCTATGTAATTGGTTGAATCTGAATGGGAACTTGAAAAGATGAAAAGATTCACACACAGCATAGGATTGAGATTTTGTAAATTTCATAGATGATAAAATAGCAATTAAATACAGTTGGGCCGGTGGAAATATCTATCGAATTGGAATAGATTGATTTAGAATGTCACTGTGTTGCATGTTGCCAATATTTGGCATTCTCCAAACCATTTAGGCTATGGCAATGCTGTAGAGATGAATACATAAATGTCATAATTGGTGCTATTATGACAACTGTGATTTGTAGTGGGATACTGGTTCTACTGAACAAAAATTATTTGATCCTGCTGACTTGTTGGATATTTAATTTGACCTTTAATTGTATATGTAAAGCTTTATGCCTCCTCTGTAATACTTCATGGATTTATGTGCACATAAATGAGGTTTTGGAGCACCATAGCAGTGAAATAACTAATAATTTCTACTTCCTTCACTCATAAATTCACTCATTGATAATGCATTGATTTGGTTGTTAAAAATGAAATTGCAGATAATGTACATAAAATAGACTTCGCCAAAGAGTATACAGGAGAAAAGAAAATAGTTTCCCTGTTTTAAAATTAGAAAATCATAAAGATTTGAACAGATTGAATTGCAGCATTTTACATTGCAAGCATGCTTAGATTTTCAGATCTCAGTAGACCTTTATATTATGTTTCATTTTACACTCTCAAGCAGTTTACTTAGCTTTGAAATTTGAAAGATAGTGAGATGTTAATTTCAAAACAACCAATAGTTTGCAAAAGCAATGCTGAAGAAAGCGCAGCTGAAATTGTATGATTCATTCCAAATATCAGCACTTAAAATGTTTCAATTCAAAGAATTTTGAAATTAAAGCAAGTCTTATGAATTACTTTTGCATTGAACAGGAAAAAAAAATTATACCTTCACGTCAATAAAGGTTGCCTGCCAGCATAGGGGCATATTTGACAATAGTTTGTTATAAAGATTGAAGCAAAAGATAGTTACCAAAGAGGGCACTCAAAGACCATTCAAACATTTTCAAAATTCATAGTAAGAGATAACTGCTGTCTACAGCCTCCAGAGGACTTAATTCTGCCTTTTGTTTAACCAAAAGAATTCTCTCTATCTGAAACCATAGCAAATTCATCTCTCAAGTATACATACCACTGATTAGATTATTACATCTGTATTCTTTAACTCGTCATTTAGACAATCTTGAACCCCTTTGATTGCTTCACATGCATGGTCATAAAGCAGCATGGCACACATACAGGGTACAAGTTCTCCTTGGAACTATTGTACTGAAATCCTGAGTGCGTCACTCGGGAAATCTTGCCAAGACATTCCAGCTGCATGAGGCATGTTCTGTTACTGATACACAGGAATGGTTGCAGGATGGCCAGATGGATGCTATAAATGACCCCCTGTATTTTATAAATGGCAATGCCACAAAATTACATTGCTGGTTGGGGAGAGGGGTCTGGGGACTAGTGGGGTATGGGAGTGGACGGTGAAACTCCAGCTCTGCTAAACAGTGAAGGAGATTTTAACTCCTGCTCCCTGGTGGAAGTAATACAATGGGGAAGTTAAGATTTGAGCTGTTTGGCTCGCTGCAAGTTCCTGTAATACTGTTGAGTTACCATTGCGCAGCTTTGGCATTCACCTGGGTGAATGGTGGAAGGGTGGCTCAGTGGTTAACATTGCTGCCTCACAGCACCAGGAACCCGGGCTTGATTCTACCCTCGCGTGACTGTCTGTGTGGAGATTACACATTCTTGCTGTATTTTTGTGGTTTCCTGCAGGTGCTCCAGTTTCCTCCCACAGTCCAAAGATGTGCACCTTAGATGGATTGGCCATGCTAAATTGCCCCGTAATGTCCAAGGATGTGGAGGTTAGGTGGGTTAGCCATGAGAAATGCAGGGTTACAGGTGTTGGGTGAGTCTAGATTGGATGCTCTTCAGAAGATCGGTGCGGACTCGATGGGCCAAATGGCCTGCTTCCACACTATAGGGATTCTAAACCTTGTAAATCTGTATGAAGCAGGTTTTTACTGTGGACTTCCTTGGTACGTTTAAAAGATACTGAGCTGGTATTATAAGATAGATCATGTAAAACAAAACTGTTGCAATCAGAGTTACCACAAGGCAATGCACTTAAAAATTGGATTACTAAATTCAGTCCTGAATTATCGAGCTAATTTAGTGTTGATACATGTCAAAAACCATTTTATGGATTTTATGGGGTTCCACAGCCTGCTTCTGTTTGAGAAAACAAAAAAAAATAGCCAGGACCCTATCTACAATAAAGTTGTTTGCACCATTTCATACTTGATGGGTAGTTAATTGGCTCAGGGTGGGTCTTCTACCTCTATCTATGTGGAAGTCCCACCTCAGAGAACTGTCTGGCAATCTGAAACTCCAGAAACTCTGTAGTCCCAGCAGCTTCAGGTTTGAATGGTTGTCACTGCTACAATTAGAGCAGAAGGAAAGGAAATTCTAGAGTGTGGACTGAAGGCTGGTTCAGGGTCCTGGTGAGGCCTAACTGGCAGGTGGTAGCAAAGTGATGAGGCAGATGCTGGGCTGGATATGAGAGGCTAGTGGCAGAGTTAAAGCAGGATATGTCCTGAGGGTACAGAAGGGTTTGGGGGGTGGGGGCTGTGGAATGCCTCCAATGGTCACGTAAGATCCTGAAAGTAGTTTTTCCCAACAAGTCCAGAAAAAGCTGCCAGTCTACTAGATTGACACCCACAATCCAAAGATGTGCAAGTTCGGGGCATTGGCCATGCTAAATTGCCCATGGTGTCCAGGGATGTGCAGGCTAGGTAGGTTAGCCGTGGGAAATACAGGATTATAGGGTTAGGCTAGAGTGGTGGGTCTGGCTGGGATGCTCTTTCATGGACTCAGTGGACTGAATGGCCTGTTTCATCACTGTAGGGATTCTATGATTCTCTGAAGTCCCAGATTTTACCATATGATTGATTCGTAATGCTCCAAAATATGTTCATGCACTGCTTAATTATGATACAATTGCTTCATGAAGAGGCTCACCACCAACTTCTCAGGTCAGCTAAAGTGATGACTGTGGTCTGAGTTGTGTGACCATGTAAACTATCCTGAGAACTAATTAAGAAAGCTTATTTTTAACCCATCCTATATAATCTAAAATGTTAAATTGATTGGTAAATAAAAATCCTGTCTTTCATTTACTGTAACGACTTCTGCCATGCAGCATTCTTTTTATACTCATTCATGGGATGTGGCCTCGCTAACAAGGCCAGTATTTATTGCGTGTCCCTAGTTGCCCTTGAAAATGCGGTATTGAGCTGCCTTCATTCCGTTTGGTGTAGGTAGACCCACAATGCCATTGGGAAGGAGTTTCAGGATTTTGACTCAATGGCAGCGGAGGAACGGTGATATATTTCAAAGTCAGGATGATGAGTGGCTTGGAGGGGAGCTTGCAAGTTGTGGTGTTCCAATATATGTTGTCCTTCCAGATAGGTAATAGTCATGGGTTTGGAAGGTGCTGTCTCAGGAGCCTTGAATTATTTTATTATTTCATTATTTCACAAAGGGTCTCAAAAATATTCTTGATTTTAAGTATTGTCTCGTCTTATGCTTTACAACTTGGCCTTCTCTATTCAGTTCTCTAAGACCCAGTGAATAGGGTTAACTTTCACGTATATGCTTTTGGCATGCAGCTTCACCTCCCAACCATTTTGACCCATAACTGCCTGCATGCTACTAAATCTGACTGTAATTTCATCATGGTTGAGAAAGATATTCCTTCAGTTGAACTCAGGAACAACAAATTCTATAGTTACAGCTCACCACCAGGCTTACATCCTCCTGCTTGAATAAACTGTTACTGATCAGAAGCTCCAGTTCCTGCATCTTATTTCATGCCTAAGGCCTGCTTATGTCGCTGACCCCATCTTCTGATTTTATTTATTCCCCAAAATCAAATCTTAACTTCTCATCTTCATCAAAAAGCTCTCTACTGCCTCATCTCCATGCAATCCCGTAATATTGTCCACACTTACATTCAGACCCCATCTGCTCTGTTCCTCTAAATATAACTTATATGTTGTTTCATTTCACGTTCCACTTGCATGACAAAAACCTTTGTCATTCATGACAATTCTCTCTTCTTAAGTCCTTGCCTCTCATTACCTAACTCTCCACATTGAAAGGTTTTCTCCAAAACCATATTTTTGACCAATGCTTTATTCCTTCATGGAGGTTCTAACTTCCACCATAAAACTATTACTGAGCAGTCAGATCTTAACTGAAGTTATAGCGGTGTTTCTGTAAAGTGCAACTTTGTGAATCAGCATTGAATGAATCAGATTTTACCACTAAAGTCCTTGTAAAAGTTGCAGTTATGTTCTGTAGAAAATAAAAATACTAAAATATTCTACACTTGTCACAATAATGGTAAGATATGAACTAACAATTTCAACTTCCATCACCTGATTTTAATATCTGAAACCTTTGTAGACAGTGAAAAAACTTTTGATCAAAGGAGAAATCAATGGCTTAAGTTGGTCATGGTCATCATCTGACCAGTTTGAGCCAAACTCTTGAAATTAAAATGAAATAAATAACAACAGTCTGAGGCAAAATTAACATTATATCAAAAGGCATTGAAACCTAGCCAGGTATGATGAAACCCTCATCTTCCTTTTCTGATGAAGGGTCTAGGCCCGAAACGTCAGCCTCTCTGCTCCTATGATGCTGCTTGGCCTGCTGTGTTCATCCAGCTCTACACCTTGTTGTTCCTCATCTCCTAATTTTGGTTTATCTCTTTCTGAAAGTTTCACAAATTAAACTGAAAGTCAACTGCAGATCATCCATCTCTAAAAAACAGTAACGCCAGACATGAGAAACACAAATGAACTATATTCCAGGAAAACAGGTTTTGGGCAGAGAAAGAGAATGAAAGAACATGGATTGGTAACAATAACAGTGAGAAACTATCTCACTCCCTGATTTCTTCTTGAAAGTCAATGCCAATGATAAAATAAATCACAGAATCTTTTATTCATCAAGAACCTGACAAGTTTCACTACTGCTGAGAATATAATTCCATTTAAACAGCTGTAGTCTCAGGTTTAACTACAGCAACTGAAGGACTCCAAGAATATTTTAAACTGCATATGCTCTATTGCTGTGTTGTACTGGACAACTCAGAACTATTGTATCATCGGCTACTGGTACATGATGAATAGATATACACAGTGCCTTTCAACCTTTATTTACCCTTCTATCAATACACCAAGTATATTGGCAACAGGTTTTTATACCATTCATTCTCTTCCCCTTCAAAATTAAGGATATACCTTAACTATTTAATTCTTTTGTGTAGTAGAAAGGCATGGGGTCTTCAACCCATCTCCAGTTATCATATGGGAGTGAAATGTAATTGTCAACATCAAGAATATATTTACTCTTGTTCTCTTGTTTGCTATTTATTGAATTTGCCTGTCATACCTTATATGTAAGTGGAAAGAGCCACAGCTATCATTTCACTGATCAGTGTACATAAGCACCAATATTTAACTTGCATTCAAGGATGTTATCATTTAGCTTGTGAGTATCAATGGGACTTTTACTGTCTTTCAAAACGATATTTCCCTCCAATTAGGAGCACAGTAATCTACAGTCTTTTAATATTTTCATGATTGGTCCACTGTATATGGGGCATTCTGATAGAACTTGAAACGTGGATCTAGATGTGTTACTTAGAATAAACAAAATGCTGAGTGTAAAATTCTAAAGTTTGAAATGGTGTTCTATCTAACTTCTTTCATACTGATTGACTAAACTCAACATTCACATGAAAATGGAGCAAGAAACTAATGACACATTTTAAATATACCATTATCTCTCATTATTGGTGGTTAGAGAAGTATCAGTTTATTTGATGCTATTTGTTCTACTACAATTATGTTAACTGCCCCTACGTTTTTATTTCCGTAAAGGTATGTTTTTGACACTTCCGGAATGATTGAATAAAAATCTGGAATAAAAAGTCAGTTTGATGGCGACCACATAAGTGGTAAAACCTCTCTGGTTCAAGGTTTTCCTTTAGGAAGGGAAGGATGGATAGGGAAGGAATTCTGCAGTCCTTACCTATTTTAACCTACACATGACTCCAGACCCATAGCAATGTGTTTAACTCTTTACTACAATCTGGGCAATTAAGGATGGGAATTAAATGTGGGCCCAGTCTGAGAAGCCCACATCACATAAAGTATAAAAAGAAACATTCTGTCTAATGTCAAACCAAGATTTATGAATAATAACAAGAAAATATCTTGAATCTTCATTGCCAATGAGGTAAGAACAGTGCCCTCATTCCATTATCTATTAGTTAATTAACTTTACACCTACTATGAAATGTTTAAAGGAAAGTCATGAGCTGTTCACTTCTCTTCTGTTGATGTCACTTAGAGGTAGGAAAGTTATATTTTGTTGGACCCATATTTTCAAAGGTAGTTTTAAGTTCCTGGCTCATTAGAGAAACTTCCTAATTTTACAGAAAGTGAAACAAAGTTATGCTACTCATCAGCCAATCAACCTCCAGCCCAAATGTAATGACATCGATTTTTCTGTCTCACTTTTTCAAACTACAGCTCACACAGGTCTGGTCCAGCTAATGAATCTCTACTCACAGTGATCATGTGAACATGAAGTCGAAAGCTCATCCCAGGATCAAATGGGACGCCAGAATTGTCAATAGAATATCTTAACCTTAACTGTTGCCAGAGAGAGAGATGGAGCCAGTGACTAGGGACCAGAGTTTGGAGTGGGAACTGAAAACAACACCTTCAGTCTTTCAAATTTCTAAATGGAAGAAATTTCTGTTTGTCTAGTACTGAATGTTGGATAAACAGGCTGATAATTTGGTAGCAGTGGAGGAGTTGACAGAACAGTGGTGAGGTATAACTAAGTGTTACTGGTATACTCATGAAATGAAACTTATACCTTCAGGCATCAAATAGACGTTACATAATTGGCTTGGCAGCAGGAGACAGACAGTAATGGTGGGCGGTTGCTTTTCCGACTGGAGACCTGTGGTGAGGTGTGTTCCACAGGTTCTGGGTCGTCTTTTGTTTGTCATTTATATAAATGATTTGGATGAGAATGTAGGAGGCACGCTTAGTAAGTTTGTGGACAACAATTACAACATTTATAAGACAGTTGGAAGGATACATGAACAGGAAGGGATATTTGGAGGGATACGGGCCAGGAGCAGCAGGTGGGATTAGTTTAGTTTGGGATTATGTTTGGCATGGACTCTTTGGACCGAAGGGTCTGTTTCCGTGCTGTATGACTCTATGACTCAATGGGAAAAAGGGCCAAAGACTGATATTTGGGGGACCCCAGAGTTAACAGTTGGAGAACAGGAAAGAAAACACTTCAAGTATCTCTAGCTATGAGTATATAGATAAGAATGGAATCATCATAATTGTCATGTTCCTTCTCTCTTGTGCGCTTACTTAATAATCTCTTAATTACCTAAAAGCTGTTTGCTTCAATCATTCTCTCTGTAATTGAACTGTCCATTCTCACCTTTCTTTGGTAAAATAAGTTTGTTCTCAGCTTCCTATCAGTTTTTTGTTATGGTGACTATCTTATAATGATGATCTCTCATTATGCTCTTTCCTTCAACAATAAACATTGTCTCTGTATCCCTCCATCCAAAACTTACATAATTTTAAAGATCTCAGTTAGGTCTCTTCTCATCTTTTATGCAAATCTTCCCCATTTTTCACAGATACTCTTTAATCAACCTGTTCAGGCACGTTAAGACTACATATCTTGAACAGATGGAAACTGGACCCAAATCTCTCTGATATTTATATCCATACATTTCTGGTATCATACTTATGAATCTTCTCTGCACCATCTCCAATGCGTCCATATCCCCAAAAGAATACCTCCAAGTCATTCTATAATAAAACTCTTCTTTAATTCTTCCCATGTGTTTCACCATCAAGTAACATCTTACCGGAAACCTATAGATCTTCCAATTTTTCTGGGAGTCATATACATAGAATGACCTCTCAAAGAATGTCACCAATTAATTTGTGTCAGTTGTTTCTACTTGAAGCAGTAGCTCGAATGTTCAGGTGTGTTGCAGTCAGCAATTCATTTGCATTGTTTCAAGGGGCAAAAGAAACGATGTTGAGACACTTTAACTTCCTTGCTTTCATCAGCAGTTCACTAGGAAAGGAGAATGAAAGGATTTTTTTTTATGTAATACTTTTCACTGCTAAATGACATTTTTAAGAGTTCCTCAATTGAGGAATTACTTTTGCAATGCAGTCATTGCATTTGTGAACAAATTGTGACAATACTATGGCCTCAAGAGGTCATTTTATCCTTTTTTGTGAAACAGCGATTGAACGAGACGTAACGAGCACTCTGTAAGAAAGTAAACAACTTGTGAAGCCTTGAGTTTCTTTTTAAAAATTGGAACAATAGAAGCAGCCTGATTGGGTGTGGTCAAGCTCCCACACAAGCAGGATTTTTAGTTTAGCTTTCAGCAGAAACTGCTGGGGTTATGAAAAGCTGCCACATTTCTTTGTTATAACTGAAAGCTGGAGTTCTCTCTCTCTCAGAATTGCCTTTTGATGATTTTTCTTCCCAGATTAGAGGACTGCATGTGAGACAATTCTGTTTTCTGAATTTGCCTTTTTTCAAGTCTGTGTATATGGGATGTTGCTATATTGGAACAGTTAACTAGTAATAGTTACCGTATCTACTAATCTGTTAACTTTTCCAAAAGAGTTAAGTTATTTCAATTCCTTCTTTTTTTTGTTGTATTTTACTATAGTGGATGAATTAAGTGTGTTTTATTTTAAATCTGGTAGTTTGACAAATTGAATTGCATCTGGAACACAACACCTTACATTTACCCTTAAAATAAGAAAAAGTTAGGATCTAGACTACGTTCTGAACATTTTGAAATCCATAACAAAATGCAGCTGTTAATTTGTATAGCATTAGATCTTAGGAATAGAAGGAAGGTAATGACCAGGTATAAAAATAGAAAATGCTGAAGAAACTCTGCTCATCTGGCAGCATCTGTGGAAAGTAAAGAAGTTAACAGACACTGCATACCCTCCTGCAGAACTTTGTGTTATCTGAAAACTGGGAGAGATGGCATGTAGTTTCCTCATCTGGTTGGTAGCTATTAATGATATATCCAAAATACTGGGTAATTGTTTTGCTACTCCATTCACACAAATAAGCACTCAGGAAATGAACCTGCCTAGAAATATTAAAACACATCCCATCAATTGATTTTTACGGTACTCTGCTATGATTTTGAAATGAACACTTTAGTTTTGTTCCACTTTAGTAACTATGTTATTGTTTAGATAGTTATGTTCATTATGAATTCATGGCTGAGTTTCAGGTGTTTACGTTGCAAGGGTGAGTTTAATCCTTTGTTTCCTTTTAGAGCCGATGAGACACAGCTTTCTGTGTTTAAGCTTCCAATCAACTGCCCCTACAAATAATAATTTGTAATCAAAATGTTACACTTTATCCACTCCTATCTCTACCAAATTATTTTCACATGCCAGGTTAGTACACATGATTATATTATTCAATCATGTTTGGACAAATACATGTAATATTATCTAATCTCATGTTTGCATGTCCTAGCAGCAGTACATACTTTGTGATTACCATTAAACCTACACTATCTATTTTTCCCTTTCAGCCCCTCCCATTGCCTACACTGTACTTTTCCCTTTCATAGATAGAATCCCCTACAGTGTGGAAACAGGCCCTTTGGCCCAACAAGTCCACAGCAACCCTCAGAGCATCCCAACCAGACCCATTACCCCTATAACCCACCTAGCCTACACATCCCTGAACACTGCAGGCAATTTAGCCTGGCCAATCCACCTAGCCTGCACATCTTTGGACTGTGGGAGGAAACCAGAACACCCAGAGGAAACCCGCACAGACATGGGGAGAATGTGCAAACTCCACACAGACAGTCACCCAAGGGTGGAATCGAACCAGGGTCCCTCGCGCTGTGAGGCAGCAGTGCTAACCACTGAGCCATCATGCCACTCATCTGTCCTATTGCCTATACTGTCTATTTTTCTCTCTTTCAATGAGTGTCAAAACAGGTATTCCATTAATTCATAAATAAATTACAATTCACAAATAAAAGGTTGTTAAAAACAGATTATGATTTTGATGTGATATCTGGTAATTGATACAAGCTAATTGAATTATAAACATTTAATGGTATTTTCACATGACAGATATATTTTTTCCTCAGTATCAATTGTAGTGTATTTGATCAGGGCTTTTGTTAGATGGTGAGAAGTTTAGTTTCTTTTCTGCAAGGAATTAAAATAATTTCTATTGTTAATGCATAAAATCTGATGACTTTACACAGTGGATTCTGGATGATTGCGATGGAGGATGTATGAGAATGCATTGAGAGGGCATGGGTGGTGGGTTTGGGAAATGGATGGGTTACGAGTGAACTTGAGGAGGCTTTTAAACCAGGTTAAGAGCTGTCACTAAGAACTTAGGTGGGCTTTCTAACCAGTCCACATTTGAATTCACATTCCTCCTGCACTGATTCACCATTTGGAAATTGAGGCTACACTGTGTGGAAAAAGAGAAAAATCCAGAAGGGTTGCGTAACAGTCAAGAGTGTAGTTCGCGAGTCACACAATGTACCAAGTCGCAAAACGCAACCCCAAGAGAAACATCCAGTCCATAATCACAGTAAACTGCTTAATTGGTTAACCCCAGAGACTGTGTGAAGCATTACTTAATTAAATATGGTAGATTTATTCAACCTTGGCCTCTCTACACTGTAAATATGAACCTCTGGCATATTCCCAAGGTGTAATTATAGCATGATCCAGAGCTTTAAGACAGTTTATCACAAAATACCAAATATTGTTGGTGACAAATCTCTTTAATATTTTGTGATCTTCTTGCACCTGTGCTAAACAAATCACATGGCTAGAATCGCAGCCCAAGTGACATGCTGATCAGTCAGGACTGATGTATGTCTTATACTTTTTGGAAGATGGACCTATAACATCAAATCAAACACATTTTAAAGGAAAGTAGTTTGCATTTTTATATGTCTTACATTGGGAAGTTTATGAATAATGTATGCTTTTGGGTAATATTTATGTTAGAATCCAGTAATGAGTAACGACGAAATACCAAAGTAGATTGTATGTGGGCATGTTATGTCATTTTTTAAGAATGTGCTGAGTAGAACCTGATTGCAGCAATTTTATTTAAGTGATAATATGGAGTCATAGCATGCCATCATGCATAGACATTGTGTACACAATTTCATATAAGTTAGCTATTAGGAAGGAAAAGGAAATGGACTTGATTCAGGTATCTGGTTCAGTTCAACTTGCGATGACCCCAGTTTATAGGTCATCAAGGTCAAAACCAGTTTGTGACTAATAAAGCATGTTTCTCAAAGTTGATGGCACAAGAATAAGCTGGGATTGGTTACTAGTTTCTATCAGCTGCTGTTTTCAGTCTTTTGAAGCATAGGGAAATGTTGCGATTTACCATAGGATAGTCCAACCTGCGATTGTCCTTTTTCTGTGTGATATAATTATATGGGAAAAATCAATCGTTCTATAATTATTTTCATCCATAAATTCTGAAAGAACGGTGGAGTCTGTAAATCAGGAACAAAAGCAAAAGTTGCTGGAAAAGCTCAGCAGGTCTGGCAGCATCTGTGAAGGTAAAATCAGAGTTAAAGTTCCGGGACCAGTGCCCCTTCCTCAGAACACCGGACCCGAGATGTTAATTCTGATTCTTTTTCTTCACAGATGCTGCCGGACATGCTGAGCCTTTCCAGCAACTTTTGTTTTTGTTCCTGATTTTCATCCATAGTGGATGAAGCATTTGTCCAGTACAGCAACAGTGTATTTGAGTTGTGGAAGTCTGTTTTACAGTTAGTACATTGCATACGGAAATATTATTTCATATGTTTACTTGATGCATCGGTTATCTTGAGAATTTTTTTTGAGTTCTCTTCTCTGGTAAATAACAAACAGCTGCACAGATACTTCTTTACACATCTGAACCATATGGAGCCTGGGTAACTCAGCCAGTAGATTATCAGATTGACAAGGGTTCAATTACAGGTCCAAATGCTGTTTTACAGAACTAGACAGGGTAAACACAGGAAGGATGTTCCCAATTACCAGGAGTCTGGAATCAGGGGATTCAAGGATATGGCATAGGTCATTTAGGACTAAAATGAGGAGAAATTTCTTTACCCAGAGAGTGGTGACCCTGTGAAATTCTCATCAATGGGAAGTGGTTGAGGCCAACATGTTTTCAGGAAGGAGTTACGTGGGGCTAAAGGGATCAAAGGGTATGGGGCAAAAGTGGGAACCGCGTACTGAGTTGGATAACAGCCATGACCATGTAGAATGGTGGAGCAGGATCAAAGGGCTGAATGGCCAATTCCTGCTGTTATTTTCTATGCCCCTGAACAAATAAGCATTTACAGGCTATTCAACACAGAAGGAACCAAAGCTGAACAATATCATATCCTTGATAACAAGGTGTAGAGCTGGATGAAAACAGCAGGCCAAGCAGCATCAGAGGAGCAGGAAGGCTGACGTTTCGGGCC
>NC_063334.1:14001432-14060815 GCF_021869965.1 Rhincodon typus | reverse complement strand
TGCTCCTCTGATGCTGCTTGGCCTGCTGTGTTCATCCAGCTCTACACTTTGTTATCTCAGATTGTCCAGCATCTGCAGTTCCTACCATCTCTGAAACAATATCGTATCCTTGTTTGACATCCATGCACACACACGTCCAGTTAGGAATCAATCAGCAACGATCCAGGCTGAAGTATTTCCATGTAAGTTTGAGGACATAAAACAAACATAACTGCATGCACTACTGCCTGAAATAACTCTGGAGTGGCCAGTATCCCATCACCAAGTCTCCCTTTATTCACATGTGGAGAGTCCTTGACACTGATCCAGCTTCCTCAGAACCAGCTCTCAGAATGAACAGGATGTCTAATACTTCTGTTTATATATGTCAACCAGGGCTCCCTGATTGAATGAGATTAACAGCCCCAATCAGGGAACTCATATGTTATGAGGTCCATCTGGCTGATCTCATCACAATCTACACTATCCAGTTCAAACTTATCAACTCAAAGATTGATAAAGAAACATGGGAGTTTTCTGGTTCAAATTAGGCAGTTCCACATTGTATGCTACTCAGTAGGTGATTTATGTCTATGGTTGAATTTATTGAACTTCAGATAGATAACTGACACCCTTCTCATCATTATTAACTGCTTGCTGCTATTAAAATCAATACAATCTAATGCTTGTTTAATAAGACAGGAATGGCTTGCCTTACTAATGCACTCACTTTTTAAAAGGTGCAAGGCTATTTTAATAGAAGGCAAGTTGCCAGGTTCAGACAAGGGTAATCAGCAACATATTGGACTGATACAGAGAAATGCAGGGTAGGGTCTCAACTGGTTCACATATTGATTGATTGCTTTCTGCCTCCTTTGCTGTCTGTAAAATTGTTTGTGGGGCAGAGATGAGTAGGTAGCTGCTGACAAAGAAGCTCATAACATTTTATATCTAATAGAGTTGTACAGCATGGAAACACACTCTTGGGTCCAAACAGTCCATGCCAAACATGATCCCAAGCTAAACTAGTCCCACCTGCTCCTGGCCCCTATACCTCCAAACGTTTCCTATTCATGTACCTATCCAAATGTCTTTTAAACTTTGTAATTGTAACCATACCCACCACTTCCTCGGGAAGTTCATTCCACACACAAACCAAAAGAACAGCACAAAATTCTACCTTTGTCTGTTGATCCTACCCCTTTAAAGTAAATAGTATTTCTCTCTCCTTTAAATGAAAGGTGCTGCAGCAATGATATCTACGTAGGTAACAATGCTAAGTCTAGGGACTGAAGTATCTTCGAATAAATTTGCATTTCATGAATTATTGGATTTACTAGAGTTTTCAGCTCGATTTTTAACCTTACAGTCCCTGTGGGAACAGGGCAGTGAACAGTTAAAATGATAAAATTGGTCATACTGCACTGTTCTCATTGGGAAACATCTGATTGCCCTATTGACTGCAACATTAAAAGGTAATAGAAAATTTGGTCAACAGTGGGTGCTTCATCAATGCTTGCAAATCAGCATCTCATGATGTGCTTGAGATCGCAAGATATTTCAAATGGAAAAGGACTATACCATCTATTATTAATTGCTCCTGATACACTTTGTACAATACAGCTGTGCTAGGTAGTTCACCAGGTGAAGATCCCTATAGCTAGCCACAATAACTAATCTCTGAGTTTGGATTTGATGGTGCATTTGATGATCTCATTACAAAAAAAAATTTTCCTCAAAGATCTCTTCTCCATGGAGGGCTCTTGCTATTGAAAAGAACTTGGAGGAAGGGGAAAGGAAACAAGATTAAGGTTGGCATTAAGTCTCTGCTCAGTTGCAGATTACATGCTTCATGTTGTAATTTAATGCCACTCAATGTGTGCATGTTTTCAGTGCTTAACGAAGGGTTACATATAGTTGTCAGAGTCTCTGCTTAGCGAAGCCTCCAGCCTTGAAATTGATGAGGAGCTTAAATATTGGACTACAGCTGGAATCCACAAACTTTTGACTCAGAGTAGGTGTTGCCAGTTTGTTTCATACTTGATATTGGCTTATTTTTATCTCAGGTTCAGAGATGCCAAGGTCAGTTATTCTTATTGAAATAAGCAAAGTTACATGAGCCAAAGATCAAGCTTGGGATCTGGTAATATAGTGTACTATTGGAAAGCTCCATTTTCCTTTCCAAAAAAAGGTGAAAATTAATCCTAAGTAGTCTGAAGGTGTCAAGATTTATCTAGCGTAAATTAACTCATTTTGGAATATGTACTTATTAAGGCCTCATTCCTGTTGCCCAATCTTAAGCAAACTACCTTATGTGTGTCCCACCAATGTGGAAGGAATTAGCATCATTGTATTCTGTTTTATGATTCATTGAACCTTAGGCGCAAATCAAAACCTATAATAAATGATACAATATATTGACTGACAATATGGGGTGAATTTTATGACCCCCTTGCATATTTGATAGCAGTGATGCTCGGAAAATAGAATAGGTAGCCATCACTCTTTCATCTGTCCCACCCTCAATCTGTCACCTATATTACAGTGGGTGAGTAAAGTTTGAAGCAGTCCACCTTTGGGTCTACTCAGACTACTTACTAGCCTTATTCCAATGGGAATCCTGGCAGCTTTCACTGCCCTGTCTGCGGTCAGGCTGGAAGGAGGTTACCTTCTTCAGGGAATCCTCTCTGCCCACTTTAGCCCCACCCCACCACTTACAACTCCCCCTGTCTCTAAAGCAGATGCCAATCTCCCTCCACAACCCCACCCCTTGCTGGTGAGTGCCATGTGGGTCTATCCAAAATGACTGGATTTGCCTGAAGTCTAGGCCCTGTGATACTTCACCTCAATACAAAAACAGAAATGACAGGAGAAACTCAGCAAGACTGGCAGAGTCTGTGGATAGAAAGCAGAGTTAACATTTCAAGTCCAGTGACTCTTCATCTGAATGGACTCGAAACATAACTCCGTTTTGTCTCCACAAGATGCTGCCAGACCTATTGAGTTTACCCAGGGATTTCTGTTCTTGTTTCAGATTTCCAGCTTCCACAGTTCTTTGTTCTACATCACCTCAAGAGACTGTCAGTCGTCTCAGCGTGGTTACTGTCTGACTCTATCATTGCTGGGAGGACAGAGCTGTCAGCTAATCAAATTAGAGATAGTAGGAACTGCAGATGCTGGAGAATCCGAGACAACAAGGTGCAGGGCTGGATGAACACAGCAGGCCAAGCAGCATCATAGGAGCAGAAAGGCTGACGTTTCGGGCCTAGACTCTTCATCAGAAAAGGGGGAGGGGAAGGCGGTTCTGAAATAAATAGGGATAAAGTGGGAGGCGGATAGAAGATGGATAGAGGAAGGATAGGTGGAGAAGAAACAAACAGGTTGAAGAGGCGGGGATGGAGCCAGTAAAGGTGAGTGTAGGTGGGGCGTTAGGGAGGGGATAGGTCAGTCCAGGGAGGACGGACAGGTCAAGGGGGCGGGATGAGGTTAATTGGTAGGAGATGGGGGTGCGGCTGGAGGTGGGAGGAGGGGATAGGTGGGAGGAAGAACAGGTTAGGGAGGCGGGGACGAGCTGGACTGGTTTTGGGATGCGGTAGGAGGAGGGGAGATTTTGAAGCTTGTGAAATCCACATTGATACCATTGGGCTGCAGGGTTCCCAAGCGGAATATGAGTTGCTGTTCCTGCAACCTTCGGGTGGCATCGTTGTGGCACTGCAGGAGGCCCAGGATGGACATGTCGTCTGAGGAATGGGAGGGGGAGTTGAAATGGTTCGCGACTGGGAGGTGCAGTTGTTTATTGCGAACAGAGCGTAGGTGTTCTGCAAAGCGGTCCCCGAGCCTCCGCTTGGTTTCCCCGATGTAGAGGAAGCCACACCGGGTACAGCGGATGCAGTATACCACATTGGCAGATGTGCAGGTGAACATCTGCTTGATGTGGAAAGTCTTCTTGGGGCCTGGGATGGGGGTGAGGGAGGAGGTATGGGGGCAGGTGTAGCACTTCCTGCGGTTGCAGGGAAAAGTGCCGGGTGTGGTGGAGCTGGAGGGGAGTGTGGAGCGGACAAGGGAGTCACGGAGAGAGTTGTCCCTCCGGAAAGCAGATAAGGGTGGGGAGGGAAAGATGTCTTTGGTGGTGGGGTCGGATTGCAGATGGCGGAAGTGTCGGAGGATGATGCGTTGGATCCGGAGGTTGGTGGGGTGGTAGGTGAGGACGAGGGGGATTCTTTTTTGGTTCTTATTGCGTGGATGGGGTGTGAGGGATGAGTTGCGGGAGATGTGGGAAACATGGTTGAGGGTGTTCTCGACCACTGGGGGGGAAGTTACGGTCCTTGAAAAACGAGGACAACTGAGATGTACAGGAGTGGAATGCCTCATCCTGGGAGCAGATGCGGCGGAGGCGAAGGAATTGTGAATAGGGGATAGCATTTTTGCAGGAAGGTGGGTGGGAGGAGGAGTATTCTAGGTAGCTGTGGGAGTCGGTGGGCTTGAAATGAATATTGGTTTCTAGGTGGTTGCCCGATATGGAGACAGAGAGGTCCAGGAAGGGGAGAGAGGTGTTAGAGATGGTCCAGGTAAACTTAAGGTTGGGGTGGAAGGGGTTGGTGTCGTGGATGAACTGTTCGAGCTCCTCATGGGAGCACGAGGCGGCGCCGATACAGTCATCAATGTAACGGAGGAAGAGGTGGGGTTTAGGGCCGGTGTAGGTACGGAAGAGGGATTGTTCCACGTAACCTACAAAGAGGCAGGCGTAGCTTGGGCCCATGCGGGTACCCATGGCCACCTCCTTTGTCTGTAGGAAGTGGGATTTCACAAGCTTCAAAATCTCCCCTCCCCCTACCGCATCCCAAAACCAGTCCAGCCCGTCCCTGCCTCCCTAACCTGTTCTTCCTCCCACCTATCCCCTTCTCTCACCTCAAGCCACACCTCCATCTCCTACCGACTAACCTCATCCCGTCCCCTTGACCTGTCCGTCCTCCCTGGACTGACGTATCCCCTTCCTAACTCCCTACCTACACTCACCTTTACTGGCTCCATCCTCGCCTCTTCGACCTGTTTGTTTCCTCTCCACCTATCCTCTCCTCTGTCCCTCTTCTATCTGCCTCCCACTCTCTCCCTATTTATTTCAGAACACCCTACCGCTCCTCCTTTTCTGATGAAGGGTCTAGGCCCGAAACGTCAGCCTTTCTGCTCCTATGATGCTGCTTGGCCTGCTGTGTTCATCCAGCCCTGCACCTTGTTGTAGCTAATCAAATTAGCCAGCTTCTGTCTCGGGCGGGACTTTCTCTGAAGTGAGTGGAGGTCCCACTCATTCAATTAACACTGCCCCCTGCTGTGTGATATCACTGCAGACAGCCAGGGTTGGGCAATAGGTTCACCATGAACTTTTTGGTTAGTGTCATGGGGAATATTCCCCTCCATTCCCTTGGGTTTACTTCAGGAGAGACAATAATAAAAGGGTTCATATAAAAGGGCAATATGTGTTATAGGAAATTGATGCTAACAAATTGCAAAGATTTTAAAGAAATGTTTTCTCTAGTTAAGGATCTGGGGACACTGAATTTTTTTGTGGTAATTGCAAAGGTAATGCATTAAGTTAATGGATTAAGGTAACCACATTGGCATAAATCTGTTGTATTCATTTTATGTGATGAGTGAGCATTCATTTGAATGAAGCTTGATTTTGCATCAGTTAAATTGTTTCATTGTGGCTTACCAAATTATTATGCTCATGCTACTAGTTGCTTTTAAAGAAATTGACAATTAAAAAGTAGCATAAACCACATACTGTTGGCTATAGTCGCAATGCACAAAAGTGGGGAGGCAAGCAGGTTCTTGACATGTTAATCACGTTGTACTAACTCACAGATAAAGTGGGCATTATTAATTTACCAGTTTATTATAATAAAGTTGGTAAAAGTAAGATACAGCATGCCTGAAACATGCAACAAATGAGACTTTTAATTGCAGTGTGCCAGCATTTTCTGTTCAGCTAAACAGCCTTGTAATGAGCTTGCATCTTGAGAGAGAACAGCCATGCGCTTTAAGTTAACAATACAAATGCAATGAGTCAGCAGTTAGCAACTGCTGCACAACAGACTGCTTAGAAATTCTGAGGATATTTGAATGCTTGTACCACGTAAACAACGCTCTCTAAACATGGTCATCAATATTCTGAGCTGATTATTTTTGAACGAATTATGTGACACACGGAAGTACATCAAGAATATTGGATAACTGCAGAATGCATTAAAGGAGTTTGAATTGTGTTGTAAACTGAGTGCAGGTAAAGCAGATTATTTGGTTATAACCAAAATCAGATCATTAAGTATTGCAGGATAAAGACACTATTTGACAAATGTTTTCATCTTGCATTCATCAGGGCCACTCCTCACAAACAATATAAATGTTTTTCCACTTTTGTAGTATTTCTGCAAATTGTCCGAATGAGTGCAAGAAGTAAATCTTTGCTTAAATGTTTGTGTCAGCAATACACAGATTCTGTAGTACCAAATGACAATTAGATTATTCAGCAAATCCCGACAATGTAGATTCAGACCATTCGGCCCATCAAGTCCACACTGACCTGCCAAAGGCCATTCCATCCAGACCCAACCACCCTATCCTACCCCTGTAAACCCCACATTTCCCATTGCTAATCCATCTGGCCAGCACATCCCTGGAAATTTTTTTCGTGGTTCACTATATTTGGTTAATATTTTGGTGGTAAAAATAGCATGCCCTGTCATTTTTCCATTCAAAAGTATTTGGGTTTCCCCACACAGCACCTTATTTGGTGATGTATGTTGTATTATGCTTTTCACAGGATTTCCCATGAGATATTGTCTGTGGGGGTAAATAGATTTACTGGGCTGAAGATTTTGAAAGTTTCAAAACAGGCCTACCTATTATCACCTTACTGTGGTATTTCACTTTTAACTTCTGAACTGGTGCATTTAATGGAGGGAGCACATTGATCCAAAATCAATTATTCTTATAAGATGCCAATTAAGTACGTGGACAAATGATTAGTACACGAAAGGGCATGATACAGTGAGATCTGTGACTATTTTTCATAGTATTTTTACAGCAGCAATACCTTATTTCTGAAGATGAAAATATACCTTAAAGTCATTGTCATTGAGTTATAGAGTTGTACAACATAGAAACAAATCCTTCAGTCTAACTCGGCTATGCCAACCAGATATCGTAAATAAATCTATTCCATTTGCCAGCATTTGGCCCATATCCCTCTAAACCCTTCCTATTTGCATACCCATCCTTTTTAAATATTGTAATTGTACCAGCCTCCACCACGTCCTATGGCAGCTCATTCCATACACGCACCACCTTCTGCAAGAAAAAGTTGCCCCTTAGGTCCCTTTTAAATCTTTCCCCTCTCACTTTGAACCTATGCCCTCTAGCTTTGGACTCACCCATCCTGGGAAAAAGACTTTATCTATATACCCCATCTCTGACTCTCATGATTTTATAAACCTCTGTAAGGTCACCCCTCAGCCTCCGAAACTCCAGGGAAAGAAGCCCTAGCCTATTCAGCCTCCCACTATAATTCAAACCCAAGACCCCAGCAACATTCTTGTAGATATTTACTGAACCATTTCAAGTTTCACAAAGTGCTCCATATTAGGAAGAAAAATCGATTCATATCATTAAGAGTGGGAAATGGAAGGGGTGGGTAAGTTAAAGGCATATTTAGAGGAGAGTGTTGATAAGAGCTTTGAAAACAGTCAGGGTTTTGACAATGCAAGGGTTTGAGTGATGGAATTCTAGAAAATGAGAACAAAATGACTGATTCAGTAGCTGTCTGTGATGGAATCAAAGGGGCAGCAAACAAAGACTGACTGGGCATTAAGGTAGCAGAGTGTGTATGTAACGTGGTAGGAGAATGATGGGATCAATTGAAATATGAAGGAGGTTGGAAGCTTGTGAACACTTGAAGATAGGGCAACACAAGTAAAAAACTTCTGTTCAAACTATAAGAATTTGGATGTGTTGTTACTCAACAGAGGTTAATGATCTGGTGATGATCATTTAGGACTGAGATAATGGGAAATTTCTTCACTCAAAGGATTATTTGGGAATCTTTAGAATTCTCTTCCCCAGAGGATTGTGGATGCTCCTTGACTGAATCTCTTTAAGACTGAGATCACCAGAAGCGTGATATCATCTACCCTTAGTCCTATTGTGTTCTAATGGAGAGTGTAGCTGGAAGACATTCAGCTGCTAAAGATATGGCCTTTGCTATATGCAATCGTGAGGGTTGAGTAAAATTGAATAATCATAGAAAACATTGGAGACACTCAGCAGGTCTGACAGCATCCGTAGAGAGAAAAACTGAATTAATGTTGCCAGTCTAGTTTGGCTCTTCTTCAGAATGGAAGATGTTGGAAAACATTTTTTTATATACTTTTGACAGAGGCAGAGGAGGAGCAATTGGATGGATGGTGTAGATACTCAGTGCAAAAAACAAAGATCTTGTTATTGGTGAAAAAGGGATGTAAAATTGGTGTAAATTAAAGTATGAAAGGAAGAAATTGGCTCCTCTCTACTAAGTAAAATATAAAGCTACCCTCTTACCTGACCAAAAAGGGAAACTTATCTGCTTCAGAGATCACGGAAACTGCAAGGATAGTAGTCCTAAGCCAAGGAAATTCATGAAGCTAAAGATCCTACAGATAATAGAAAGGACCAATTGCCTGCTTTAGCAGGAATGTTATCCTCGGTGATGGAAATCCAAGAGATAAAACATTCTTCAGTTTGAATAGATTTAGCAGATCTCACATTGTCAGGAACAGAATCAAAGTCACTAGTCTTCAACCCAGAGATCTATCTATTTTCCAAGTCCGAGAGGAATGTGTTCAGGGAGAATAGTGAAAACTTCAAATTGACTTCACAAATTCAGGCTGAGTTTTCTGGGGGTTGGGTCAATGGTAAATGTAATTATACCTAAATGCACAATGCTAATAATGGGGGAAAAGCTTGGGGACAATCTTGTGCAAGGGTCTGAAAAGGCTAATGTTGACAAGTGGATTAAGCACCATCCAACAAAATGATATCACATGGACTTGGGTGGGGATAACAGCTTTGGACTCAAAGGGCTAAGACATAATATTGAGGCCTCCCTTATAGTCTCAGTGCTTATCCTTCCAATATGACTTGTAACTAGTTACCATCACGCTGTTATCCTTGAAGATATGACATCATATTGCAGCTGTACTGGACATTGGTGAGGCCACTTTTAGAGTACCGTATACAGTTCTGGCTGTCCTACTGTAGGAAATATATTGTTAAATTGGAAAGGTCTCAGAAAAGATTTACAAGGATGTAACCAGGAAGGAGGGTTTGAGTTATAAGGAGAAGCTGGATAGACTGGGACATTTTTTTCCCTGGAGCATAGGAGGTTGAGGGGTGACCTTATAGAGGTTTATAAAATGCTGACAAGTTAGACAAGGTAAATAGCCAAGGTACGTTCCCTAGGGTATGGAAGTTTAAAACTAGAGGCTATAGGTTTAAGGTGAGAGGGGAAAAATTTAAAAGGGACGTGAAGAGCAACTTTTTCACACAGAGGGTGGTAGTGTATGGAATGAGCTGCCAGAGGAAGTGGTAGATGCAGGTTCGGTTACAACATTTAAAAGATATTTGAACAGGTACATGGACAGGAAAGGTTTAGAGGGATATGGGCTAAAGACAGACAAATGGGACTAGTTTAGTTTGGGAAACCTCATCAACATGGACAAATCGAACCAAAGGGTCAGTTTCCATGCTCTATAACTCTGAGTGATATTTCACTACCACATTAGGCAAAACCTGCCAGAAAAAAAAAGGATGGTGCCAGTGATTTTATGTGAGCTGTGGTGAGGATTCATGTAACAGCTATGGTCTCCCAAAGTGATGAAACTGGAATAAATTCTGATCTTGTTTGAATCTACAACAAAGCTCATTTTGTTCGCTATTCTTTATAAAATCCAATCATAATACATTTACTGCCACTGACTAACTAGCCCACTCAGCTCAGAGCAGGGTTGGAATTTCTGGTTTATATTACTGAGTTTTATGAATTTACCAACTGAGCAACTGGAGAAGTGTTTTTGCCTGTTTTTATACCTCCAAAGGAACTTCTCCTTTACATGCGGCTTGTGTGCTAACTTGGCAAAAGATTGAATGTTGTTCCATTACCTTCAGTGAGATTAAATGCTTTACTACAGCTCTCTGGAATCACTCCATGAGGGGTATTGTACTTCTGAATAAATTGATTGAGTTGAGTTAATTCTGATTCTTAAATTGCTACATTTCTGGATGTTACCTTGGGAATATTTTACTTGCTGGTGTTTGCCTTTTGTTTTGCCTGTTGTGAATATATTCCATCTTCAGCAAAAATTTGCTGACAATAATTTTATAAGAGCTGATTATTCCTCTGTAAATGCTTAACACTATAACCATTTGCTTTCTTAAGGTTTTTGAATACTTTTATAACAAACAAATATTCTCCAAACTAAGGGATAGCAAGGATTGCAGATGTTGGAAGTCAGAGCCGATAAAATGTGGAGCAGAAATGCTCCTCTGATGCTGTCTGACCTGCTATGCTCCTCCAGCTCCACATTTTATCAACTTTCCAAACTAATATTGATTTTCTCAGAATTACAATTAATGGCGTACTAAATCATTTATTCAAATATTTCAGTGGAAATTTCACTTATATTTTCTTTGATTAAAGTTTGATGTCATGATTTACAATTCCCTTTGAGAAATTTTGGGGAGATTTTACAGAGCCTTGCAGACAGGCTTGTTGTTGGGGAAGCTGAGAAATTCTCTGTATGGCCTCCCCATTATCCCAGAATCCTCCCATCTCTCCCTGTCATTAACTTCATAGGGAATAAGTTTGGACTATAGTTGTCTGCTTATCCTCAGCCCACCTGAAGACCTCGAGTAGCCAATTGAAGATGATTAAAAGAATTATTTCTCAGTCTCAGTTTGAAGCTAGATGCAAGGATTCAAGTTGGGAGAAGGTGAGAGAGAAGGGAGGTAAAGTTCAACCAGTTAGCCCACAGAGGGACTGACTCCATTATTGCCCCTTTTGAGTTTGACCACCTCCTTTAATCCCCCCTCATGTTGTGACTCTCAGCTCCCTGAGGCTCCAGCACTTGGCTCTGGGGGTTGTTTTGACTCCCAGCAGTTCCCAGGGGTATTGTCTTCTGTCCTCAACTTGGTGGAGGTCCTGCCTCCTGCCAAATATTACTCCTCAGAGCATCTGTGGGCATCTTTGATCGACGGAAACCCACTGTCAGAAAAAATCAGTTCATAGAATCTATGGTCGCCCCTACCGTTGATAATCAGAATTCTGAAAGATTCTTTGTAATTGTTATGTCAGATCTGAGCTAAGGAGAATAACGTTAAGGATAACATTAGGCATAGTACCAAGGATGGGGATCGTCAATTGAGTAGATAAAATGGGAAAACTGGTATTATTTTGAATATAGAAACTAGGTGCAGGAATAGGCCATTTGGCCCTTCAAGTCTGCTGTAACATTAATATGATTGTGGCTGATCCTCTATCTCAATGCCATATTGCTGTTTTCTCTCCATATCCCTTGATATCTTTAATATCTAAAAAATTGTTAATCTTTTGTGAACAGACTCAGTGACCCACCTTCTAGCCTTCTGTTGCAGTAAGTTCCACAGGGGGACCACCCTCTGAGTGAAGAAATGTTCTACAGCAAACTGTTTATGATCCAGAATGCGCTAACTGGCAGGTTGGTGAAAGCAAATTCGGCAATAACTTTCAAAAGGAAATTGGATATATGCTTGAAAAGAAGAACTTTACAGGTCTGTGGAGAAAGATCGGGGAACTATATGAACAGATTTCCCCAACAATAAGCACGCGAATGATGTCCCCAGTGGATTCCTCCTGCGCTGAGAATGAAAGTATTTGTAATAAGGTTCTTGCGAAGATTTGAATTTGTAATACTTTATCACAAAAAATACATTGTCATTAGTTTCTTTAAATCAGAAAAAAATTGTTAGAGTATCAATCGCAGGGTCAAAATAACTGTCTGGGATTAATGATGCCGTGCAAAGAAAAGAGAAGGGAATTTGAAATCAGAATGATAATTACTTACATATCGCTTATGGTTATTTTTAAGGCACACAGACATGTACACATAACGTACACACACACTTCTGAACAAACTGAAAAGACACAATTTAGGAGTATGATCGAATGCCTTCCTTTGCCTGAACAACAATGAAGAACATCAAAACCATCCAAAGCAAGACAGCCTGCTTGATTAGCTCCTGATCCATCACCTTAATAAAGAGAGCTCCCACCAGCGTTTAGATAACATGGAAGTTTGAGGCGAAGTGATGGCCTAGTCATATTATCACTGAATCGTCAAACCAGAGACCCTGGCAAAGTTCTGGGGACCCGGGTTTGAATCCTGCCATGGCAGATGGTGAAATATGAATTCAATAAAAATCTGGAATTAAGAGTCTAATGACGACCTGACTTTATTGTCGATTGTTGGAAAAACCTGCCTCATCCGCTAATGTCCTTTAGGGAAGGAAACTGCTGTCCTTACCTGGTCTGGCCTACCTGTGACTCCAGATCCACACGAACATGGTTGACTCTTAACTGCCCTCTCATAGATCATAGAATCCCTGCAGTGTCGAAACAGGCCCTTCGGCCCAACAAGTCCACAGCGAACCACAGAGCATCCCACCCAGACCCATCCCTCTGTAACCCACCTAAACTACACATCCCTGAACAATGTGGGCAATTTAGCATGGCCAATCTACCTAATCTGCACATCTTTGGACTGTGGGAGGAAACCAGAGCACCCGGAGGAAACCCATGCAGACACGGGGAAAACGTGCAAACTCCACACAGACAGTTGCCCAAGGGTGGAATCAAACCCGGGTCCCTGGTGACTGTGAGGCAGCAGTGCTAACCACTGAGCCACCGTGCCGCCCATCTCAGACGGGCAATAAATGCTGGCCTAGCCAGTGATGTCCTCATCCTGTGAATGAATTTAAAAATGTCTGAAGTGTACAACTACAAAGTGCAGTCCAGTAATGAGACAAAGTTTCACCTCTATCACCCAAAGGATAAGAGTAGCAGATAATGAAATACCATCATCTAGAGGTTCTCCCCATCAACACAGCATCCTAATTCAGAAGGTATATTGCTGTTTTTTCTTGAATATCTGAAACTTCAAATCAAAAGGCATTGTGAAACTATCTTTGCTACTGGGACTGTCATAGTTCAAGAAAGTGCTTCACCCCTTAAGTTACTTAGAAAGGTAGACAATTAATGCATACTTTGTCGTTGATGACCATTTTCTTTGAACAAATAATGAAAATAAAATGAATTAAATTAAATTATGGAATGTTATATCATGGAAACAAATAGGTGACCACAATTCTTTTAAATTCAAATACCATTATGTTTACTTTATGTTTCTTTACTGAAGTAATTTCTCTGATGCTTTTTAGAATTACGTATGAACTACATTCACTAATTTTAAAAACTTAATTCATAATTAGGTAGCAAATATCTGTACTTTGGCCACTTTGACCAGTTTATGTATTAAAAACACTTTACCCAAGCACTTTTGTTGGAAAAATGTCACAGAATTTGGTTTGCGGTTCAACTCAATTTTAATAAGAAACTATTCCTTATTAGAAGCACCATGTGAACATTTCACATATGCCACAATATTTGCTCTCTATCTAACTCAATCTGTCTGAGAAAGGATATTACCCACAACGATCCATGTGTTTGAGCTGGGCCATTGGAATCTCCTTCTCTCTCACGTAGGGCTGGCTTTCCTCAATTGAAGGAGGGTCTCACAGGTCAGGGTGTACCTTCTCCTGGGTCTTCTTGGATTTCCACATGGTCTTCCACCATGAGCTTTGTTGTGAGTCTTCACTGAGGGTGTGGCTTCCAGATGTGTGTTTTTACTCCCCTTCGTATCAGGTCTTCCGGAATGTTCTGTGGCCTTTAGCCAATGGAGTCATGAGCAGCATTCAAATCATCCAATGGGGTCGCACCAACACCCCTCACTGTCGCTGGGAAGATGTAAATTTCACATCCTCAGGCACTGTTTGGAAGTCAAGGTGACAGGAAGTCTGATCAATACTTTTCCAATACGTTACCCTCAGGCTGGTTGTAACTGGTTTCCTCTGAACCTTGTCCCCTCTTTGATCTTGGTCTCCACTGTTCTCAATAGCTGATAGCTGCTAGCTCTGTTTAAATTAGTTTGGCCACATTTCAGTCAGGCCTAATCTCTCTGGCCGTGGGTCAATTTAGAATTGCCAATTTTGGGCCCCCAGTCACGTAACCACACCAGATATCTTGTTGAGTCATTTACTTTAAGTTACATCATTTCTAGGAAAGGCTGTCTTTAGCTCACTGTTCCAAGTGACTTTCTGACCCTTCTTTAAAACAAAAATCAATCTTTCCCTGCACTGAAAACCAAAATCCTATTCACCCCAACTTTAGAATTCACATTCCAAAGACAACAATATTTATAAATTTTCATTGAACCTATCACTTTCATCCAGAATAAGCCCTGCACTCCAGAGAATAAGTCAGTAACTAGCAAACCAACAGATACTGAAAATTCCATTTTAAGGAAACTGTGTGAAAAATTTAACTGTATTTAACCATGACAATTTTAGAAAATAGAAGAACCTTCATTGTTTCTTCTCTAGCATCCCTTAAAACATTTGAACATTGTATTAGTTCTCATTGATGTGCCTATCTTGAGTTCTAGTAATATTTTTAGTCTGATTATTATTGAATAGCAACCACAATGCACATAACCTGCATTGAACCCAACTCTGAGGATCTTATAATCATAATATTCTCTGTGAAAACTGAGACAAACAATATTCTGTTTTTCTGCTATAGCTCATTCTGTCCTATAAACTCCCCTCCTTCACCTTTTAATGTCCCTAACCCCAGCACAAATATGTCTATAGGAAGCAAGTATTGCTCTTTTATGTGTCTAGCTAACTTTCTTCCAAATTTTCTTGTAAATTTCTTAATAATCTTTTTTTAAATATTTGGCAGCACTGTCCAGTTATTATCTGTGCTGTAAAAGTTAATTTCTTTTTATAAATATCAAAGTTGCTCTATTTGCAATACTCTGCTGTGAAATTCCCTTAATATATTTCCTCATTTTTCGAACTGAAGTATGCTTGATTTGTATCCTTTCCAATTCCCATTTAAGTATTCCCAATTTCTGAACTATGGTTTTTGTTTGTCAAATGATAAATTCATTTAATCCTGGCAAAGTTTGTTTTCTTCTCTCATTATTTTTATTTTTAGTAAATGTTCTTGTCCTTAGCTTTTTCACCTATTATTTATGTACTGATCTGCATTACACAGTGATCAGCATTTCTGAAATATTTCCTTTCTTGTCCATTGTACAGAAATGATTAATGTTTCTTCTCCTTATTGTTATAATAGCACATTAACTCAGTAAACAGCACTGAACACCAAGAAAAAGATTGTTTTTCTCAGTACAAACTCTTCTTCAACTCAATTTATTATTAGAGAATTAAAATCTTCTAGTACATGAAACTTATTAAATTTGTTCGCGAATGTCATCATTCATTTCTTTTCCACTAGTTGGTGGTCTATAATATGCTCCCTCCTCTTGTGATAAATTCTTGTGTTTTCCTGATTAACCTAGAGGCACTTGGATAATTACAACGACCCAGCTAATGTTAATAACGTATTTTTAAAAAGTTGTTTTTTCTAACTTTTTTGTTTACAATGTCTTATTCTTTAGGAAAAACATGAATAAATATAAGTGCAAGAAACGTTGGCAGGGTAAAGCTGAGGTCCTGTGAGCCATGCCTACTTTTGAATACTTTTGCTTGCTGACACTGTTAGTCACTTTGAGCAATGGAAAAGCAGCAATTATGTAACTGTTAATCTGTGTGAGAACTGAGAAGTTGGTCAGAAAGGCACATTTTTCACAAGTTGTCAAAGACTTTGTTTGGTCAAGAACAAAGTTGTACAAATTTGCAAGAGCCTTAGGCAGGCTGGAATCTCCATCGAAATGCAGATGAGTTAATCAGTAATCAGCTTGGGTTATACTCGAAAACTACATTAGTATTTTAATTCTTAGCATCGTTATTAAGTGCAAGTCAGCACGCAAAATTATACAGGAAATCTATGAATAATAATTCACAAAAAAATTCAATATATTCTTTAACATGCAAATAATCTAAACTATACATTCTGTCATGGGATGCGAGTGTTGTTGGTAAGGTGTTAATTGTTCATTAGTAATTATCCCAGATAAGAGGGAGGTGAACCACAAAATTGAACTGTTGCAGTCCATGTGATAGAGAGAAAGAGGGAAAGAGTTTCAGATTTTGACCTAGCAATGACCCCCAGTAGTGATGAGGGAAGAGTGATATATTTCCAAGTCAGCATAGTGTGTAACTTGGAGAACAGATTGGATTTAGTCTTTCTGCCCTTGTCCTTCCAGGGAATAGTTTTATGGCTCCCTTGGTACTCTTTAATGCCAATAGACTACTTTTAGTGTAATTAACCTTGCACTATAATTAACTACATATTGATATTAAAGTAACTAATTGTTGAAGTCAGAAAGTATGGTGCAAATATTTGATGCATTGAATCAAAGCGTTGAATATAAACATAAGAAAGATTAAGTAAAATATGATTACATTCATGTGATTTAAATGTACTTCTGAAATGGCAAAAGCAAAATCCCAAAACCCAGCTGCCCAAAACTTAGAGACTTTAGCCTTACTGCTTTGTGAAATATTTTAAATGGTTCCTTGTTCCCATTTGCTGACCCTTTACTTTTCAAATCTTTCATTATCACTTTGCTGCTTAAAATACATTGGCTTTAATTCATACCATCTTCAATCTTCCTTTCCTCTCCTTGATGCATCCTCCCACTCCAAATCTGTGTACATCTTACTGCAGTTCCATGCTTGCTTAGGGTGACCAATATTATTAGAAAGCAGAATTACTCAGAAGTAGGCAATGACTCACATGACACTTCAACTAGGTTTCTGCCCCTAAAACCTCCCTGATGAAGGGTCCCGAAGTGAAACGTTGACTCTCCCGATCCACTGATGCTGCCTGACCTGCTGTGTTCCTCCAGCCCCACACTGTATTGACTCTGACTCCAGCATCTGCAGTTCTTGCTATCTCCTGATGAGAGTCACAGTTGGCATTTTATCTGCCACAGTGCCAGGAAAAGGCAGAGGAATTGAGTAAGTAGTTTACATCAGTCTTCATGGTCAAACTCAGTAATAGCATTCCAAAACTGCTACATAAGCTAGCTGCAGAGGGAGGAGAACTGGAAGTGGGGGGGGAAATAAACAAAATAAATAACATTAAAGGAAAAAGTACTAGGGACAATACTAGGGCTTAAGGCTGATACGACCACTGAACCTGATGGGTTGCATTCTGGGATATTGAAGGATGTAGCCACAGAGATTTTGGAGTACTGGTAATAATTTTCTAATTATCTTTAGATTCTGATGAAGCCTTGCAGGATTGGAAAACTGCCTGCCACTGTATATCCCTTTTCAGGAAGAAAGGGAGACAAATCACAGGTATCTGTAGGCCAGTTAGCTTAACATCTGCCACTGGGAAAATGCTAGAGTCCATGTTAAAGGATGTAATAGACATATTTAGGAATAAAAAATATAATCAAGCAGAGTCAACATGGTTTAATGAAGGGGAATCATGCCTGACAAAATTATTAGAATTCTTTGAAGAGGTAGCAAACAGAATAGATAAAGGAGAGTGACTAGATGTTAAATATTTGGATTCCCAATGAGTGTTTGATAAGGTACCGTTCAGTTGGCTACTCCTGGGTATGGAGGGATATTGGTGGGGAGGAGTGATTGAGCAGGTTAGGTTTGTACATATCAGAGTTTAGAAGAATCAGAAGAAATCTTGTTAAAACATATAAGATGCTTAGGAATGTTGACAGGGTAAATGCTAAGGGTTATTTTTTCCACTGTGGGAGAATGTAGGACCAGAGGGCATAGTCTGAGTAAGGAGTCTCCCATTTAAGTTGAAAAGGAGAATATCTTCACTCAGAGCGTAGTGAATCAGTGGAGTTGTAAACTGAAGAGAAATATAGATGTTAGGTCATTAGGTGTATTCAATGCTGAGATAGGCAGATTTTATTTTTAACAGTAAGGAATTCAAGGGTTATGATGAAAAGCCAGGAAAGTGTAGTCAAGGATTATCAAATCAGCTATGTCATCATTGTTGGATTACAGTCGATGAGTCAACTGGTTTATATTCAGTGAACAGACTGTTCTTACTGTACCTTTCCATTATATACCCACTTCATTATTGACCTGAGTGAGACTATCCTCAGCTTGTTCCACTCTTGCCTATCCAGTTGCAGCCAGAATATCTACTGCTGTGGCTTCTCTTTCTGCCCATGCACCATCATTTATCCAGTTGCAACCTATCAGGCAGTGAAGTGCAAATAGCACTGGATTACTAACTCAAACACTGGGTTAGTAGCAGTTAGTAAAATTTTAATTCTATGAGGGAAGCAATGGCCTAGTGTTGTTATTGCTAGCCAACTAATGTAGAGACCTGAGTTCAAATCCCACCATGGCAGATGGTGAAATTTGAATTCAACAAAAATTGAATTCAATGTCTAGTGATAACCATGAAACTATTGCTAATTATTGGAGAGAAACAATCCATTTAATTCACTAATGCCCTTAGGGAAGGAAATCTGCCATCCTTGCCCAGACTGGCTCACACATGGTGCCAGACCCATAACAGTGTGGTTGACCCTTAACTGCCCTAAAGGGCAATTAGTGATGGGCGATAAATGCTGGCCCAGCCAATAACCCCCACTTCCTGTGACTGAATTAAAAACAAGAGTTACCCTCCCTCTGAAGAGAGCTCAGTAAGTCTCTCTCCCACTGCAACCCCACCAGTTATCTATAACCCATTTCCTGCATCCACATATCACCATCCCACCTAACTTTCTCCTGCACCACTCCCCCCATCTATTTATTTCTGGGCTCCCCTCCCCCTGCCCAGTCCTGACAAAGGATTTCGGCCCAAAACATTGACTTTCTTGCTCCTCTGATGCTGTCTGACCTGCTCTGTTTATCCAGCTCCTTGACCGTTCCTTATTTTTGGTCTACATGTTGCCCCTGCGCATTTTGTAACTGTACCTTATCATCATAACCTCTGTTAACTCCTCTACTGCATCAGCAGCCAATCCAGGATGAGCAAAATATATTTCCAAAAGTAGAAAGATCAAAACCATTGTCACCATAGTAACCAACATAAATTCAATTCTCTAGGTACTGAATCCATCCCATTGTTCACAACTTTATGTCCTCTTTGACCCTGAATAGAGTTTCTGATTCATGTTTCTCATCAAGATCACCTTCTTCCACCTTTTTGACAATTATCCATCTCTGCCTCAGTTCTTCTGCTGCTAAAAATGTCCAACAATGATTGTTCCCTCCAGCCTTGAGAATTTCAAAGATTTCTTGTCTAAATTTCCATCTATAATTCTTCATAAATTTAATTTCATCCAAAACTTATTGCCTTTAAATCAAATGCGCTATCCTCTTCAGTCATCATCCTTTTCTATAAGATTCCTCATCCAAATTGCTCATGTTCAAAATTCCCATCTGTGACGATAATGTGGCTTTAAAAGTTGTATTTTGATTTTTTTTTATGAAGAGAGGACAAAACCTGATAGCTTGGCAAATTAAATTGCATCTGGAACACAGCACCTGGCACAGGCCTTTAAAATAAGAAAAAGTTATGTCTAGGCTATCTCTCTGGTATGTTTTGAGGGGGTTTAGTCTCATCCATAACAAGCTGGGGGCTCGTTCAGGATCAAAATCACTAATTCCAGATTGGGTTTAAGATTCTTGGACTCAAAGGCAATCTCTTCAAAATGTACGCTTTGTACTCCTCTATTTTTTACACTCTACCATTGGTGGATGAATCTTCAGCTGCCTAAATTATAAACTCTGATAATCTTAACTTTAATATCTTCACCTCTCCACTCCTTTAAAATTATATAGAAAGCCTCCTTCTCCATCTAACTTAAGGTTACTTGTCCTAATATCTCTTCCTTTGATTTGGAGAGAACCTTTGCAATGATTACACTGAAATCCCTTGGTACATTTTATTATGTTAAAGGCACTTTGTATGAAAGAACTAGCAGTAGCAATACACTTTCTGAAAGCTGATAGACAAACATTCAAAGATTACATTGCAAGATCCAATTGTGCAATTTTGCTAGTGCAATATTTCGTTGAGGAATGCAGAGCCATGAATAATTCTCACTGTATTTTGATTTCAGCAGCTAATGTACAATATGTCAAATTTCTTGGGAATTTTTCACTTTTGTGCTCCTGCCATTCAGCAGATAGTTTCGCTTTAACCATTACTGAAATTTGGGGTACAAGGGACAGTGTTCCTGCTTAGAGTGCAGAACTCTTATCCCAGAGCATTTTTTAAATATATGCACACATGGGAATAAATGAGTCTCCTACTGAATTGTCACTAATAGTCAATCTTTCGGTAAATCAAGAAGGACCCACTTTGGAAACATGGCAGGTGAATGAGATGCCCCTGTAGTCTGAGACTTTAGGTAGTATCTGGATCCTATACATGGCCTATGACCCCCTTAAAGGTTCCACATCATCAGTTTCCCAGTGGACAATGACAATGATTCAAGATTCACCAGTCTATGCCCACTTTATAAATTGCGGTCATGATGCTTTCAACAGATTGTGCAATGTTGTAGTCTTAAGTGACTGAATACCCATACTGTAGTGTATTCCCTCAACATGTCCACTGACATGCATAAGGGAAATCTCCTGGTTAATTGTAAGAGTACAGTAAATCTTTCTATCCCATTTCCCAACATATTCATTTGGAAAAATCTTGCAAGTTGGAGATCAAATTCGTAAGAAATTGTAAAAACAAGTTCCAACTTTTGTCACTGAGACTTTGCAGAAGATACTCCTAAAGTTGCCACTGTCTACTCTCTCGGTTATACTTCTGCTCATTAGTACATGAGTACATGCAATATCCCTTCAATTTTAGCAAGAAGCCATATAAAGTCCATGGCGCACTATAATAATGGACTGTAACTTTGGTGATTAAATAGCAATTCTAAATGTCTGCTACAGGAAACTTGAATCCCTTTGCTCTATGTTTGAGGAAATTTCTTGATGGATACCTCTTGATTCCAGAAATGAGGAGTTTGTCTTATGAGGAGAGATTGAGCAGTTTTGGGCTATACTCTCTGGAGTTTAGAGGAAATCTAATTGAGATATTTTAAGGTGGTAAAGAGGATTGACAAAGACGTAGAAAGAATGTTTCCTCATGTGGGGCAATCTGGAATATGAGGTCATAGTTTTAGGTTAAGGGATAGCAGATTTAGAACAAGGATGGTTGTGGAATTCACCATCCCAGAGTGAGGTGAATGCTGGGACATTGAGTAAATTTAAGGAGAAGCTAGACAGATTGTTAATTAGAATTGAGTTGAAGCGTCAAGGAGAGCAAACAGGAAAGTGGAGTCAAGGCTGAGGTGAAAACAGCCATGGTCCATATCAAATGCTGGAACAGGATTGAAAGGCTGAATGAGCTATATCTGCTCCTAGTTCTTATGTGATTATGTTCTATGTACTTGTGCTGATGCTTGCTGTGAAATGAGTAAGTGATATTGGGATGCAGTGAGGTGCTGTGTGGCCCAAATGATTCATTCTTGGGATTTACCGACAGAAGCAGAAGAGGAATATACAACATTGCAACTCAAGAGTTCACTATGCATTTTTAGATTGCCTGTGACTTCTTGGTTATTTTTCAGATTGACATTTGGGCCCACCTTTTCTAACAGTAATGTTATAACAATTCCAGTTTGAGGTGGCAATAATACATAGCGCACTGCTACAGTATGGGGCTACTTCAAAGGAACTGTCTGTGAGGACCCAGCACCCAACAGGGTGAGAGCAACTCTGTTGGATAAATAATTTATCCATCTAATTGATCATGAAATTTTGCTTTCCCTTGGCAAACATTTTGAGGCTTTTATTTTCTTTCCTTTCTCATCTGCATTCATGTCTTTAGTTATTTAATGCAAGATTTATGGTGTACAGCATTTACTGCCAAGCACACTGTCAGCTTCTGATGGGTGGGTGCCTTGGGATCCTGTATAGGCTGGCAATCAATTCTGTCTTTAGACAACAGCAGTAATCATTTAGAACCTTGGCTAAATGCAACTCCCTGTTCCATCTGGCAGTCTAAATGCAGCCCAAAATTTCGCTGAGTGCAGATAATCCATCTGACCTTGGGAAATCCCACAAGCTCAGTCCGGTGTGATATCAGTGCTATACTTTAGTGCAAGTAACAGAAAATCAGGTCAATAAACCTTGTTCACTGTTACCCTATTAACATTACTGATTATTTTTTAGTGTTATTATTAGTGAAATGAACTTCTCCTGCAATCCCTCAATGGAATGTATATCCATCCTTAAGTTAAGGGACCAAAATTACTTTCAAAACACAACATCACCAATGTTCTATACAATTGAAGCAAGATGCCTTTACTTATGTCAAATATTCTTGACATGAAAACCAAAATACAATTTGACTTCCTAATTTCTTGCTGCACTAACATGTTAGCTTTTAGTGACTTCTGTACAAGGATATCAAAACTTCCAAATTTTTCACCATTTCAAAAATACTCTGCGCCTCTGTTCATCCTGTCAAAGTGGATAACTTCAAACGTATCCACATTATATTCCATCTGTCCTCGCTGTTCTTGTCCAGTTACTCAGCCTGTATGAACCCCCTTCAAGCCCTCTTTACAACATCCTAGCAATTAGGGATGAACAATAAAATCCAGCTTAGCCAGCTACATCCTTATCCCATCTTCAAATAAAAATGAAATCCTTATAACACACATGTGCAAGTAGTTTTGTGTCATCCACAAATTTGGAAATATTCTATTTGGTCTCCACATCCAAATGATTACTTGATGCTGTGAATTTCTGGGAGCCAAGCACTGATCCTTGTTATACTGAAGTAGTCACGGAGTGCTAACCAGTCAGTGACTGATTATTCCCCTAACCCTTTCATGAACCAATCTTAATTTCATGTTAATATATTATTGCCTAGCCTATGTGCTCCAATTTTGCATATTAACGTCTTGTGGGATCTTATTGAAAGTTTTCTGAAAGCCTGAACAATCTACATTCACCAGTTCCCCCTTATGAAGAACGTATTCAAAAAATTCAAACAAGTTTGTCAATCATGATTACATCTAAATCTGTAAATGGGATGTGGAATATCAAGAAGTTAAAGGTAACAAGGTGGTGTGAACTAATTGGTTAATTTGTATTCAAATGTGTACGATAGAAAATCAACCAGACAGTGGTGTGGTTTTACAATGTATAATTGGTCAAACTTTAACTAGAAACTGTGTGCCAGGGCTTCATATTAAAATATTTAATATCTACAGTGCAATAATGTTTTCTCCTTCATAAATTCATATAGAGGCTGCCAAATCAGATAATTATTTTCCAAGTGTCCACTTATTATCCCCTTTATAATAGATCTGTGTAAATTTCCCTCCTGCTAATGTCAGGCTAGAAGGTCTGTAGCTCCTTGTCTTCTTATTTCCTTCTTTCTTTAATAGTAGGGTTTTGTTTGCAACATTTTAATCTGCAGGTATCATTTCAAAATCTATAGAATTGTGAAAGATGATCATCAATGCATCCTTTCTTCATAGCCAATTCTTTCAAAGATCTGGGACATACATCATTAGGTCCCAAGGAATTGTGACTTCCAGGCTCATTAATTACATGAAAGTGCTCCAGATGTCAGTGTTGTGGGAGCTGGCAGGGTCGCAGGCATACACCTTTAGGAAGTTGTGATGATACTATGGCTTTAAGAGGTGTATGTTGTCCTGGTATTTTTTGTGAAGAAAAGTTGAGTCAGAGATAAAGTGCAATGTGCTCAAAGCCAATAATATAAGCAGCTTGTGAAGCCTTGGGTTTGTTTTAAGTTGGAACAATAAAAGCAGCCTGAATGGGTGGGGTCAGGCTCCCACAGAACCAGGATTTTTAGTTTTAGCTTTCAGCTGTTTTGGGGTATGGAAGCTGGATATGGAAGCTCTTATTCCTCTTTCTCTGCTACAGCCAAAAGCTGGGGTCCTCTTCCTGTTGCTAGAATGTATGTGAGACAATCTATGTTACTGAATATGCCTTTGCCAAGGGTGTATTTATGGGATGTTACTATATTGGAACAGTTAACTAGTAGTAGTTTATATATATATAAAATATGTATATATTATTTAGTCAAACATTTTAATAGAGTTACAGTTCATCCAATTCTTTTATTTTTATTTTGTCTGTTTTTAATTGTTTAGCTTAAAGTCGAGTAGTTAGGCCAATCGAATTCCACCTGGAATGCAATACCTTACACTTACACTTAAAATAAGAAAAAGTGAGGGTCAAGGCTATCTACTTAATATATTTTGAAGGTTTTTGGCCTTGTCCATAAAAAAGTCATTATAGTGTAAATCACCTGAACACTAATGGAACGCTAATCTTTCCTACTCATAAATTCTGCAGTGTTGTGAAAAGACTCCCTCAGTGCCATGAGTGCGCAGATGACTCACCCTTCAATATTCAGTTCCCAATCTAGGCCAGCTTGCTTCAAGTCTCAGTTATGGCCACTAGATTGTATTTATTTATCTAAATTTGTTGACCAGTTCATCTGTTTTGATTTGAGAGCTAAGTGCATTCAAATATAATGCTTTAACTTTTGTCCTTTTATTACTTTTGTAATCTTTATCATTTCTGCTGATTTACTCTTCGGTCTGCATTCTCTGTCCTTTCCTGTCATTGTCTACAATTTACCACTAATTTCCACTAATTTATTCCTCTGTTCCCTTTACCCTCTCTTTGATTCAAAACTTCCCAAATTTGGCCCTTTTATTCAAACTTTCTTTAAAACCAGTTCTACAGCATTAGTTATCCAGTCTGCAAAAATTCCAATCCCAGCCCAGTTCAGTGTAGACCATCCCATCAGTACAGTTCCCACTTTCTTCAGAATTGGAGCCAGCACAGACAGCCTTTGGCCTTGGTTGAAGCATCAACAAACTAACAGGCGTGGGAAGGCAGTAGATGCTGCAAGGTGGTAGTGGGTGCTGAGTGTGAGAGCAAGCAAACAGCCCTGAGGTATAGCCTGATTTAATCCCTGAGCCAGGTACCTGTCCCTGGGTGAGAAGTGTCTCTGCTGCCACCTTTTAATGCTCGTTACTGGTGTCCCCTACAAAGCGAATCAATGCCTCCTAAGTGACCTGCAAGTGTGTCTTCTGGGTGCTGTGAGATGTTGGCACATGCCAGATGCCAGTACCTGTTGTGAGGGGTGCATGCAGCTGGTACTCTGCGCTGCTCAGAGCAAGCTGTAACTTGTATCCGTTGTAGATTTGTTCCAGTTTCCATGTTTCTTGACATCGGGCTTATTTGGTGATTAAGAGAGAAAGTTGAATACTAATTAGGCAAGCTGAGCCATCAACAGGGCATTTAACAAGTAATAACCCCCCTGAATTGACAACTTGCCACTGCCTAGAGAGAAACTTGCCCCACTACTTGTGAAAAGCATAAAAGATGGAATGAGTTGCTCCTGATGTCAAGATAGGCCCCATTGGACTTCCCATTCAATTCTGCCACAATTGCACCATTGCCCATGCTGTTCAGACCCCTGTAAGATCCCATCCTATCATTCATGTATGGATCCCAGCGCTACCCTGCCTCCTTTTGTTTCGTGCCTAAATATTGAATACCCTTTTATTCTAGGCTTCCAGCCTTGAACACAGTGAAACCATGTTTCTGTAACAGCCACGAGATCCTACCAACTTATCTACTTTCTATCTGTACCATCAATTCACCTGCTATGTTGTGACTGCTTCATGCATTCATATAGAGTAACTTTAACTCTGTCTTTTGAACATCATTCTGCATTTGACTTTACTCAATATTGACATTTGTTTCTTCTAGCTTCCAACATTCAGCCAACCTGTCCTTACTTTTATTGAGACATTTAATTGCCAATGAAAGAACTCTTAATTGGCTCATCCCACCTCCACTGATACTTTACCCATTGCAGGGAGAGGCCCATGTCAGCTGGGTTGCCTGGCAGCTTTCTCTCGGTGAGCTGCTACCCAGAGAAGGACGGGGGAGCTTTCTCTGTGGGTCCTGTTGTTCATTGGAGGTGCCACCCAACTAAGTCTTGCTCCCTCCATTTAACCTACCCCTCCATAACCCCCAGCACCATCCTGGCCTGTCAGAACTGGCCCCTCCACCACCCACCACCCTTGCTGTATGCCAGACCCAGTGAACACCAAAAAGCTGGCTTCCATTAGCTCCTGCTCTGTGGGGACTGCAGTGGCCATTGCCCGAACCTAGTGCTGCTCGGACCCGAGAGCTGTAGGTCAATCAGATTGGCTCGGAGCTGTCGTAGTGAGAATGACCCCTTTGGATAAGTGGGGCAGAAATCTTGCCTTTAACCAGTCGACTAACGGCAGGCAGTGTTGCATTTCTCATAGATTCTTTATGAGGTGGGTCCTGAAGAATCAGCTCCATTGAGTTTTAAGCAACTATTCAATCTTAGTATTGCATTTATTTTCAAAAAGAAAATTGCTCAGGCTTTCTCTTTTCATCTAAGGTGTTATCAGGACTACTGGAATGAATTACTTCTTTAGAACTCACTGTCAAATATCAGTAATGCGTAAACCTCTATTCAATGTTTCAGCAGTCTAAGAGTTACTGAATAATAAACAAAGGCCATGTAACTTGATATATTGATCATACATTTACAGGATTGTAGGATGTAGTTCACTTACTCCTGCTAACAAAATTGAGTTACCGTGTAAGAGGAAATATCACATTAATTAAAACCTCTGAAAGCATGTTGGTTAACAAATGAGATTCCTATCATGAACTGAGCCTCACTTTTGTAAAGGACTTTATTTGAACTTTGGCTTTATTGTTTACTGACATAGAAGGCTTTAGATTATTGCCTATGGATATCATAGCTTTATCTGGACCAGTGGTGAAATGAAAACAGAGGCCCTTATTTTTGTTTCTACTTCCTGATAGCAATGATGCAATAGTACCCTAAAAGTAGCAAGCCTGAATTTATTGCACTGCTTCCATGACTGGGCTACCTGCAGATCAGGATGCAACAACGCTTTTAGAGTCATAAGTTATGAATTAGTTGAGTGTGCATCTCATATGTTCTAACCTGAGAAGCATGATGAACATATCTTAAACAAGAATTCTACAAGCTTCTAAAACAGGTCATCAGTGTTTTCCAAAAGAGCTTTGTATAAATGCTTTTCTGAGCCCTTCAAAAGCTGTCAGCTTCCGCTGGCCCATGCCTGTCACTCCAACCCCTCACCTATTATGACTGTCTGCCCTTTAATGGCAAATGTCTGACTTTGGAGCAGGAAGATTATCTCTCCCACATCTTACAATGACTGACATCTGCTCGTAAGGCCATAAGGGCAGATGTAAGCCATGTAGCCCATCAATCTTCTCTGCCATTAGAGCATAGCTGATGCAATAATCTTCACCTCTACCCTTTTGCCTTTTCCCCACAACTCTTGGTTCTGTCACTAGTTAAAAATCTATCTATCTCAGGCTTAAATATACTTAATGCTCCAGCCTTTACAGCCTTCTGTAAAGAATTTCACAGATTGGAAGTTTTCTGTTACGAGGAGAGGCTGGATAGGCTAGGACTTCTTTCGCTGGGGAGCAGAAGACTGAGGGGTGACCTTATAGAGGTCTATAAAATCATGAGAGGCTTAGATAAGGTAGATAGTCAACAGCTTTTCCCCATGGTAGGGGAGTCTAAAACTAAAGGGCGTAGGTTTAAGGTGAGAGGGGACAGAGACAAAAGGATCCAAAGAGGCAATTTTTTCACATGGAGGGTGTTGAGTGTCTAGAATAGGCTGCCAGAGGTAGTGGTGGAGGCGAGTACAATTTCATCATTTAAGAAACATTTGGATAGGTATGGGAGGAATATGGACTAAACGCAGACAAATGGAACCAGTTCAATTGTAAAAACTGGGCAGCATGGACAAGTTAGGCCAAAAGGCTTGTTTCGATGCTGTAAATCTCTCTGACTCTATGATTCACTACCCTCTCAGGGAAGAAATACCTTCTCATCACTATTTAAACAGGTGAACCCTTAATCTGAGATTATGTCCTGTTGTCCTAGACTCTCCTACATGGGAAACACCCTCTCTACCTTTAACCTTTCAAGCCCCTTAAGAATCTTGTATGCTTCAATAAAGCCATCTCCCTTTAAAACTCCAATCAGTACAGGCCCAACCTACCCAACCTCTCACATAAGACTGTTTCTTCCTACCCAGGATGAACCTAATAAACCTACACTGGACTATCTCCACAACCTGTATTTCTTTCCTTAGATGAGGTGAGCCAAACTGTTCACTGTATTCCAAATGTGGTCTAACTACTACCTTGTATAGTTTTAGAAAAACTTTCCTATTTTTTAATTGCATTCACTTAGAAATAAAAGCCAACATTCTATTTGCCATCTCTATTATCTGCTGAACTTGTACACCTGCTTTTCATGATCTACGCTTGAAGACTCCAATCTCACTGTGCTGCAACTTTGTGCAGTCCTTCTCTTTTTAAATAGTTTTCATAAATAGTCAAATAGTCTTCTGTATCCTCCTGCCAAAGTGCATAACCTTACATTTCTTGCATAATATTCCATTTGCCAGGTTTTTGCTCATGCACCTAAACTGTCTATATCTTTGTACAGACTATTTAGAGCATCTTCAATGCTTTCCTTTCCATCTAATTGTGCGTCATCTGCAAACTTGGCTACAGTATATTCATTTCCCTCATCCAAGTCATTAATATAAGTTGTAAACTTATAGCACTATTCCTGAGGCATTCCACTTGTTACCATCCAGAAATTTCCCCACTTAGCCAACTCTTTGTCTTCTATAACTTAGCCAATCCCCTATCCATGCCAATGTACTACCCTAACTTGACAGGCTCTTATTAAATCACCTAATATGTGGTACCTTATCAAAAGGTACTTTTGAAAATCCAAAAATATTACATCTGCTGCTTTCCCTTTATCTTGCAGAGACCTTGCAGAAACCCTGAAGCTGTGCTAGAGACCCCAATTTGAACAGAAGATGAACTCTTATTTAAGTAATTTCTTTTTATCCTTATTGTAAATCAAAATGGCGCTGGATTGTGGCGACAAACCATTTTTCACTGTATCTTCAAGATATACATGACAATAAATCATTCATTCATTCATCCATTCATTCATCTATCCTGCTTGTTACCTCTTCAAAGAAGTCTAATAAATGTGTGAAATAAGATTTCTCGTTCATGAAGGCATGCTGACTGCATGTGATTATATCATATATTTATAAGCCCTCAGCGATTACGGCCTTTATAATAACCTCTAATATTTTCCCAATAAGAGTTGTTAATCTAACTGTCTTATAGCTAGCTATTTATTGTTTGCTTCTCTTTATGAATAAAGATGCTATCTTGGCAATTTTTCAATCCTTCAACACTCTTCCAGAACCTAAGGATTCCTGGAAGATTACGACCAGTGCATCCACTATCCCTATAGCTACTTCCTTTAATAGCCTAGGATACATCCCATCAGGTCTGGGGTCTTATCTGTCATTAGCCTATTTAGTTTCCCTAGTACAATTTCTCCAGTGATAGTTATCATGTTTATTTCTACTCCTCCCTTTGACCATTGATTATTCAGTATTCCTGGAATACTAAGAATGTCTTCTGCCAGGAAGACTGATGCAAATTTATTCAACTCCTCTGCCATTTTCTGATTCCTTTTATTATTTCCTCAACATTGTT
Organism: Rhincodon typus; assembly: GCF_021869965.1. NCBI lineage: Eukaryota > Metazoa > Chordata > Chondrichthyes > Orectolobiformes > Rhincodontidae > Rhincodon > Rhincodon typus. The sequence continues at coordinate 14,030,872 of NC_063334.1, read as the reverse complement.
GTCTAAGGCCCTATGTTAACTTTGCCTCCTCTTTTGCTTTTAAGACATTTAAAGAAGCTCTTACTGTCTGCCTTTATGTTACTTGCTAGTTTACCCACAAAGTTTGTTTTCTCTCATTTTTGTGTGGGTATTTTTTGATTTTTAAATCTCTCCCAATCCTCTGGATTATCAGTAATCTTTGCCGCATTGTATGCTTTTTCTTTCAAATTGAGGATATCTTTAACTTCCTTGGTTAACACTTTCCTGGAATCCTCCTTCCTCACTGGAATACTTCTTTGTTATGTGTCATAAATTATTTTCTTAAATGTCTGTTATTGATCTTCAACTGTCTTTGCTGCTTTCCTTCCCCAGTCCATTCCAGCTAGTTTTACCTTCAAACCTTTATAATTACCCTTATATAAATTTACCATAGTTGTTTCCCACCCAAGTTTTTCCCTCTCAAACTGAATGCTAAATTCTACAACGTCATCATCACTGTTTCCTAGAGAACCTTTTATTCTGACATCATTCATTAAATTTGCCTCATAACACATTCAAAGTTGCCTGGTAGTGCTAGTGCCAGTGCACCGAGAACTGACACATTCCACCCATACCAATCTTTGAGCTACGCGCTTAATCCCTGGACTTTATTTTCCCTACGTCATTTCATCTGTGGCTCAGGTAATAATCCAGAGGTTATTACCTCAGAGGCTCAGCTTTTTAGTTTAGCTCCTAAATGTTGAAATTCCATCAGCAAGATCACTTTTCTAGTTCTGTCAATGTGGATGATATCTGGTTCCCTCCTCTCCTGTTCTAAGTTCCTCTCAGCTCCAAGGAGATCTCCCTAACCCCAGCACAGGGTAGGCAACATTGCCTTCCAGACTTACGGTTGCAGAGAACAGTACATATCCCCCATTATTTTGTCCCATATCATGACTACATTTCTTTTTTTTGCCCCTCACTTGACTGACTCCCTGTATCACATTGGCATGGTTAATTCACTCATGCTCACAGTACTCCCCACTTCTGTCTGCACAGTTTTGCAAAACAACAAAGGACATCTAACAAAATGGCAATATTAGTCATCAGATTTGTTAGAGTTCATGGTTGTTGTGGAGGGGGAATGAAGAGACTTCACAAGAAAGAGTTTAGGACCAGATGTTATGGTCTCTTCTCTCAGAGGGTTGTGAATCTTTGGAACACCTTGCCACAGAGACCTATGGGGTAGAGTCCTTCTGTATATTTATAGATTCCTGATCAGGAGGAGAATCAATGATCATGTTGAAAGGGCAGGAAAGTGGGTGTGAGGAATGTTAGATCAGTCATGACCCTATTGAATGCTGGAACAAGCGCAATGGGCCGAACAGCCTACTCCTGTTCCTATTTCTTAAGGCCTTAAAATTCCGTACTGGTGAAATTCTTCAGACTTCGGTTATGGATGGTTAAAATGTTAATTTTTGATGTCAGGTTGCATCCCCAAAATTCATTTGCTAATGCTGTTTATAGAATCCATTTACTAAAAGGTCTTCAAATCTAAAACAATCATCCGTGCTTTCAGAATTAAAGCAACAATGAATAACATCATCTGACATATTTTTCCAACTACAGTATCCTAACGTGTTCATTTCAGTGAATGCAAATATAAAAACAATTCATTTTCCAGAGATTTCAGACTAGCCTGTTTGAAAACATTTAATTTGAAGCAATTAGATGCAGGAACTTAAGCTTGTTCAACAATCATCCTCTTCTTTCTAAATCGTCAACTATTGATTGAAGCATGGGAAGGTAGAATGTGCCTATTTTAAACTGACATCACTAAATGTACTGGAACTCTAGTTCAAAACTGAATACTTGATCCAGTAAACGAGACACAATTTTCTATAATAATTTTGTAGATTGGGTTGACATGGCATAATATAATCTTCAGTATTTTAACTGATAATAAACATGTGGTGTGATCTGGATATAACATAAACATCGTTCTACAGCTAACATAATTTAAAATATGCCCAAGGCTAAGATCTAATTTGATTAACCATTTGCATTCTAAACAGTCTGTCACCATTTGGTTTTCTTTCTATCCATTCAAAGGTCACCTTATGCTGTTTTTTTTATTCATCCCAGTTAACAACTTCTACCCATCTTCTACTTTTATTGCGGAAAAGAAAGCAGTCTGTAAAATCAATGTCTAACTGAATACCTTTTGGCCTTTATTTTTCTTGATGTAGAAACCATATTGGCTTTCACTGTGGGTTTGCTGCTTTACTCATTACATAGTTTTACATGAATAATCAAAATGATGCCAGTGTATCTCCTTGAGGAATTTCTGCTTATGCAGAACTGATTTTTATTCACTCTGCTTCTGGTAGAATGTGACTACCAACAAATTTTTACTCGCTCACCCGTGCCCTTGCTGTGCCTTGCCTGAGTTTTGCCATATGAAAGAATTCCATTTTGGTCTTAGTTTTGCATTTTAAAATTCTGATAGAGAAGTCCCGAACTTCATTCAAACCAGAATATCTTAACAAAGGCATGAAGAGGGCTGTCACTCAAAGGACTCATCAGTGGCTGCCTTGAGGAATTTCAAAGCACACATCAAACACGTAACATAGTCTCCCTTAGACATAAGAACTTTATTTCCCCATCTCCCTCTTCCAGATAAAGCAACATTTCCTTAATCCATTAACTATCTTGTAATATGACAACACATCAGCTTTCACCCATTTCTGTGCCAATAACCTGAGTGAGTAACTTCACACAAAATAAACTATTCTATCCAATATAACTCCTCACCTCCAAAGCTGAACGCTACTTCACATTCCACTTTAGTTCCAGTTCACTTTGAACTATTTTCACATATTCTAGCTTTTCCCTTTGGTAAAATCTGAGAAGAGCACAATATGCAGGAGCAGAATCAGGCCATTCGATCATGGCTGAGATTTTTCTCATTCTCCTGCCTTCTCCCTGGAACCCCTGGGTCTAGGCCCGAAACGTCAGCCTTCCTGCTCCCATGATGCTGCCTGGCCTGCTGTGTTCATCCAGCTCTACACCTTGTTATCTCAGATTCTCCAGCATCTGCAGTTCCTACTATCTCTAATCAAGAATTTATCTATCTTTGTTTTAAATACACTCAATGAATCTGCCTACACAACCTTTTACAGCAATGAGTTCCACAGATTCACCACCCTCTGGCTGAAGAAATTCCTCCTCATCTCACTTCTAAAGGGTTGTCCCTTCACTCTGAGATTGTGCCCTCAGGTCCTAGTGTCTCCTACGAGTGGAAATATGTTCTCCATATCCACGCTATGCAAGCCTCTCAGTATTCTGTATGTTTCGATCAGATTCCCACTCATCCTTCTAAATTCCATTGAATACAGGCCCAAGGTCATCATATGACAGGCCCTTCATCTCTGGATCGTTCTTGTAAACCTCCTCTGGACCCCCTCCGTCACATCCTTCCTTCGATAGAGGGCCTAAAACTGCTCACAATATTCCAAACACATTCTGACCACAGCCTTATACAGCCTCAGCAGTAAATCCCTGGTCTTGAATTCTAGCCATCTTGATCCGGCTTATCTGCTCATAATATACAAATTAAATTGAAACTGTTCTATCTCTTGTACAGCAGAGAGCTGCTACTGATTACATTTCTGCAATTTGTCCCTACGAAGGGATACCGTGAAAGGGAGGGCTGGAGTAAAATAAGATCATTCTTCTGTTCTGAAGAAGGCTCACTGAACTTGAAATGTTAAATTGCATTGTCTCGCCACATCTGAGTTTCTCCAGCAATTTCTGTTTTTGTTTCAGAGACGGCTAGAGGCCTGTTGGGTGCAGCTGTTGAAAGAGATAGTAATATCTGACAGGTGAACATCTATTGCCATTCCATTGGACGTTTAACTTGGGCCCTGACTAACAAACAGGATAGCGGGTCTAAACGATACACATCAGATTCTTAAAACTTAGAGAGAAAGCAGCAGGCATTGTTGCAGACAGAATCTGGATTTCTGAATCAAATACAGAGAACATTGGACAAACTCAGCAGGTATGGAGAGAGAAACAGAGTTAGCATTTTGTATAACTCTTCAGTAGAGCTGAAAGATGTTGGAAAAATTTTAAAAAATATTTTTGACAGAGATAGACAACAAACGACAAAGGCATTGTTAATAGTGGAGAAAGAGAAAAGAGATATAAAATGGTTGTAAATTAAAGCGTGAAAGGGAGAGAGTGGGCCCTCTCTGCTAAGAACAAAGTAAACAAGATGCAAACAAGACAAGGCTATGGGGGAGAGGGGTGCAGAGAAGGTAAGAAAAATGAAGAACAGACAAAAAAAAAACCCAAAGAACTGCAGATGCTGGAAATCAGAAACAAAATCAGAAATTCTGAAGAAGGGTCATTGAACTTGAAACGTTAACACTGCTTTCTCTCCACAGATGTGGCCAGACAAGCCGAGTTGTTCCAGCTATTTCTGATTTTGTTATTGAATTCAATATTGAGGCCTTGAGTCTGTAAAGTTCCGAAGTGGAAAATGAGTTATTGTTCCATGAGCTTGTGTTGAGATTTGTTGGAATATTGCAGCAAGCCCAGGACAGAAATGGTGGCAAGATTGTCTGGAAATCGTCAGTTTCCAAGGTATTATCTACACTCTTATCTATTGCCATCAGCATTGTAATTTCTGCAGAGCTATGGGAACAAATCAGCTACTACTTCAGCAGTGCAGCCCTCTGTGTGAAATCCAAGGCCAATGGCAAACATACAACTGGTTAAAAAATACAGAAATTACTGGAGAAACTCAGTAGATCTGGCAGCACCTGTGGAGAAGGCAGAATTAATGTAATGAGTCCAGTCAGCCTTCTTCTGACATTATTCTGAGTTTATATACAATGATAAAATTGATTTAAAATGGATTAATAAGTTTATGTGGGTACTTCTTCTAAGAAACTGTGCCTTTATATCCAACTTAACAAGCTAATGAAATGTAAAGAAATGTTTAGATCTCCATAAATTAGTTGGATTGAAAAATCATAATTTAATGGCACGGATTCAGATTTAGATTCAATTTCACCCACCTGCTGATGATTTTTAAACCATGTTTGGCCAGAAATTAGGTTTGCAACAACAGTAGAACTGTCTGTTTTAGCCATCATTTCTCTGTGCGTGCACAATTAAATACATACATTCAGAAGTTGCACCCAGTGATATCCTGCTTCTCCATAGGGTATGGGTCTGAAGTTGTTGCGGATAGAAATTTTCCAGAAATCATTGAATTGATGAAAACTTCCACTTTTTTACATTGTTGCTCTACCAGTAAAAAAAGCCCTTGAAAAATTATGCTGCATTGAATAGGGTACAATAGGGTTGTTAATGGATTACTAAGTTTGTAATTATTTATAAACAATCTCATTGGCACTGAGAAGTTACTTTCATATTTGTCAAACATCATATTTCTAGATTTTAAGACAATTTCATGATTTTACAAATCATATCTGTCAGATGGATTTATGGTAGGGGGCAGGATAGGTAGAGGGGATGTGAGGAAACAGTGAATGGGTCCTCTGTACTAAGAACAAAGTAAACAAGACAGGAGTGTTGGGTGGTGCGTTGGGGGATGTTGAGGGGGGCAGAGAATTTAAGAAAATGGAGAACAGACATAATGCGGTCGGTTTCTGAAGTTATTGAATTTAGTATTGCGTTATCTAGGCTGTAAAGTATCTAAGTAGAAAACAAGGGTGATAGGAATCTAGAACACACTGCCTGTAAGGGTAGTAGAGGCAGAAACGCGCATTATATTTAAGAAGTACTGAGATGTGCAAGGCTGTGGGCTAAAGTGCTGGAACATGGGATCAGAATATTTAAGTGGTTGTTTTTGATTGGTGCTAACTCAATGGGACAAAGGGCCTTTTTCAGTGCTGCCAATCTCTATGACTCTATCTATGATTCTATGCTGGGGATTCCTATGCTGTTATTGAAAGCTTTCGGCATAAGACCCTGAAATAACTCCTCAGAGACTGGTATGCTGTCACCAAATCACCCTTTTCTTTACGTGTGGAGAATTATTGACACTGATCCTGCTCTCTCAAAGCCAGCTCTCAGAGTGAGAAGAACCCCTGACGCTCCTGTTTGTATCTGTCAGCCAGGGCTCCCTGATTGGGCCAGGTTAACAGCCCCAATCAGGGAACTCATACTGTATGTGGTCCACCTGGCTGACCTTGTTACAATCACAACAGACCCACCTCAGAGAGTTGCAGCCAATCAGCAGCAATTACACTAGTGACAACTGGAGAACAAGGAGACTACAAATTCTAAGTCCCAGAATCAGAAACCTAGTAAGTGGGGGTCTCATTTTAGGAAGCAAAGTGAGACCCCAATGAGGTGTTTTGGGTCTTGATTGTAAGGCCAGAAAAGGTTTGAGTACTTGCAGGGGGGCAGACATTTTCAAGGTGGGCTGGGGGTTGGGGTTGATGTGGAATGTAGCCACTTAAGGTGGGTTCTCCGTCTACTTTTCATCCTCGAAACAAGGGGGGTATGTTGGGTGTCTCCAGCTTGAATTTCTCAAAATTGAGGCTGGGCAAGTATTGGCCACTAAAGGATCTCCACTAGGATAAGGATACCCTTATCAGTCCACATTAACATTGCCAACATCTTGAGGCACGCAGGAGGGTGGAGGGAAAGTTACGCAGCACATTTTACAGCCCTGTAACCAGCTAACACACTGGCAGGGGAACATACAATTATGCTTTTCTTTTCATTTGTTTACAATATTTCAGCTTCCAATCTAATCCCATTGGTAGGTTCCAACCTTCACCCATAATGTACATACTTACCTCATCTCAGGAGCATTGGAACTTCTAAACATTTTATTCACTGGATTATAGCCACTACTGCCTTAGAAAAGTGACATGGTTTCTGTGACAGTTCACTCAGAAGTTGCCCCGTGTGGATTTCTGGACTGCATCAATGCAGGATTCTTTCCAATACAAATTCTGGCCAGAAACATCCGGGGAAAGCAATTTTCTTTTGTCCAATCTGCATTGGAAATAATGTTTGCAGTGCAGATGGGACAATTTGAAAATTGACATTGTGAATTGTGCGTATAAAGGTGAAATTCATGCCTCAAAGATTGCTGGGTCTTTGTGAGTAGCTTTCTTCAAGGTCAGGTGAGCACTGTCACTTCACTGCCAGGCCATTATGTGCACGAATCATGTCCAATTCACATAAATTAGGCTACAATGTTGTTCTCTGTACTAACTAAGCCATTTTAAAAGGTGTGCACAGTCAAGAATTGTTGCAGAGATTTCCTCACAATTAAAGTGGCCTCTTACCTGAATTTCTGCTCTGTTTCAAACCCGCCAATTTGAAATATTAATATTTCTGAATGAGAAAGGTTCGTGTGTAATACTGGGCAATATTGCTCAAGCAATCAAGTTATGATTGTGTCAGTCTTTGTTTTTGTATATTGTGATTTTTATAACTTATCCAAATAAGGAAGATCAACAATGGAAAAAAGTGAACAACAAAGTTTCTTATTTAAGCAACCAGTATTTGCATCAAGCAGCTCCTGATGAGACACAATAAAATTTGATATAGAGAATCGGCCTATAGTCTCTGCTAAAAATACGCCTCACAAAAACACTCCTATTACATCAGTTTGATATTTTTCATATCCCACACCTGTACCCAGCCATCTCTTGCACCTCATCAATGACCATCTATTCCAGTCAGAAATAGAAATGTTCACTGGTGACTGCTGCCTGTTCACATTGACAACTAACGTTTGCATCGTGCAAGTTGCCAGGTAATGGACATCTCCAATAAAAGGGAACATTAATGACCTCCCCTTGACATTCAATCCAATTTCAATCACTGAACCCTCTACCAATCAACATCCTTGGATTTGCCAGTCACCAGAAATTCAATTAGACCAGCCATATAAATACTTCACAAGAACTGGTCAGAGGTTGCGAATTTTCTCACTGTTGGACTCCCTGAAGTCTGTCAACCATCTACAAGGCACAAATCAGGATGTGATATGAAATACTTTTCACTTACCTGTATGGTGCAACTCCAACAATACTCGAGAAACTCAACACCATCTGGGACAAAGCAACTTCCTTGATGGGTATACCATCCACCACCTGAAAAAAATCCATCAACAAGTGTGAAAGTAGTGAATACAATTTGCAAGATGTGCTGCAGCAACATGCCAAGTTATCATTGACAATATCTCTCAATCCATAATCTCTACAATTTGGAAGGCAGCATATGTATCGGATTAGGATCACACATGCACATTACAAAAATTAACAGTCAGTCACTGTACAGTCAGAGTCAAGCTGTTCTCTCCCTAATGGGTGAGGAGCCAAGGTATCCGGGCACCTGTCTTATTTCATTCTGCCCTATTGCGGGTCCATTTTTCTCCAGGAATCAAAGAGAGAGAGAGGCAGGTATTAAGGGAGATTAAAATGGGTGGCATAGCTGTTATTTTGATGCAGATGGGGACTTGTCTGAAGTGAGTTCTTGTGCAGTGCAAGGGGTTGGTGGTGTTGGGGACTGAGAGCGACTATGGGAAGATGTTGCTGGCAATAGAGAGAGTGGTAGAGCGTGAGGCTTGGTAGGCGATGGATGCACTAGCAGGCCAAAGCAAGTGCAAGATACCAGACAGAAGATGGTGACATTTACACTGGTGGAATGGAGAAAGTCGATGACCTTCTTCCTACAGCGCTGTGCATTCCAATCAGCTGAGACTGCTCCAGCCCGGGTGGCAACCCGGTGTCAGATTGGGCATGGTTTGGTGCTGCGGCATCCACTTCTGGTCCTGGGGGAAGAGGGAGTCCCACATCTGCATCACCCCATCCAATGACCTCCAAGTCCCTACATGCAAAACAGGCTGCCAATTCCCCATTCTATGCTACGCAGGGTAGTTTAATCTTAGTAGGATAATAGGTCGGCACAACATCGTGGGCCAAAGGGCCTGTACTGTTCTATGTTCTATGCTATGTCCAGGGGCAAACATTAGAAACACACTGGGCAGCGTGGGATAGGTAGTTAATGAGGCACAATTGGTAAAAATATGAGAATCCCTCCAAAAAGCTCAATGCAATTCGCACTTAGCCAAAACAAACATTTTTTCAGTCCTTGTTGTTTCCTGCAGTTTTATAATATAAGCTTATGCTTTTGTTTACGGGAATTGTTTAATGATAGAATTTCATTTGTACCTTCTGCCAGGTAATTACCATTTCTAGAACAAAGGACATCTTTTACTACAAGCTTCATTAGTTATATAACGTGTATATGAGATCTGCTGTTTTCCATTTAAACATTTACAGCTATTGGCAGCGCTGAATAGTTTATTGGATAAGTGTTTAATATGCATGAAAAGAAAAATCTGGCTCCTTTGTTCATCAGCTTGTCTAAGGTAAATACACAGCATTACACTCTTGTAGATGTAACCTATCTTTTTATCAAAACACTTAATTTAAATTTGAGAAAGATTTCTTCTATGGCTGCATGAAATCTAGTTGATAAATCTGAAAAATGACTTATTTGCCATAAATCATGAAGTTTGTGTAAGTTAGGTTCACCGCAGTTCTGCATTGGCAATTTTTATGATTTTGTCAAATTCTAGATTTCTCAAAGAACTGACTGGTTCTTTTTTTTAATATTGTGCCATACAGTGGGGCAGCACAGTGGCTCAGTGGTTAGCACTGCTGCCTCAAAGCGCCAGGAACTCAGGCTTGATTCCAGCCTCAGGCAACTGTCTGTGTGGAGTTTGCACAGTGTGGACTTGATGGGCCGAATGGCCTGCTTCCACACTGTAGGGAATCTGTGATTCAATTACTTTGGTGATATCATTTCGAAGCAAAGTGAAAGTTTAAAATATAAATTAAAGCTGGTTCTTTGTGCTATTCTTCCTTTGTGCTATTCTTAATAAGTCCTTACACGATTTTTTCTTAGGATTCGATGTCAGGGTCAAATGGGATCTCTCAGCTAACCAAATAATGGCTGAAAGAAGGCGTTGATGAACAATAAAGATTTCTCTCGAAGTTGGAGAGCCAGCGGAAGGCCCTTGAGCTATAGCCTGTGATTGAGTAAGACCAAGAGATTGTGCTTCCTTCTTGAGGCACAGTATCTATAATGAGAAATGCTTTTTCTTTCATTAAGAAAATAGCCTCACCAATCAGGCCACAGTTCATGACTTTGGACAGGCAGGAACATCCTGAAAGCTGGGCTGGTGCTTTGTCACCTAAACCGCGGCCAAGAAACCAATTGCTTGCACTTCCCTACTCTCCCCTTTCATGACTTTGTAGTGATTGTAACAAGGTCAGCCAAGTGGACCTCATAGAATATCAGTTCTCTGACTGGCGCCGTTAGCCTGGTCCAATCAGGGAGCCCTGGCTGACAGATATAAACAGGAGTGTCAGACACTTTGTTCACTCTGAGAGCTGGCTCTGAGGGAGCAGGATCAGTGTCAAGGAATCGCTATGTGTAAATAAAAGGTGACTTGGTGATGGGATACTGGTCTCTGTGCAGTTATTTCACCTTTATGCTAGAGAGGGAGAGTTCCTGGAGACAGCAGGTCCTGGAGCTAACAATGCAGCTTAGTTCGGTGGGACTGTGTGATGGTGGTTTCCCTGAACCTTCCTTCTTCTGCCCAAATGAACGTCTGGTTTGTAAATCCAATCTCCACCTTCATGACCCGTTGCCAATTGAAGTCTAAAAGTGGCCATTTAAAAACATCCTATTCATAAGTTCATAGTCATAGAGTCATGGATTCATACAGTGCAGAAAAAGGCCTTCTGCCCATCAGATCTGTACTGACATAACTACCACTAAAGACATGCTAATTCCAACTTCCGGCAGTTATTCCACTTATCCTTGAATGTTATGATATGTCAAGTGCTCATCCAAACTTTTTTAAGGTTGTAAGATTTCTGGCCTCTGATACCTTCCCGAGCAGTGCATTCCAAATTCTGACCACCCTCTGAGTGAAAATGTTCCTTTTTTTCCCAAATCGCCCTCTGAATCACCTGCTCCTTACCTTAAAGCTATGCCCCCTTGTGATTGAACCCTCAACCAAGGGGAACAGTTACTCTCTATTCACCCTGTCTGTACCCCTCATAATCTTATACACCTCAATTATGTCCCCTCTCAGTCTTCTTTGCTCTAGAGAAAACAATCCAAGCCAATCTAGTCTCTCCCTATAGTTCAGTTTCTCCATTCCAGGCAACATCCTGGTGAACCTCTTCTATACCCATCTAGTGCTATCACATGCTTCCTGTAGTGAGGTGATCAGGACTGCACACAGTATTCCAGCTGTGGCCTGTGCTCTGTACAACTCCAACATTACCTCAACCAAAAGAACTGTGGATGCTGGAAATCAGAAACAAAAGCTGAGGAAGGGTCACTGGACCTGAAATATTAACTCTGGTTTCTCTCCATAGATGTTGCCAATCCTGCTGAGCTTTTCCAGCATTTTTTTTTCTTTTCCCTTTATCCAACATTACTTCCTGGCTCTTATATTCTATGCCACAACTGAGCCTTCTTAACTGTCCTGCCTGGGCAGCAATTATCCCAATTCCAGGAAGATAAAATAAGAATCAGCCCATCTGACTGGTAAACTAGTGAGGCCAGACTGTCAGTAAAGGGGAAAGTTAGATGCACAGGTTAGTTTAATCTCCACTGGTTTGTGGCTGACCAAGGGACCAGACATAAAGCAAGAATGTAGCTGCTGAAAGCCACCCACCTGTCCTTGCTCCTGATTTCACCGCAATCCTCTCACTGTGCATCACAGCACCAAAAATCACTGCCCCCTTCGAGAAAATCACTTCCTGAGACCTTAAACTGTTTTTTTTTAATCCCCTGCTTCTTCCAAAATAAAATGAAAACTACCTGCTTGTGGCTGCAAGTTGAAAAAAATCCATATTTCAAAGCAGCCTGTTGATACAATCATAAGTACCGCCAGTACAATATTATTAATCTTTGACTGCTTTCCAGAACCAATCATCATTATCACAATGGGGAAGCTATAAGTTAACACTTTGATTGATAGTTCAAAGTGATGATTCAAGAATTAACTGCCTTTGCTATGGGATGCCTAATTCCATCCTGCAAACTCCACAACCCAACCTCCCAAAATGGTAATCAGGTCACTTGAACTGATTGCATAAACCTGGAATTTTCCTATCTGGAGCTACTTATCAATGGATTAAAAATCTATTCTTTTGTGTAAAACATAACATTAAATCTATTTGTTTCTGAACTTTCTATTGCAGCTGGTTTTTTTCTCTTTGCTAAATTGTTCTTTCTCCCTAACTGCGCGATCAATGTTCTTCATAATTTGGAATACCTCTGTTATGGTCCCTTTGAACTTTTGTGTTCTGAGAAGATCAATCCCAACCTTTCCAATCTCACCACATCATTTTTGTCCCCTATCCCTGACATATTTGTGTCAAAGTCATACTACCTTCTCCAAAGAATTGACGCCTTTCCAAGTGTTATAAATACGTTACACTAGGTCAGGCCAATCGAGGATTTGTAAAGGTTTAACATGCCTTGTGTGTTTTGTTTTCAATGTCTTTATTTAGAAAGGTAAGGATTCAATATACATTCTTAGCCACCTCATCAATTAGCCATATGATCTGCAAAAAAATTGTGAATATGCAATCCCAGATCCCTATGCTCTGGTGCATCACTGAGGAAATTGAGGGTAATGGGATAAGGCAAGAAAGTGGAGTGGAGGATTATGAGATCAGCAATAATCTCATTAAATGGCAGGAGACTTAATAGGCAGAATGGCCTGCTTCTGCTTCTATGCCTTATCATTTTATGGAATCCCTCAAAGTGCATCACATCCCTGTTATCTTCTTTAAATTGCATTTTTTAAAATTCAGTTGTGGGATGTGGGTGTCACTGGCTGGCCAGCATTTATTTACTGTTCCTACTTGTCGTTGAGAAGGTGGGGGTGAGCTGCCTTCTTGACCCATTACGGTCCATGTGCTGTAGGTAGACCTAAAACACCCTTCCGGAGGTAATTCCAGGATTTTGACCCAGCTACAGAGTGTCAGTGGTGGAGGTAGTGGATGCTTGTGGATGTGGTGCCTATCAAGCAGGCTGCTTCAGCCTGGATTGTATCAAGCTTCTCAAGTATTGTTGGAGCTGCACTAATCTAAGCAAGTGAGAAGTATTCCATCACAATTCTGATTTGTACTGTGTAGATGGTGGACAGGCTTTGGGGAGTCAGGAGGTGAGTTACTCACTGCAATGTTCTTAGCCTCTGACCTGCTTTTGTAGCCACTCTGTTTATACAGTGAGTCCAGTTGAGTTTCTGGTTAATAGTATGTTGATAGGGGGGGATTCAGTGATGGTAACACCATTGAATGTCAAGGGCCTTTTATGAGAGATGTTATTGTATGAGAAATGGCCATCGCCTGACATTTGTGTGGTCTGAGTGTTACTTGCCACTTGTCAGTCCAAGCCTGGATATTGTCCATATCTTGTTGCATTTGAACATGGACTGCCTCAGTATCTGAAGTGTTGCGAATAGTGCTGGAATTTGTGTAATCATCGGCAAGCATTCCCAACTTGTGGTGCCTTGCTTTTTAGTGCAGATACCAAGCCAGGCAGCTTGTCATGGTTGTCATCAGTCAAGGAATGGACAAGTTGCTCAATTGCACCGCAGCTGAGTCAGTGTTGCTGGATGACACTTGGGGAGGCAATGGCCTAGTGGTATTATTGCTGGACTGTTAATCTACAGACCCAAATAATGTTCTGGGGACCTGGGTTCGAATCCTGCCATGGCAGATGGTGGAATTTGATTTCAATAAAATACCTGGAATTAAGAATTTAATGATGACTGTGAGTCCATTGCCGATTGTCAGAAATACCCATCTGGTTCACAAATGTCCTTCAGGGAAGGAAACTGCCATCCTTACCTGGTCTGGCCTACATGTGACTCCAGACCCACAGCAACATGGTTGACTCTTAATTGTCCTCTGGGCATTTGGGGATGGGCAATAAATGCTGCCTAGCCAGCGACGCCCTCATCCCGTGAATGAATGAAAAAAAACAAAGCCTCATATCTGCACCATGTAACAGTTACATATGCACTAAACATATTGCATTTGCTTCAAGTGAATGGTCATGTCTTGAAGTCTAAGGGAAGTAGTCCTCAGAAAGTCAAGGAAGGCATCTTGCAGGAATGGAGTCCCAGCATGTAAAGTCAAGAGTATTCTCCAACATCAGTCCAGGGCTTGGGCACGGTCAGTTGTCTACATGAAGTGGTCAGTCAGGATTCTTACTTGTAGGGTGAAGAGCCAGATGTTGGGCACCCCATGACCTGCCTTGGCTCTGTCTGCCTGTTTTAGAATGAGGCAAAGGGAGGGATTGAGTGAGATGAAGGCACAGCTGGTAGTGCAGTGACAGGCAGGAGGAGAACAATGGAGTGTCCATGTACGTGAGTAGGAGGCACAGAGGCACTGTCGGGTCAGTAATCTGGGGGCAATTTGGTGTGAGAGTGCGAATGAGGCAAGGTGTTGCAGCAAAATTGAGTGTGTTAGGCCATGAATCTCAGAGGCAGGTGTGTACAGTGGAAGAAAGAGAGACTGTGTCTGTAGTAGCAGAGGGAAGATATTGGCAATTACTCCAGTGGAGTGGAGAATGACATTGACTTTCTTGCTGTTCCTCTGGATGGTTGAGACTGCACTGAGCAGAGTGGATACCTCGCACTTGGCTGGCAGGGTGTGATGTTGTGGCATCCTCTGCTGGCCATGGGGAAAGCGGAAGGCCATCTCTACTCTGCATCAGCCAATCCACTAGGACCCCCAGGTCCCTGTCCACAAAGCATGGCACCAACTTCCCCTTACCTGCCATCACCTGGGCAAAGGTGACGAATCATGCAGGGCATCTTAGCATTTGACCTGGTGCACAATGGCCATTTAAAGATGGCACAGATGCCAGGAATCCCAGGACATCCTGGTGGGGTAGTGAGTGAGAGAATTGGGCTAGCACTGGATAAACAATAGCCAGAGTTGTAGAGGCTTAGTTAATGGGGGATAGGAACATCAAAAGCCTTGAGCTTGTTCCACCATTCAATGAGATCA
This sequence comes from Rhincodon typus, assembly GCF_021869965.1. NCBI lineage: Eukaryota > Metazoa > Chordata > Chondrichthyes > Orectolobiformes > Rhincodontidae > Rhincodon > Rhincodon typus. The sequence goes on along the minus strand of NC_063334.1, from coordinate 14,015,798 downwards.
TAGTTGATCTGTGGCCTAACTCCATATATCTGCCTTTGGCCTGTATCCCTTGATAACTTTGCTTAATAAAAATGTGTCATTCTCAAAGATTTAAATTTAACAAATGATCCACTGCCATTTGTGAAAGAGAGTTCCAAACATCTGTCACCCTTTGCACGTAGAAATGTTTCCTAACGTCTCTCCTGAATGGTCTGGCCCTAATTCTCAGACTTTGCCCCTAGTTCTAGAAACCCCAACCAGTGGAAATGGTTTACCTCTATCTCCCCTGTATTTTCATTGTTACTATCTTGAAAACTTTGATTAGATCACACCTTAACCTTCTAAGTTCTGGAGAAAACAAGCCTAATATGCATAAAAACTGAAAGAACTGCTGACGCTGTAAATCAGAAACAAAAACAGAAATTGCTGCAAAAGCTCAGCAGGTGTGGCAGCATCTGTGGAGAGAAATCAGAGTTAACGTTTCAAGTATCATTCTTCAACAGTTACACTGTATTCCCTTTAAGTCTGGTGTTAAGATCTGCTCACAGTACTCTAGGTGGAGTCTAAGCAGTGTTTTGTTGGGGATAATTGCAAGAGAAAACTCATTTGGCCTTGTTGAGAGAAGCCCTCCATGAAACTCAATAAGTATGGCACTTAGCTAATTTCTGTTAAGATTCATCTCACTGTTTTTGAATGCGTTCAGCCCAGATTACTTAGAGGATTTATTTTGAGTTTGTGAATGATTAAAGAAACTAGCATTATTTCATTTGCACTCAGGTCCTGGGAGAGTAATGTTCCAGCAGGAATTCTTGGACTTTACATATGTTGTTTTTCTTTCTTCACCTTTGCTCTCATCTCAAAATGGCGACCCGCGTCATTTCTGTTTCAAACCTGCTCTCAAGGAGCTCGGCATCTTCTCGTATACGAAACATTTATTTCTCTTCATCATCGATAAATCACATCCAAAATTTAAATACTGTTCCCACATCTAGGAGGATGCTTTATAGCCTGTTTATGAACATTCTCCATTCAAGGTCTAATAGAAAGAAGTTAGTGTTTTCCATGTTCTCATACTCTAGTCATCAAAATATCAGTAATGATTTTCTTCTGGAGCATTTTGTTGCCAGAAGTAAGTTAGAGCAGGGTTTCCACCTGCTGTTCCGAACTTGTTGTCTCTCTGACCTTGACCATGAATCCAGGCTGAAGTTAACTGATGTACCTTGGGTGGTCTCATCATGGCGATTCCTTCTACAGAGGGAGCTCATCACAAATCCCAGGAATCATGAACAATCAAGTCCTGGACTCTTTTGGAGTTCACTTGTTTGTTCTTGCTGTTGATGGCTAGAATTATATATTTGTACCATAAATAGTAAATAAACAAGCATACTTTCCTACCCTTTGGAGCCATAGAGTCATAGAAATCTACAACATAGAAAAAAAACCCTTCTATCCATCAAGTCCACACCGGTCAGAAACAACCATCAAACCATTCTCCCCCCATTTTCCAGCACTTGGCCCATAGCCTTGTATGCCTTTGCATCACAAGTGCAAGGTTCAGAAGGTGATCCCAGGTATGGAGGGATTGTCTTATGAACAAAGCCTAAACAGTTTGGGACTGTACTCATTGGAATTTAGAAGAATAAGAGGTGATCTCATTCAAAAACAGATTCTCAAGGGAGTTGACAAGGTAATTGCTGGGAGGATATTTCCCTTCATGAAAGAGTCTAGGACCAGAGCGCATAGTCTCAGAGAAAAAGGGCACCAATTTATGACTGAGATGAAGTGGAATCTCTTCTCTCAGAGGGTTGTGAGTCTTTAGAATACCTTGCCACAGAGACCAGTGGTGGCAGAGTCCTTGCGTATATTTAAGTCTGAGATAGATTTTTGATCAATTGGGGAATCAAGGGTTATGAGGCAAATGCAGGAAAGTAGATGTGAAGATTGTTGGGTCAGCTGTGATCCTATTGAATAGTGGAGCAGGCTTGATGGGCCGAACCACCTACTCCTGTTTCTGTGTCCTATGGTCTCATGAACATTGTTGATGGTTGGAAAAACCCATCTGGTTCACTAATGCCTTTTAGAGGAGGAAATCTGCAATCTAGCCTACATGTGACTTCAGAACAAAGTAATGTGGTTGACTCTTAACTGCCCTCTGGGTAATTAGGCAATAAATGCTGGCCCATCCAGCAACACCTTCATTCCATGAATGAATAGAAAGAGAAAGGATTTTCAGCAAGGACCAGTTTACTCCAAATCAGCTGGTCAACATTTAGAGTTATACACCATGGAAACAGACCTTTGGTCCAACTCATCATATTGACCAAGTTTCCCAAACTAAACTAGTCCCACTTGCCTGCATTTGGGCCTTATCCCTCTTGGGTAGTACCCTTCTCCTGTTCCTGTTTCTTAGGAAGTATGTAGTCCTGCAGGAAAATTGGACATATTGTATGGTGAGGTGAAATGAAATGTCTATATATCCGCATCTATTGACAGCTTAATACTGTCATAATTACAATAAGAACTTGCCAACAGCTGATACCTTTGATTGATCAATTGCCTTCATTTATTTATAGTGGTTTTATCTCAAAGTGAAAACCTACATCATCTCTGTTTTCAAGCCTAGAAACTCAATGTCTTCTCACATTTCTTTTTCTGCATCAAGTATTTGTTACTCTCAGTAAACCTCATCCAAAATGTAAATATTGCTCCCATATCCAGAATATGCTTCCAGTTCCTCATTTCAGTTTCAGGACAAAATATCAGGTAAAATACTTTATCACTTGATCATCAATCCCTCTTTATATTTCAACTCATTCCTCTCAGGATTTTAAATCCTGTTGAATTCCAAAGCTGAGTTGGGGGGATTGGCTTTCATCACAAATTAGACAAAGGTCGACTTTCTTGCAGGGAAGGAACACCAGAGTAAAAAGTGATTGCTTTAAAGAAACAAAAGAGTCTCTGATGTTTAAGGATGCAAGTTACCCATTGTAATCATTTCACCTTGAAATGGAGGTAAGGAGATAGGTAAAAGCAAGCCTACCAAAAATCATGAGAAATATGCATAATTTAGTGGTAAATGCATTTCCGAAATTACTTATTAGTCTCTCTCTCAGCTCGTAGTTAGACTAACATGAGCTTTTCAGTCTTGATTTATTTTAATTTATGCCAGCAGCATTCCAATGGGAATTTCCCTCTCTGGTGTTTCAGAAAAAGAATGAAAACCAGCAAAGGTAAACCAAGCTGGTTAGACTCCAGAAGTTGTGTTTGTACAGGTACGACACATCTCCAGAGCACGGATAATGTAACTTGCTCTGGGAAATGATTGGAATTCAGATTGCTGGTAGTGTAAAATGATACTGTCTGTGCTTTTTCCTTGAACCCGCAGTTTTAAGGCTTCTTAAATCAAAATTTGTATCATTTGGGCACCATGGTGGCTCAGTGGTTTGCACTGTTGTCTCACATGCCAGGGACCTGGGTTCAATTCCAGCCTCAGGTGACTGTCTGTGTGAGTTTGCACATTCTCCCTGCTTCAGTGTTGGTTTCCTTCTGGTGTTCTGGTTTCCTCCCACAGTCCTTAGATGTGTGGGTTAGCTGGATTGGCCATGCTAAATATGGAGTTACAGGGCTAGGGTTGGAGGGTGTGGATCTGTGTGGGATACTTTTCAGAGGGTTGATGCAGATTCGATGGGCTGAATGACCTCTTATGCACTGTAGGAGTTCTATGGGTCTTCATTCTTCATAACCTTCACTTTGATTTATGAATATACCAAAAGATATGGGCCGAAAGATAAGGACTTTCTCACTACTGCATTCAAATTCCTGCTGGTTTCACACTGGTGTGAATTTGTCTGCTAATAGAGATGACTTCTGTTAAATTTGCCCGACTGTAATCAGCAATCATAATTCTGACTCCCTCAGAGTAGTCAGTTCAAACAGAGCAACACTTCAATTTCTAAAGAATGCTGAACATACACCAAGGCACACCGACTCTGTCATCTGTTTCTCATATGTATCTGCATGTGGTCCAAACACCAGAGAACCCAATGTGTGCAGTAGATACAACCCAGCTGTACAAACTTACTGGTGCAAGTTGCAGCCAGGGGTGTTGGATTTGCACCAGTAAACAGATATAGGTTTAGTAAAGTGCTGATGTTGCGATGTAATCATGTACATTGAGTTATAAGGTGTCATATCTTTTCCAGCTTTTGGACCTCATGTCGTTAAATAATCTGAATTGAAACTAAATTGTATGTTTATTTATATGTGAAATGTTCCATTGCTGCTGTAGATCCAGCATAACAAGGATAAAAATTGATTAAATACATGGGAGCCTGGCGATAAATCAGATTAATACCATTATGCACATGGCATGTTTATAATTTTTCCATCTAAATGGGTGAATTCCCACTTCTGCCCCCACCTGGTTGCTGAAAAAGTATCTAAATTTAGTGTTTGGCTCTTTTGAAGAGTCTGGCTGCATCTCCAGTACGAGCCCATTCCCAGGCAGAGTTGAACACTTGTAGACAACAACAAGGATGCAAGCAGGAGAAAGGCAGATTGAGCAAAAGCTTAACAGATAGAATATACCACAGGAAGATGTGAGATTATACACTTCAGTGGGAACAAAAGAGGAGCTGAATATTATTTAAATGGAGAACTGCAGAATGCTACAACATAGAGGGATTTGAGAGTCCTTGTACATAAATCACAAAAAGAGTAGGCAACTGATCCCTGAGGACTTCTTTGTAAGAGGGTTATCTTAAATGTCAGGCTCGAAGGGCTGAGTTGCATTCTCCCATTTCGAATTCCTATGTATTTTAAAAGAGTTTCACCTTCAGCATTCAAGGCTAATCTCCTGTCAATGTTGAATCTTTTTCTGCTGTTTTTCATATATGTGTGAGAGAAGATCTACCTCACTGATCCAACATCAGATACCTTTGAGTGGTGCCAAAAATTCATTACTTAAGGAATTACCAGTGTTTGCTGGCAGTTGACAACAGTTTCATGGTCATCATTAGACCATTAGTCCCAGAGTATTATTGAATTCAAATCCCGCCGTCTACCATGGTGTCTCCAGAGCGTTACCTTGGTCTCTGGACTAATACTCTAGCAATAATACCACCAGGCCATCACCTCCCTCTCAACTGGGGCTTTGATGTGGAGGTGCCAGTGTTGGACTGGGGTGGACAAAGTCACAAATCACACGACACCAGGTTATAGTCCAACAGGTTTATTTGAAATGACAAGCTTTCGGAGCATTGCTTCTTCGTCAGGTGAAGTCTGATCTGACGTCATCACCTGACAAAGAAACAGCATTCCCAAAACTTGTGAATTCAAATAAACCTGTTGGACTATGACCTGGTGTCGTGTGATTTGTAACTTTGTCAACTGGACCTTGGAATAAACAGATCAGAACCAAATTTATAGTTTCTTCATTTCCTTCCCACTGAAGTTATGCAGGGTTATGCCAGAAAGGACGTAAGATTTCAACCCCATTTAATTTAATTTAATTATGTTATGACAATTGATACATTTTAAAAGCACAATCATAGCCCAAAACTATAGATTTCAAAATGTAAATACGGTGAATGAACAGATCAGTGTGATCTAAGAATAAGCCAAAATACTCACAGTTTCCATTAAGTGTTAAATTGATGCTTAATTCTCATTCCCTGTAACATAGTGCACATCTTTCTCTTAACATTTTTGTTTCTATGCCAAGCATTGGCTCCACAGGTGATGTCCTTTGAGATTCTCTCCCTTGTTCCATAACCAAAAACATTGTGAATCACTTCTAAGTGGAAATGATTCATCATGTATTCCCCTCAGAGATCTTTTACTTTATTTTTGTGGCTGTACACTTGCTGGAAGAATTGAGCTGAATAGAACTTGTTGAGGTTTAACACTTGCCTAGGAAAACAGCTTTAAGGGCTAATGTCTTGGCTGGTTTCTTTACAGGGAAACAGTTTTAAATTCAGTTTGCTTGCCTTTTGAAATCTATAATCTATCTTCCAGGCAATTGCACTTTATTGGATTTTGTGGTAAGTATTTTGTAGTGGCTGGCATTTTACTGATTCACTGAGAATGGGGCTTGGTGGAGGGGCTTTGGGGCTTTGGAATACATTTGACTGGTGAGCTGGTGCCTGCAGTGATTGGAACCCGGAGGATCATATTGACTGTGAGATCCTTGATTAGGCTTATTAAGTTGGGCCAATCAGGGAGCCCTGACTGACAGATATAAACACGGGATTTAGAGAATCTCCTAATTTCAGGGACTGAGCTAGTTGGCTACAGCCAGTGCTGTATACATGTAAATAAAAGGGGACTTGGTACCAGATAACCACCTCTGTGTAATTATTTCAGTGCCATAATGTCATTTTCAAATTTTACTTGCAATGAGTTTAATACAAGGTAGATTCCTTATTACAATGTGACAGAATACCAATTAAAATTGTTAAAATAGATTTTTTGGTGGTTTTATAATTTTAAGAATGGTGCAAAGGAATCAGAAGCTTCAGAACCCTGGGTTATTTAAAGGAGAGGCAAGGAAATGAGAGGTTAATGTCGGCCTGCCAACCAGCCATCCAGAGAGACCCCAACATGTGTGGAAGGGAGAGTGGGGAATGCAGAACATTGCTGGATGATGATAGAAGTAGGGCAAAGGTGGCAATGCCAATAAAGGGGGCATGTGAAGGTAGCAGCACTATGGAGGAAAAATGCTGCAAAGGCTGCAGTGGGTCAGTGCCATTTTCTCCCAATGGACTAGCTGAGGAAAGGTACTGGGGGAGTAGGCTGCAAAGAAGGTGCATAAGTAGCAATAGGTCCATCTACCACGGGACTAATCCATGAAGATTAGGAGCAGTCCAGAGGGAGGGTTAATGTTGGAGATAGCATTAAGCTGCACCCAATCTGATGAACATAGTAACACAGGAAGTAGGAGCAGGAGTAGGCATGTCAGCCCCTTGAGCCTGCTCTGCCAGTTAATATGATCATGACAGATCACATCTCAACCTCAGCTCCACTTTCCTGCCCGCTCTCCATAATCCTTCAGCCCATTACTAATTAAAAATGTCTACCTCCTCCTTAGGTTTACTCAAGGACCCAGCATCCGCCTCACTCTAGGGTGTGATTTCCGCAGATTCACAACACTTTGAGAGAAGTAATTTCTCTTCTTATCTGGCTTCAATCTGCTACACCTGATCTAAAAGTTATGACTTCTCATTCTAGATTGCCTCACATGAGGGAACCATCCCTTCCACATCTACTTTGATAATTCCCTTTAGAATCTTATCCACCTCAATTAGATCTTCTCCCATCTTCTAAACTGCAGAGAGTATAGGCCTAAACTGTTCAATCTATCTTCAGAAGACAAACCGCGCATCTCTGGAATCAGTCTAGAGAACCTTATCTGAACTGCCTACAATATAACTACATCCCTCCACAAGTAAGGGGACTAAAATTGTATGCAACACTCCAGGTGCAGTCTCATCAATGCCTTGTACAGTTGTTTCCACACTTCCCTACTCTTGTACTCAATTCCTTTAGTGATAAATGCCAAAATTCCTTTTTATTCCTTATTATCTGCAGTACCTGCACATTAGTTTTCTGCAATTCTTGTCCAAGGAAGAGTTTTGACGAGTTGAGTGGGAAGGGCAGAACGTGTTAGGATCTAGTAGGGTAAAGACGTATACCCAAATTTTTCCAATAGTCCAAATAACAATGTCTGACTAATGTAATTTGTAACTAATTGCTATCATGCCAGTAACTACATCTTATTTAAGACCAGAGTCTCTTCTCGTTCAGACTCACTGGTAGTTTTCCTTTACCATTGTAAACTGACTTGGCATTAGACCCAGTCAAGGAAAGAGGATGGTAGCAGCTAACTCCTATAACCACAAGCTGACACTGGTTGGCATCAAAATACATACGACATGATACAGGAGGGTGGCACCGTTGCTTTTGGTTCATGGAAGATGAAGTTTTTTGCATGACTGCTGTTTGGATGGAAATGCAATACTGAACTAATGTTCTTCCTGGCTTGCTGTAGTTATGTGACCTACACCATGAGGCATACATCCACAGGCAGCCATATGATAAGCCGTTCTAATAAAGGCAAAGTATGAACCATGTTGTCCTCTGTCGAACACATAACCTTGCGTCAAAAGTGGGATCTTTATTGCCAAAGTTAATTCTATCTTTGAGATCATATTTCAGGTGTCTACTTTCACAGATTTATGTAAGCTGTGTTAAAGGATAAAGATATCTATCAACATACTCTTTTAACGAGTGCTGTAATTTTGACCATTCATATATTACCTTCAACTTAAATTCATAGAATCCTCACAGTGTGTAAGTCTGCACTGACCCTCTATACAGCATCGACTCAGACTCAGCCCCCCCTGCTCTATCCTCGTGATCCTCCATTTTCCGGGGCTAACCCATTTAACCTACACATCTCTGGACACTATGGGGCAATTTAGCATGACCAATCCACCCTAACCTGCACACCTTTGGACTGTGGGAGGAAACCAGATCACCCGGAGGAAACCCACACAGACACTGGGATAATGTGCAAACTCCACACAGTCATCTGAGGCTGGAATCAAACACAGCAAGCAACAGTGCTAACCATTGACCTACTCTGCCACCCAAAATTCAAAGTCTGCCTTTGATTCTTTCAAGGTTTCTGTGTGCAAGCAAAGAGTGAGACAGAAATTAAAGGATGTCTAAGGCAACAGCAGGGATTAGCTCAGAAGTTCTACAGATTAGAAATTTGTCTCCCTCAGCTTCAAATATACTAATTCAGTCAGTCTCAACATGATCTCTGATGTAAAGAGTTTCACAGATTGCCCACCCTCTGAGAGAAAATAAATTCTCCCACATCTCTGTCTTAAATGGGCAACTCCTTGCACTGAGAATACACCCACCAGTCCTAGGCACTCCCAAAAGGGGAAATAATCTCTCTGTGTGTACTCTGTCAAGTCAGGCAGCATTGGACAGCATGGCGGCTCAGTGGTTAGCCTTGCTGCCTCACAGTGCCAGGGATTTGTGTTCAATTCCAGCCTTAGGTGACAGCCTGTGTAGAGTTTGTACATTCTCCCCTTGTCTGTGTGGCTTTGCTCTGGTTTCCTCCCACAGTCCAAAGATGTGCAGATGAGGTGGAATGGCCATGCTAAATTGCCCATAGTGTCCAGGGATGTGTAGGTTAGGTGAATTAGCCATGGGGAATGCAGGGTTACAGGGATAGTATAGCGGAGGTGAGTCTGGGAGGGATGCTCTTTGGAGAGTTAGTGCAGGATTGTTGGACTGAATGGCCTGTTTTGACACTGGAGGGATTCTATTCTATTCAGGAGCCCCCTAAGTATCTTTTATGCTTCAATAAATTCTCCTCTCATTATTCCAAACTCCAATGAGAACAAACACAACCTAATCAACCTCTCCTCACAAGAAAATCCCTCCATATCCAAGAACAATGTAGTGAACCTTCTCTGAACTGCCTCCAATGCCAGTCTATCTTTTCTTGGATAAGGGGTCTAAAACTGTTCACAGTATTAGTACCTTGTATAATTTTGGCAAGCCCTCCCTATTTTTATATTCCATTCCATTTTTCCCTATTACCTGTTGTACATGAAGTAGGACTCCATAATTCTACTGTGCTGCAGCTTTCTGCAGTCTTACCTAATTTAAATAATATTTACCTCCTCTGTTCTTCCTGACAAAGTGCATAATCTTGCATTTTTCCATATTATGTTCCATCTTCCAGGTTTATGCCCATTAACTTAACCAGTCTATATCCCTCTGTAGATTTCTTTTGCCATCTTCATCACTTTTGTTCCCACTGATTCCTGTGGCACTCCACTAGTTATAGGCTGCCATCCAGAAAATGCCTCCCTTATCACAACTCTGTTAAATCCAAGATGATGGCAAAGTAAGACGCTTTGACTGGAGCTTGTCTGTGTCAGCCATTTCTTTCTTTCTCTCTTTTTTCTTTTCTGTATTTCTTCTCTCCCTTCTCTCTTCTTGGCAATGTCCTGAACTCCTGGCCTTAGCACAGACTCAGACTCTTGACCTCAGCACGGACCTAGCATGGAGTCGTCTCACTTGTGTGGACTGGAGGTTAGGTGTCAGCATGGACTGGGTTGGAAGAACTGTTGTTCTGAACTTTTTATTTCTATATTTTCTAATTTATTCCTATGATCTATAATGCTCGGTCTTCATATTTCTTTATTTTTCTATTTTTTTCCTCAGAACTTGTACTGCAGAATCTGTACCTAGTTGTGTTATACCTAAGATTGCACCATAAATGGTGATTTGTAAACTTTCCACTGTACTCATTTGAGTAATTGTGACAATGAAACAAATTCAGTTCAATTCTTCTATTAGTTAGCCAATCTTTCATCTATTCTCCTATACTACCTCCAACTTCATTACCTCTTATACTATTAAGTAGCCTTATACGTAATACCTTATTTAACACATTTTTAGAAATCCAAATATATTACATCTACTGGTTTCCCTTTATTTATTCTGCTTACTATCTCCTCAAAGAATTCTAATGTCAGTTGGGTATGATTTTTCCTTCATGAAACCATGCTCACTCTGTTTGATTATAATGTGTATTTCTAAATGCACTGCTGTTACAGACTTTATAGTAGACTTGAACATTTTCTCATTAACAGATGTTAAGATAACTGGCCTACAGTTACTTTTTCTGTGTTTCTATCCCTTTTTGAATAAAGATGTTAGATGGGATAGTTTTCCAATCTTCAGACACCTTTCCAGAATCTAAGTATTCCTGGAAGATTACTACCAATGCATCCATTATCTCTATAACTTCAAACTGTAGCTACTTTCTCTAATTTCCTAGGATGCATCCCAGCAGATCCAGGGAACATATCTGTCTTGAACCCCTTTAGTTTCCCTGGTAGTTTTTCTCCAGTGATAGTTATCGTGTTTGATTTCCTCAGTCCTTTTGCCCCTTGATTATTTCGTGTTTCTGGAATACTATTAATGTCTTCAGCCATGAAGACTGATGCAAAGTTTATATTCAACTCCTCAGTTATTTCCTGCTTCCCAATTATTATTTCCCCACCTTCATTTTCTAAGGTGCCTACATTCATCTCATTTTATATACTTAAAGAAGCTCTTGGTGTCCATCTTGATGTTACTTGCTAGCTTGACTCAAAGTTTACTTTATTCCTTTTTTTGTTAATCTTCACTTGGTTTTGAAAATCTTACTTATCCTCTGGCTTTCCATGAATCTTTGGAACATTGTATGTTTCTTTCTTTCAGTTCAATTCTATCCTCAACTTCCCTCGTTAACTATGATTGATTTATCCCCTTCCTAGAATCTTTTTTTTGACTGGGCTATACCTTCCATTCCCAAGATTTGAAACAGGGTCAAGGCAAGTCAAAACAATAGTAAAATATAGTCTTTTCAACATTTCTATTCTATAAATTTAATAGTGAAGGCTTACAGACATCCTTTGCGAAGTATATTGTTCCTTATAGACCTTGCCATTAGTTCATTTCCTTATCTAGAGAAGACTCTTTTAAATTTCCTTCACAGAGAACATTTCTGTGTTAACTCAGGTAGTCATGACATTTACGAGATTTCAGTTAAAACGACTGTTCACCCATTGACACTTTGAGCTGAAAATTGCATCTGACAGTCTTTGGTTGTTAATGAAGTGAGAGAGGTTCCAATCTCACAATATCATGCCAAACTTTCAGTTGCCAGTTGCCAATTTTTTCATGTGATAAACTTGAATATTGCTCCCTAACCTCTATAATCAGGCAAATTGTCATTATTTGCAAATTTATGTTATTTATTTACGGTCCTCACCTGTCATGATTAATTTCCTTATTTTGCTTTTAGCACCAAAATGTCAGCAATGATTGTTTGCTCTAACCCTGGCAACTCACTGTTTCTCTTAAGCAGCAGTTTATTCTAATTGTCCCTAGCTTCGAAAAAAAAGTTTACCAATTATGGAGGTGCAAATGTCAGTTTTTCAATTGCAGGGTTGCTAGTAATAGCAAACACATTGATCTTCTTTTGGCTACATGGGACATGACCACTGCTCCTCCCCTCCCCACAGTGTCATTTTTTTAGGATCAAACTGGAAACATCTTATAAGCATACAATGCCAACTGTAGAAATATTTATTTGCAAATGTTCAATGAAATGTTTGTGCCAAAAACAAACTTGTCCTCCTTTCGAAGGCAAAGTGGGAAAGCATTGCACCAAATGAAATGACTCCACACAGGCTGGTGTCCTGGCACCAAGTCACCCTTTATTTGCGAAAAAGTAGTTCACCATTTGTTTGAAATCCCCACAGAGGCAAATCTACCCACTGGGCTTCACAATCGGTACGACCAGTGTTGACCATTCCGCAAACTGAATCGGTTTGACGATTGCTTCGCTTTCCAGCCTTCTGGTTTCTGCCTCTACTTTTCCCCGTGAGGCAAATAGCATTGGGCAGGCCTTGCAGAATCGTAGATTTACTTCCTGGTCAACGTGCAAGGTGGCTTCGTCTCCTTTGATAGTACCTGGACCTTCCTAAAAAACTAGGCATTGGCCTACCTGGGCTGTTAATCCAGAGACCAAGATGACATTCTCTGTTCAAATCCCACCACAGCAGATGGTAGAATTTAAACTCAATAAACATCTTGAATTAAGGGTCATATGATAACTAAGAATCTGTTGCTGATTGTTGGGAAACCTCACCTGGTCACTAATGTCCCTTAGGGAAGGAAACTGCCATCCTTACCTGGTCTGGCCTACATGTGACTCCAGACCTACAGCAACGTGGTTGACTCTTAACTGTCCTTTGGGTATTTAGGGATAGGCAATAAATGCTGGCCTAGCCAGCGATGCCCTCATCCCATGAATGAATAAAGAAGAAAAAATTAGGACCTCACTCAGGCAGCCATTTTCTATTGAAACACGTCAAGCCAATTGAGATGAATCTTACTTAACCAATTTTATCCCCATCAAGCTTGGGCCCCAGCCTTTTACTACAATCAGTGGTAACTGAACCAGCTGCTTCTCGTAAGAGACCAGAACCAAATTTGTACCCTTATTCTGTAAAGGATCGACAGCATATGTTCTCAGTCTATCCAAGATTTTGCACAAACATAAGGGTTGGAGTCCAGACTGAATTTTGTTAAAGACCGGTCCTGCTATCACTGAAACGGCCATGCCGGTATCGACCTCCATTAGAACCGGTGACCACTTAACCAGATATTTATTTTAGTTGCTTCTGATTTGGATATTGCTAAGCAAGTTAATTGTTCCAATCCCAATGTAGGTGGACTTTTCAGGGTATGCACTCTCCTTGATATTGACCTTAGTGTTCTCTTAGAGATAGTAGGAACTGCTGATGCTGGAAAATCTGAGATAACAAGGTGTACAGCTAGATGAACACAGCAGGCCAAGCAGCATCATAGGAGCAGGAAGGCTGATGTTTCGGGCCTAGACCCTTCATCAGAAATGGGGGAGGGGAAGGGGGTTCTGAAATAAATAGGGAGAGAGGGGGAGGCGGATAGAAGATGGATAGAGGAGGAGATAGGTGGAGAGGAAACAGACAGGTCAAAGAGGTGGGGATGGAGCCAGTAAAGGTGAGTGTAGGTGGGGAGGTAGGGAGGAGATAGGTCAGTCCGGGGAGGGCGGACAGGTCAAGAGGGCGGGATGAGGTTAGTAGGTAGGAAATCGGGGTGCGGTTTGAGGTGGGAGGAGGGGATAGGTGGGAGGAAGAACAGGTTAGGGAGGCGGGGACGAGCTGGGCTATTTTGGGATGCAGTAGTAGGAGGGGAGATTTTGAAGCTTGTGAAATCCACATTGATACCATTGGGCTGCAGGGTTCCCAAGCGGAATATGGGTTGCTGTTCCTGCAACCTTTGGGTGGCATCGTTGTGGCACTGTAGGAGGCCCAGGATGGACATGTTATCTGAGGAATGGGAGGGGAGTTGAAATGGTTCGCGACTGGGAGGTGGGCCCGTTGTGGCCTCTTCTACATCGGGGAAACCAAGCGGAGGCTTGGGGACCACTTTGCAGAACACTTACGCTTGGTTCGCAATAAACAACTGCACCTCCCAGTCGCGAACCATTTCAACTCCCCCTCCCATTCCTCAGACGACATGTCCATCCTGGACCTCCTGCAGTGCCACAACGATGCCACCCGAAGGTTGCAGGAACAGCAACTCATATTCCACTTGGGAACCCTGCAGCCCAATGGTATCAATGTGGATTTCACAAGCTTCAAAATCTCCCCTCCCCCTACCCCATCCCAAAACCAGCCCAGCTCGTCCCCGCCTCCCTAACCTGTTCTTCCTCCCACTTATCCCCTCCTCCCATCTCAAGCCCCACCCCCATCTCCTACCTACTA